>NC_140494.1:66355620-66822620 GCF_964271855.1 Acomys minous
GTAGTACAGATTCTGAGTATGTAACTGGGCTTGATGAAATCAGCATTTCTCTTGCTTCCCTGTGCGTAGGGAAGCTCAGTTTTAGTCACAGTAGCTCCCACAAGTGTCTCCTCAGTGTGTTCCCATTTCCTTAGAAACAGTGTATTTGCTGGGAGAAAAGTGCATTAATGTGTGCTTTCACCGTTCAGCAAATACATGTGTAGAAGCACAGCGCTAGCAGAAACGACCGTTTCTCGCCGTTTTCTAACTCAGGGAACAAGTTGCACACTTCTGAGATACATTTGGGCAACTTTGTCAGAAATGAGTTTTTTGCCTAAAGAGACATGCCTATTTGCGCAGTAGTACAGATTCTGAGTATGTAACTGGGCTTGATAAAATGAGCATTTCTCTTGCTTCCCTTGCGTAGGGAAGCTCAGTTTTAGTCACAGTAGCTCCCACAAGTGTCTCCTCAGTGTGTTCCCATTTCCTTAGAAACAGTGTATTTGCTGGGAATAAAGTGCATTACTGTGCGCTTTCACCGTTCTGCAAATACATGTGTAGAAGCACAGCGCTAGCAGAAACGACCGTTTCTCGACGTTTTCTAACTCAGGGAACAAGTTGCACACTTCTGAGATGCATTTGGGCAACTTTGTCAGAAATGAGTTTTTTGCCTACAGAGACATGCCTATTTGCGCAGTAGTACAGATTCTGAGTATGTAACTGGGCTTTATGAAATCAGCATTTCTCTTGCTTATCTGTGCCTAGGGAAGCTCAGTTTTAGTCACAGTACCTCCCACAAGTGTCTCCTCAGTGTGTTCCCATTTCCTTAGAAACAGTGTATTTGCTGGGAGAAAAGTGCATTACTGTGCGCTTTCACCGTTCAGCAAATACATGTGTAGAAGCACAGCACTAGCAGAAACGACCGTTTCTCGATGTTTTCTAACTCAGGGTACAAGTTGCACACTTCTGAGATGCATTTGGGCAACTTTGTCAGAAATGAGTTTTTTGCCTAAAGAGACATGCCTATTTGCGCAGTAGTACAGATTCTGAGTATGTAACTGGGCTTGATAAAATGAGCATTTCTCTTGCTTCCCTTGCGTAGGGAAGCTCAGTTTTAGTCACAGTAGCTCCCACAAGTGTCTCCTCAGTGTGTTCCCATTTCCTTAGAAACAGTGTATTTGCTGGGAATAAAGTGCATTACTGTGCGCTTTCACCGTTCTGCAAATACATGTGTAGAAGCACAGCGCTAGCAGAAACGACCGTTTCTCGACGTTTTCTAACTCAGGGAACAAGTTGCACACTTCTGAGATGCATTTGGGCAACTTTGTCAGAAATGAGTTTTTTGCCTACAGAGACATGCCTATTTGCGCAGTAGTACAGATTCTGAGTATGTAACTGGGCTTGATGAAATCAGCATTTCTCTTGCTTCCCTGTGCGTAGGGAAGCTCAGTTTTAGTCACAGTAGCTCCCACAAATGTCTCCTCAGTGTGTTCCTATTTCCTTAGAAACAGTGTATTTGCTGGGAGAAAAGTGCATTACTGTGCGCTTTCACCGTTCAGCAAATACATGTGTAGAAGCACAGCGCTAGCAGAAACGACCGTTTCTCGACGTTTTCTAACTCAGGGAACAAGTTGCACACTTCTGAGATGCATTTGGGCAACTTTGTCAGAAATGAGTTTTTTGCCTACAGAGACATGCCTATTTGCGCAGTAGTACAGATTCTGAGTATGTAACTGGGCTTGATGAAATCAGCATTTCTCTTGCTTCCCTGTGCGTAGGGAAGCTCAGTTTTAGTCACAGTAGCTCCCACAAGTGTCTCCTCAGTGTGTTCCCATTTCCTTAGAAACAGTGTATTTGCTGGGAGAAAAGTGCGTTACTGTGCGCTTTCTCCGTTCAGCAAATACATGTGTAGAAGCACAGCGCTAGCAGAAACAAACGTTTCTCGACCTTTTCTAACTCAGGGAACAAGTTGCACACTTCTGAGATGCATTTGGGCAACTTTGTCAGAAATGAGTTTTTTGCCTAAAGAGACATGCCTATTTGCGCAGTAGTACAGATTCTGAGGATGTAACTGGGCTTGATGAAATCAGCATTTCTCTTGCTTCCCTTGCGTAGGGAAGCTCAGTTTTAGTCACAGTAGCTCCCACAAGTGTCTCCTCAGTGTGTTCCCATTTCCTTAGAAACAGTGTATTTGCTGGGAGAAATGTGCATTACTGTGCGCTTTCACCGTTCAGCAAATACATGTGTAGAAGCACAGCGCTAGCAGAAACGAACGTTTCTCGACATTTTCTAACTCAGGGAACAAGTTGCACACTTCTGAGATGCATTTGGGCAACTTTGTCAGAAATGAGTTTTTTGCCTACATAGACATGCCTATTTGCGCAGTAGTACAGATTCTGAGTATGTAACTGGGCTTGATGAAATCAGCATTTCTCTTGCTTCCCTGTGCGTAGGGAAGCTCAGTTTTAGTCACAGTAGCTCCCACAAGTGTCTCCTCAGTGTGTTCCCATTTCCTTAGAAACAGTGTATTTGCTGGGAGAAAAGTGCATTACTGTGCGCTTTCACCGTTCAGCAAATACATGTGTAGAAGCACAGCGCTAGCAGAAACGAACGTTTCTCGACGTTTTCTATCTCAGGGAACAAGATGCACACTTCTGAGATGCATTTGGGCAACTTTGTCAGAAATGAGTTTTTTGCCTAAAGAGACATGCCTATTTGCGCAGTAGTACAGATTCTGAGTATGTAACTGGGCTTGATGAAATCAGCATTTCTCTTGCTTCCCTGTGCGTAGGGAAGCTCAGTTTTAGTCACAGTAGCTCCCACAAGTGTCTCCTCAGTGTGTTCCCATTTCCTTAGAAACAGTGTATTTGCTGGGAGAAAAGTGCATTACTGTGCGCTTTCACCGTTCAGCAAATACATGTGTAGAAGCACAGCGCTAGCAGAAACGACCGTTTCTCGACGTTTTCTAACTCAGGGAACAAGTTGCACACTTCTGAGATGCATTTGGGCAACTTTGTCAGAAATGAGTTTTTTGCCTAAAGAGACATGCCTATTTGCGCAGTAGTACAGATTCTGAGTATGTAACTGGGCTTGATGAAATCAGCATTTTTCTTGCTTCCCTGTGCGTAGGGAAGCTCAGTTTTAGTCACAGTAGCTCCCACAAGTGTCTCCTCAGTGTGTTCCCATTTCCTTAGAAACAGTGTATTTGCTGGGAGAAAAGTGCATTACTGTGTGCTTTCACCGTTCAGCAAATACATGTGTAGAAGCACAGCGCTAGCAGAAACGAACGATTCTCGACGTTTTCTATCTCAGGGAACAAGTTGCACACTTCTGAGATGTATTTGGGCAACTTTGTCAGAAATGAGTTTTTTGCCTACATAGACATGCCTATTTGCGCAGTAGGACAGATTCTGAGTATGTAACTGGGCTTGATGAAATCAGCATTTCTCTTGCTTCCCTGTGCGTAGGGAAGCTCAGTTTTAGTCACAGTAGCTCCCACAAGTGTCTCCTCAGTGTGTTCCCATTTCCTTAGAAACAGTGTATTTGCTGGAAGAAAAATGCATTACTGTACGCTTTCACCATTCAGCAAATACATGTGTAGAAGCACAGCGCTAGCAGAAACGACCGTTTCTCGACGTTTTCTAACTCAGGGAACAAGTTGCACACTTCTGAGATGCATTTGGGCAACTTTGTCAGAAATGAGTTTTTTGCCTACAGAGACATGCCTGTTTGCGCAGTAGTACAGATTCTGAGTATGTAACTGGGCTGGATGAAATCAGCATTTCTCTTGCTTCCCTGTGCGTAGGGAAGCTCAGTTTTAGTCACAGTAGCTCCCACAAGTGTCTCCTCAGTGTGTTCCCATTTCCTTAGAAACAGTGTATTTGCTGGGAGAAAAGTGCGTTACTGTGGGCTTTCACCGTTCAGCAAATACATGTGTAGAAGCACAGCGCTAGCAGAAAAGACCGTTTCTCGACGTTTTCTAACACAGGGAACAAGTTGCACACTTCTGAGGTGCATTTGGGCAACTTTGTCAGAAATGAGTTTTTTGCCTACAGAGACATGCCTATTTGCGCAGTAGTACAGATTCTGAGTATGTAACTGGGCTTGATGAAATCGTCATTTCTCTTGCTTCCCTGTGCGTAGGGAAGCTCAGTTTTAGTCACAGTAGCTCCCACAAGTGTCTCCTCAGTGTGTTCAGATTTCCTTAGAAACAGTGTATTTGCTGGGAGAAAAGTGCGTTACTGTGGGCTTTCACCGTTCAGCAAATACATGTGTAGAAGCACAGCGCTAGCAGAAACGACCGTTTCTCGACGTTTTCTAACTCAGGGAACAAGTTGCACACTTCTGAGATGCATTTGGGCAACTTTGTCAGAAATGAGTTTTTTGCCTAAAGAGACATGCCTATTTGCGCAGTAGTACAGATTCTGAGTATGTAACTGGGCTTGATGAAATCAGCATTTCTCTTGCTTCCCTGTGCATAGGGAAGCTCAGTTTTAGTCATAGTAGCTCCCACAAGTGTCTCCTCAGTGTGTTCCCATTTCCTTAGAAACAGTGTATTTGCTGGGAGAAAAGGGCGTTACTGTGCGCTTTCACCGTTCAGCAAATACATGTGTAGAAGCAGAGCGCTAGCAGAAACGAACGTTTCTCGACGTTTTCTAACTCAGGAAACAAGTTGCACACTTCTGAGATGCATTTGGGCAACTTTGTCAGAAATGAGTTTTTTGCCTACAGAGACATGCCTATTTGCGCAGTAGTACAGATTCTGAGTATGTAACTGGGCTTGATGAAATCAGCATTTCTCTTGCTTCCCTGTGCGTAGGGAAGCTCAGTTTTAGTCACAGTAGCTCCCACAAATGTCTCCTCAGTGTGTTCCTATTTCCTTAGAAACAGTGTATTTGCTGGGAGAAAAGTGCATTACTGTGCGCTTTCACCGTTCAGCAAATACATGTGTAGAAGCACAGCGCTAGCAGAAACGACCGTTTCTCGACGTTTTCTAACTCAGGGAACAAGTTGCACACTTCTGAGATGCATTTGGGCAACTTTGTCAGAAATGAGTTTTTTGCCTACAGAGACATGCCTATTTGCGCAGTAGTACAGATTCTGAGTATGTAACTGGGCTTGATGAAATCAGCATTTCTCTTGCTTCCCTGTGCGTAGGGAAGCTCAGTTTTAGTCACAGTAGCTCCCACAAGTGTCTCCTCAGTGTGTTCCCATTTCCTTAGAAACAGTGTATTTGCTGGGAGAAAAGTGCGTTACTGTGCGCTTTCTCCGTTCAGCAAATACATGTGTAGAAGCACAGCGCTAGCAGAAACAAACGTTTCTCGACCTTTTCTAACTCAGGGAACAAGTTGCACACTTCTGAGATGCATTTGGGCAACTTTGTCAGAAATGAGTTTTTTGCCTAAAGAGACATGCCTATTTGCGCAGTAGTACAGATTCTGAGGATGTAACTGGGCTTGATGAAATCAGCATTTCTCTTGCTTCCCTTGCGTAGGGAAGCTCAGTTTTAGTCACAGTAGCTCCCACAAGTGTCTCCTCAGTGTGTTCCCATTTCCTTAGAAACAGTGTATTTGCTGGGAGAAATGTGCATTACTGTGCGCTTTCACCGTTCAGCAAATACATGTGTAGAAGCACAGCGCTAGCAGAAACGAACGTTTCTCGACATTTTCTAACTCAGGGAACAAGTTGCACACTTCTGAGATGCATTTGGGCAACTTTGTCAGAAATGAGTTTTTTGCCTACATAGACATGCCTATTTGCGCAGTAGTACAGATTCTGAGTATGTAACTGGGCTTGATGAAATCAGCATTTCTCTTGCTTCCCTGTGCGTAGGGAAGCTCAGTTTTAGTCACAGTAGCTCCCACAAGTGTCTCCTCAGTGTGTTCCCATTTCCTTAGAAACAGTGTATTTGCTGGGAGAAAAGTGCATTACTGTGCGCTTTCACCGTTCAGCAAATACATGTGTAGAAGCACAGCGCTAGCAGAAACGAACGTTTCTCGACGTTTTCTATCTCAGGGAACAAGATGCACACTTCTGAGATGCATTTGGGCAACTTTGTCAGAAATGAGTTTTTTGCCTAAAGAGACATGCCTATTTGCGCAGTAGTACAGATTCTGAGTATGTAACTGGGCTTGATGAAATCAGCATTTCTCTTGCTTCCCTGTGCGTAGGGAAGCTCAGTTTTAGTCACAGTAGCTCCCACAAGTGTCTCCTCAGTGTGTTCCCATTTCCTTAGAAACAGTGTATTTGCTGGGAGAAAAGTGCATTACTGTGCGCTTTCACCGTTCAGCAAATACATGTGTAGAAGCACAGCGCTAGCAGAAACGACCGTTTCTCGACGTTTTCTAACTCAGGGAACAAGTTGCACACTTCTGAGATGCATTTGGGCAACTTTGTCAGAAATGAGTTTTTTGCCTAAAGAGACATGCCTATTTGCGCAGTAGTACAGATTCTGAGTATGTAACTGGGCTTGATGAAATCAGCATTTTTCTTGCTTCCCTGTGCGTAGGGAAGCTCAGTTTTAGTCACAGTAGCTCCCACAAGTGTCTCCTCAGTGTGTTCCCATTTCCTTAGAAACAGTGTATTTGCTGGGAGAAAAGTGCATTACTGTGTGCTTTCACCGTTCAGCAAATACATGTGTAGAAGCACAGCGCTAGCAGAAACGAACGATTCTCGACGTTTTCTATCTCAGGGAACAAGTTGCACACTTCTGAGATGTATTTGGGCAACTTTGTCAGAAATGAGTTTTTTGCCTACATAGACATGCCTATTTGCGCAGTAGGACAGATTCTGAGTATGTAACTGGGCTTGATGAAATCAGCATTTCTCTTGCTTCCCTGTGCGTAGGGAAGCTCAGTTTTAGTCACAGTAGCTCCCACAAGTGTCTCCTCAGTGTGTTCCCATTTCCTTAGAAACAGTGTATTTGCTGGAAGAAAAATGCATTACTGTACGCTTTCACCATTCAGCAAATACATGTGTAGAAGCACAGCGCTAGCAGAAACGACCGTTTCTCGACGTTTTCTAACTCAGGGAACAAGTTGCACACTTCTGAGATGCATTTGGGCAACTTTGTCAGAAATGAGTTTTTTGCCTACAGAGACATGCCTGTTTGCGCAGTAGTACAAATTCTGAGTATGTAACTGGGCTGGATGAAATCAGCATTTCTCTTGCTTCCCTGTGCGTAGGGAAGCTCAGTTTTAGTCACAGTAGCTCCCACAAGTGTCTCCTCAGTGTGTTCCCATTTCCTTAGAAACAGTGTATTTGCTGGGAGAAAAGTGCGTTACTGTGGGCTTTCACCGTTCAGCAAATACATGTGTAGAAGCACAGCGCTAGCAGAAAAGACCGTTTCTCGACGTTTTCTAACACAGGGAACAAGTTGCACACTTCTGAGGTGCATTTGGGCAACTTTGTCAGAAATGAGTTTTTTGCCTACAGAGACATGCCTATTTGCGCAGTAGTACAGATTCTGAGTATGTAACTGGGCTTGATGAAATCGTCATTTCTCTTGCTTCCCTGTGCGTAGGGAAGCTCAGTTTTAGTCACAGTAGCTCCCACAAGTGTCTCCTCAGTGTGTTCAGATTTCCTTAGAAACAGTGTATTTGCTGGGAGAAAAGTGCGTTACTGTGGGCTTTCACCGTTCAGCAAATACATGTGTAGAAGCACAGCGCTAGCAGAAACGACCGTTTCTCGACGTTTTCTAACTCAGGGAACAAGTTGCACACTTCTGAGATGCATTTGGGCAACTTTGTCAGAAATGAGTTTTTTGCCTAAAGAGACATGCCTATTTGCGCAGTAGTACAGATTCTGAGTATGTAACTGGGCTTGATGAAATCAGCATTTCTCTTGCTTCCCTGTGCATAGGGAAGCTCAGTTTTAGTCATAGTAGCTCCCACAAGTGTCTCCTCAGTGTGTTCCCATTTCCTTAGAAACAGTGTATTTGCTGGGAGAAAAGGGCGTTACTGTGCGCTTTCACCGTTCAGCAAATACATGTGTAGAAGCAGAGCGCTAGCAGAAAGGAACGTTTCTCGACGTTTTCTAACTCAGGAAACAAGTTGCACACTTCTGAGATGCATTTGGGCAACTTTGTCAGAAATGAGTTTTTTGCCGAAAGAGACATGCCTATTTGCGCAGTAGTACAGATTCTGAGTATGTAACTGGGCTTGATGAAATCAGCATTTCTCTTGCTTCCCTGTGCGTAGGGAAGCTCAGTTTTAGCCACAGTAGCTCCCACAAGTGTCTCCTCAGTGTGTTCCCATTTCCTTAGAAAGAGTGTATTTGCTGGGAGAAAAGTGAATTACTGTGCGCTTTCAACGTTCAGCAAATACATGTGTAGAAGCACAGCGCTAGCAGAAACGACCGTTTCTCGACGTTTTCTAACTCAGGGAACAAGTTGCACACTTCTGAGATGCATTTGGGCAACTTTGTCAGAAATGAGTTTTTTGCCTACAGAGACATGCCTATTTGCGCAGTAGTACAGATTCTGAGTATGTAACTGGGCTGGATGAAATCAGCATTTCTCTTGCTTCCCTGTGCGTAGGGAAGCTCAGTTTTAGTCACAGTAGCTCCCACAAGTGTCTCCTCAGTGTGTTCCCATTTCCTTAGAAACAGTGTATTTGCTGGGAGAAAAGTGCGTTACTGTGTGCTTTCACCGTTCAGCAAATACATGTGTAGAAGCACAGCGCTAGCAGAAACGAACGTTTCTCGACGTTTTCTAACTCAGGAAACAAGTTGCACACTTCTGAGATGCATTTGGGCAACTTTGTCAGAAATGAGTTTTTTGCCTACAGATTCATGCCTATTTGCGCAGTAGTACAGATTCTGAGTATGTAACTGGGCTTGATGAAATCAGCATTTCTCTTGCTTCCCTGTGCGTAGGGAAGCTCAGTTTTAGTCACAGTAGCTCCCACAAGTGTCTCCTCAGTGTGTTCCCATTTCCTTAGAAACAGTGTATTTGCTGGGAGAAAAGTGCGTTACTGTTCGCTTTCACCGTTCAGCAAATACATGTGTAGAAGCACAGCGCTAGCAGAAATGAACGTTTCTCAACGTTTTCTAACTCAGGAAACAAGTTGCACACTTCTGAGATGCATTTGGGCAACTTTGTCAGAAATGAGTTTTTTGCCTACAGAGACATGCCTATTTGCGCAGTAGTACAGATTCTGAGTATGTAACTGGGCTTGATGAACTCAGCATTTCTCTTGCTTCCCTGTGCGTAGGGAAGCTCAGTTTTAGTCACAGTAGCTCCCACAAGTGTCTCCTCAGTGTGTTCCCATTTCCTTAGAAACAGTGTATTTGCTGGGAGAAAAGTGCATTACTGTGCGCTTTCACCGTTCAGCAAATACAGGTGTAGAAGCACAGCGCTAGCAGAAACGACCGTTTCTCGACGATTTCTATCTCAGGGAACAAGTTGCACACTTCTGAGATGCATTTGGGCAACTTTGTCAGAAATGAGTTTTTTGCCTAAAGAGACATGCCTATTTGCGCAGTAGTACAGATTCTGAGTATGTAACTGGGCTTGATGAAATCAGCATTTCTCTTGCTTATCTGTGCGTAGGGAAGCTCAGTTTTAGTCACAGTAGCTCCCACAAGTGTCTCCTCAGTGTGTTCCCATTTCCTTAGAAACAGTGTATTTGCTGGGAGAAAAGTGCATTACTGTGCGCTTTCACCGTTCAGCAAATACATGTGTAGAAGCACAGCGCTAGCAGAAACGAACGTTTATCGACGTTTTCTAACTCAGGGAACAAGTTGCACACTTCTGAGATTCATTTGGGCAACTTTGTCAGAAATGAGTTTTTTGCCTCCAGAGACATGCCTGTTTGCGCAGTAGTACAGATTCTGAGTATGTAACTGGGCTTGATGAAATCAGCCTTTCTCTTGCTTCCATGTGCGTAGGGAAGCTCAGTTTTAGTCACAGTTGCTCCCACAAGTGTCTCCTCAGTGTGTTCCCATTTCCTTAGAAACAGTGTATTTGCTGGGAAAAAAGTGCATTACTGTGCGCTTTCACCGTTCAGCAAATACATG
Source organism: Acomys minous (assembly GCF_964271855.1). Lineage (NCBI taxonomy): Eukaryota > Metazoa > Chordata > Mammalia > Rodentia > Muridae > Acomys > Acomys minous. Next base: position 66,365,617 of record NC_140494.1, read on the forward strand.
TGTAGAAGCACAGCACTAGCAGAAACGACCGTTTCTCGATGTTTTCTAACTCAGGGTACAAGTTGCACACTTCTGAGATGCATTTGGGCAACTTTGTCAGAAATGAGTTTTTTGCCTAAAGAGACATGCCTATTTGCGCAGTAGTACAGATTCTGAGTATGTAACTGGGCTTGATGAAATCAGCATTTCTCTTGCTTCCCTGTGCGTAGGGAAGCTCAGTTTTAGTCACAGTAGCTCCCACAAGTGTCTCCTCAGTGTGTTCCCATTTCCTTAGAAACAGTGTATTTGCTGGGAGAAAAGTGCTTTACTGTGCGCTTTCACCGTTCAGCAAATACATGTGTAGAAGCACAGCGCTAGCAGAAACGACCGTTTCTCGACGTTTTCTAACTCAGGGAACAAGTTGCACACTTCTGAGATGCATTTGGGCAACTTCGTAGTTTTTTGCCTACAGAGACATGCCTATTTGCGCAGTAGTACAGATTCTGAGTATGTAACTGGGCTTGATGAAATCAGCATTTCTCTTGCTTCCCTGTGCGTAGGAAAGCTCAGTTTTAGTCACAGTAGCTCCCACAAGTGTCTCCTCAGTGTGTTCCCATTTCCTTAGAAACAGTGTATTTGCTGGGAGAAAAGTGCATTACTGTGCGCTTTCACCGTTCAGCAAGTACATGTGTAGAAGCACAGCGCTAGCAGATACGACCGTTTCTCGACGTTTTCTAACTCAGAGAACAACTTGCACACTTCTGAGATGCATTTGGGCAACTTTGCCAGAAATGAGTTTTTTGCCTAAAGAGACATGCCTATTTGCGCAGTAGTACAGATTCTGAGTATGTAACTGGGCTTGATGAAATCAGCATTTCTCTTGCTTCCCTGTGCGTAGGGAAGCTCAGTTTTAGTCACAGTAGCTCCCACAAGTGTCTCCTCAGTGTGTTCCCATTTCCTTAGAAACAGTGTATTTGCTGGGAGAAAAGTGCATTACTGTGCGCTTTCACCGTTCAGCAAGTACATGTGTAGAAGCACAGCGCTAGCAGAAACGACCGTTTCTCGACGTTTTCTAACTCAGAGAACAACTTGCACACTTCTGAGATGCATTTGGGCAACTTTGTCAGAAATGAGTTTTTTGCCTACAGAGACATGCCTATTTGCGCAGTAGTACAGATTCTGAGTATGTAACTGGGCTTGATGAAATCAGCATTTCTCTTGCTTCCCTGTGCGTAGGGGGCTCAGTTTTAGTCACAGTAGCTCCCACAAGTGTCTCCTCAGTGTGTTCCCATTTCCTTAGAAACAGTGTATTTGCTGGGAGAAAAGTGCATTACTGTGCGCTTTCACCGTTCAGCAAATACATGTGTAGAAGCACCGCGCTAGCAGAAACGAGCGTTTCTCGACGTTTTCTAACTCAGGGAACAAGTTGCACACTTCTGAGATGCATTTGGGCAACTTTGTCAGAAATGAGTTTTTTGCCTCCAGAGACATGCCTATTTGCGCAGTAGTACAGATTCTGAGTATGTAACTGGGCTTGATGAAATCAGCATTTCTCTTGCTTCCCTGTGCGTAGGGAAGCTCAGTTTTAGTCACAGTAGCTCCCTCAAGTGTCTCCTCAGTGTGTTTCCAGTTCCTTAGAAACAGTGTATTTGCTGGGAGAAAAGTGCATCACTGTGCGCTTTCACCGTTCAGCAAATACATGAGTAGAACCACAGCGCTAGCTGAAACGACCGTTTCTCGCCGTTTTCTAACTCAGGGAACAAGTGGCACACTTCTGAGATGCATTTGGGCAACTTTGTCAGAAATGATTTTTTTGCCTACAGAGACATGCCTATTTGCGCAGTAGTACAGATTCTGAGTATGTAACTGGGCTTGATGAAATCAGCATTTCTCTTGCTTCCCTGTGCGTAGGGAAGCTCAGTTTTAGTCACAGTAGCTCCCACAAGTGTCTCCTCAGTGTGTTCCCATTTCCTTAGAAACAGTGTATTTGCTGGGAGAAAAGTGCATTAATGTGTGCTTTCACCGTTCAGCAAATACATGTGTAGAAGCACAGCGCTAGCAGAAACGACCGTTTCTCGACGTTTTCTATCTCAGGGAACAAGTTGCACACTTCTGAGATGCATTTGGGCAACTTTGTCAGAAATGAGTTTTTTGCCTAAAGAGACATGCCTATTTGCGCAGTAGTACAGATTCTGAGTATGTAACTGGGCTTGATAAAATGAGCATTTCTCTTGCTTCCCTTGCGTAGGGAAGCTCAGTTTTAGTCACAGTAGCTCCCACAAGTGTCTCCTCAGTGTGTTCCCATTTCCTTAGAAACAGTGTATTTGCTGGGAATAAAGTGCATTACTGTGCGCTTTCACCGTTCTGCAAATACATGTGTAGAAGCACAGCGCTAGCAGAAACGACCGTTTCTCGACGTTTTCTAACTCAGGGAACAAGTTGCACACTTCTGAGATGCATTTGGGCAACTTTGTCAGAAATGAGTTTTTTGCCTACAGAGACATGCCTATTTGCGCAGTAGTACAGATTCTGAGTATGTAACTGGGCTTGATGAAATCAGCATTTCTCTTGCTTCCCTGTGCGTAGGGAAGCTCAGTTTTAGTCACAGTAGCTCCCACAAGTGTCTCCTCAGTGTGTTCCCATTTCCTTAGAAACAGTGTATTTGCTGGGAGAAAAGTGCATTAATGTGTGCTTTCACCGTTCAGCAAATACATGTGTAGAAGCACAGCGCTAGCAGAAACGACCGTTTCTCGACGTTTTCTATCTCAGGGAACAAGTTGCACACTTCTGAGATGCATTTGGGCAACTTTGTCAGAAATGAGTTTTTTGCCTAAAGAGACATGCCTATTTGCGCAGTAGTACAGATTCTGAGTATGTAACTGGGCTTGATAAAATGAGCATTTCTCTTGCTTCCCTTGCGTAGGGAAGCTCAGTTTTAGTCACAGTAGCTCCCACAAGTGTCTCCTCAGTGTGTTCCCATTTCCTTAGAAACAGTGTATTTGCTGGGAATAAAGTGCATTACTGTGCGCTTTCACCGTTCTGCAAATACATGTGTAGAAGCACAGCGCTAGCAGAAACGACCGTTTCTCGACGTTTTCTAACTCAGGGAACAAGTTGCACACTTCTGAGATGCATTTGGGCAACTTTGTCAGAAATGAGTTTTTTGCCTACAGAGACATGCCTATTTGCGCAGTAGTACAGATTCTGAGTATGTAACTGGGCTTTATGAAATCAGCATTTCTCTTGCTTATCTGTGCCTAGGGAAGCTCAGTTTTAGTCACAGTACCTCCCACAAGTGTCTCCTCAGTGTGTTCCCATTTCCTTAGAAACAGTGTATTTGCTGGGAGAAAAGTGCATTACTGTGCGCTTTCACCGTTCAGCAAATACATGTGTAGAAGCACAGCACTAGCAGAAACGACCGTTTCTCGATGTTTTCTAACTCAGGGTACAAGTTGCACACTTCTGAGATGCATTTGGGCAACTTTGTCAGAAATGAGTTTTTTGCCTAAAGAGACATGCCTATTTGCGCAGTAGTACAGATTCTGAGTATGTAACTGGGCTTGACAAAATGAGCATTTCTCTTGCTTCCCTTGCGTAGGGAAGCTCAGTTTTAGTCACAGTAGGTCCCACAAGTGTCTCCTCAGTGTGTTCCCATTTCCTTAGAAACAGTGTATTTGCTGGGAATAAAGTGCATTACTGTGCGCTTTCACCGTTCTGCAAATACATGTGTAGAAGCACAGCGCTAGCAGAAACGACCGTTTCTCGACGTTTTCTAACTCAGGGAACAAGTTGCACACTTCTGAGATGCATTTGGGCAACTTTGTCAGAAATGAGTTTTTTGCCTACAGAGACATGCCTATTTGCGCAGTAGTACAGATTCTGAGTATGTAACTGGGCTTGATGAAATCAGCATTTCTCTTGCTTCCCTGTGCGTAGGGAAGCTCAGTTTTAGTCACAGTAGCTCCCACAAATGTCTCCTCAGTGTGTTCCTATTTCCTTAGAAACAGTGTATTTGCTGGGAGAAAAGTGCATTACTGTGCGCTTTCACCGTTCAGCAAATACATGTGTAGAAGCACAGCGCTAGCAGAAACGACCGTTTCTCGACGTTTTCTAACTCAGGGAACAAGTTGCACACTTCTGAGATGCATTTGGGCAACTTTGTCAGAAATGAGTTTTTTGCCTACAGAGACATGCCTATTTGCGCAGTAGTACAGATTCTGAGTATGTAACTGGGCTTGATGAAATCAGCATTTCTCTTGCTTCCCTGTGCGTAGGGAAGCTCAGTTTTAGTCACAATAGCTCCCACAAGTGTCTCCTCAGTGTGTTCCCATTTCCTTAGAAACAGTGTATTTGCTGGGAGAAAAGTGCGTTACTGTGCGCTTTCTCCGTTCAGCAAATACATGTGTAGAAGCACAGCGCTAGCAGAAACAAACGTTTCTCGACCTTTTCTAACTCAGGGAACAAGTTGCACACTTCTGAGATGCATTTGGGCAACTTTGTCAGAAATGAGTTTTTTGCCTAAAGAGACATGCCTATTTGCGCAGTAGTACAGATTCTGAGTATGTAACTGGGCTTGATGAAATCAGCATTTCTCTTGCTTCCCTTGCGTAGGGAAGCTCAGTTTTAGTCACAGTAGCTCCCACAAGTGTCTCCTCAGTGTGTTCCCATTTCCTTAGAAACAGTGTATTTGCTGGGAGAAATGTGCATTACTGTGCGCTTTCACCGTTCAGCAAATACATGTGTAGAAGCACAGCGCTAGCAAAAACGAACGTTTCTCGACATTTTCTAACTCAGGGAACAAGTTGCACACTTCTGAGATGCATTTGGGCAACTTTGTCAGAAATGAGTTTTTTGCCTACATAGACATGCCTATTTGCGCAGTAGTACAGATTCTGAGTATGTAACTGGGCTTGATGAAATCAGCATTTCTCTTGCTTCCCTGTGCGTAGGGAAGCTCAGTTTTAGTCACAGTAGCTCCCACAAGTGTCTCCTCAGTGTGTTCCCATTTCCTTAGAAACAGAGTATTTGCTGGGAGAAAAGTGCATTACTGTGCGCTTTCACCGTTCAGCAAATACATGTGTAGAAGCACAGCGCTAGCAGAAACGACCGTTTCTCGACGTTTTCTAACTCAGGAAACAAGTTGCACACTTCTGAGATGCATTTGGGCAACTTTGTCAGAAATGAGTTTTTTGCCTACAGAGACATGCCTGTTTGCGCAGTAGTACAGATTCTGAGTATGTAACTGGGCTGGATGAAATCAGCATTTCTCTTGCTTCCCTGTGCGTAGGGAAGCTCAGTTTTAGTCACAGTAGCTCCCACAAGTGTCTCCTCAGTGTGTTCCCATTTCCTTAGAAACAGTGTATTTCCTGGGAGAAAAGTGCGTTACTGTGGGCTTTCACCGTTCAGCAAATACATGTGTAGAAGCACAGCGCTAGCAGAAAAGACCGTTTCTCGACGTTTTCTAACACAGGGAACAAGTTGCACACTTCTGAGGTGCATTTGGGCAACTTTGTCAGAAATGAGTTTTTTGCCTACAGAGACATGCCTATTTGCGCAGTAGTACAGATTCTGAGTATGTAACTGGGGTTGATGAAATCGTCATTTCTCTTGCTTTCCTGTGCGTAGGGAAGCTCAGTTTTAGTCACAGTAGCTCCCACAAGTGTCTCCTCAGTGTGTTCAGATTTCCTTAGAAACAGTGTATTTGCTGGGAGAAAAGTGCGTTACTGTGGGCTTTCACCGTTCAGCAAATACATGTGTAGAAGCACAGCGCTAGCAGAAACGACCGTTTCTCGACGTTTTCTAACTCAGGGAACAAGTTGCACACTTCTGAGATGCATTTGGGCAACTTTGTCAGAAATGAGTTTTTTGCCTAAAGAGACATGCCTATTTGCGCAGTAGTACAGATTCTGAGTATGTAACTGGGCTTGATGAAATCAGCATTTCTCTTGCTTCCCTGTGCGTAGGGAAGCTCAGTTTTAGTCATAGTAGCTCCCACAAGTGTCTCCTCAGTGTGTTCCCATTTCCTTAGAAACAGTGTATTTGCTGGGAGAAAAGGGCGTTACTGTGCGCTTTCACCGTTCAGCAAATACATGTGTAGAAGCACAGCGCTAGCAGAAACGAACGTTTCTCGACGTTTTCTAACTCAGGAAACAAGTTGCACACTTCTGAGATGCATTTGGGCAACTTTGTCAGAAATGAGTTTTTTGCCGAAAAAGACATGCCTATTTGCGCAGTAGTACAGATTCTGAGTATGTAACTGGGCTTGATGAAATCAGCATTTCTCTTGCTTCCCTGTGCGTAGGGAAGCTCAGTTTTAGCCACAGTAGCTCCCACAAGTGTCTCCTCAGTGTGTTCCCATTTCCTTAGAAACAGTGTATTTGCTGGGAGAAAAGTGAATTACTGTGCGCTTTCAACGTTCAGCAAATACATGTGTAGAAGCACAGCGCTAGCAGAAACGACCGTTTCTCGACGTTTTCTAACTCTGGGAACAAGTTGCACACTTCTGAGATGCATTTGGGCAACTTTGTCAGAAATGAGTTTTTTGCCTAAAGAGACATGCCTATTTGCGCAGTAGTACAGATTCTGAGTATGTAACTGGGCTGGATGAAATCAGCATTTCTCTTGCTTCCCTGTGCGTAGGGAAGCTCAGTTTTAGTCACAGTAGCTCCCACAAGTGTCTCCTCAGTGTGTTCCCATTTCCTTAGAAACAGTGTATTTGCTGGGAGAAAAGTGCGTTACTGTGCGCTTTCACCGTTCAGCAAATACATGTGTAGAAGCACAGCGCTAGCAGAAACGAACGTTTCTCGACGTTTTCTAACTCAGGAAACAAGTTGCACACTTCTGAGATGCATTTGGGCAACTTTGTCAGAAATGAGTTTTTTGACTACAGATTCATGCCTATTTGCGCAGTAGTACAGATTCTGAGTATGTAACTGGGCTTGATGAAATCAGCATTTCTCTTGCTTCCCTGTGCGTAGGGAAGCTCAGTTTTAGTCACAGTAGCTCCCACAAGTGTCTCCTCAGTGTGTTCCCATTTCCTTAGAAACAGTGTATTTGCTGGGAGAAAAGTGCGTTACTGTGCGCTTTCACCGTTCAGCAAATACATGTGTAGAAGCACAGCGCTAGCAGAAATGAACGTTTCTCGATGTTTTCTAACTCAGGAAACAAGTTGCACACTTCTGAGATGCATTTGGGCAACTTTGTCAGAAATGAGTTTTTTGCCTACAGAGACATGCCTATTTGCGCAGTAGTACAGATTCTGAGTATGTAACTGGGCTTGATGAACTCAGCATTTCTCTTGCTTCCCTGTGCGTAGGGAAGCTCAGTTTTAGTCACAGTAGCTCCCACAAGTGTCTCCTCAGTGTGTTCCCATTTCCTTAGAAACAGTGTATTTGCTGGGAGAAAAGTGCATTACTGTGCGCTTTCACCGTTCAGCAAATACAGGTGTAGAAGCACAGCGCTAGCAGAAACGACCGTTTCTCGACGATTTCTATCTCAGGGAACAAGATGCACACTTCTGAGATGCATTTGGGCAACTTTGTCAGAAATGAGTTTTTTGCCTAAAGAGACATGCCTATTTGCGCAGTAGTACAGATTCTGAGTATGTAACTGGGCTTGATGAAATCAGCATTTCTCTTGCTTCCCTGTGCGTAGGGAAGCTCAGTTTTAGTCACAGTAGCTCCCACAAGTGTCTCCTCAGTGTGTTCCCATTTCCTTAGAAACAGTGTATTTGCTGGGAGAAAAGTGCATTACTGTGCGCTTTCACCGTTCAGCAAATACATGTGTAGAAGCACAGCGCTAGCAGAAACGACCGTTTCTCGACGTTTTCTAACTCAGGGAACAAGTTGCACACTTCTCAGATGCATTTGGGAAACTTTGTCAGAAATGAGTTTTTGCCTACAGAGACATGCCTATTTGCGCAGTAGTACAGATTCTGAGTATGTAACTGGGCTTGATGAAATCAGCATTACTCTTGCTTCCCTGTGCGTAGGGAAGCTCAGTTTTAGTCACAGTAGCTCCCACAAGTGTCTCCTCAGTGTGTTCCCATTTCCTTAGAAACAGTGTAGTTGCTGGGAGAAAAGTGCGTTACTGTGCGCTTTCACCGTTCATCAAATACATGTGTAGAAGCACAGCGCTAGCAGAAAGGAACGTTTCTCGACGTTTTCTAACTCAGGAAACAAGTTGCACACTTCTGAGATGCATTTGGGCAACTTTGTCAGAAATGAGTTTTTTGCCGAAATAGACATGCCTATTTGCGCAGTAGTACAGATTCTGAGTATGTAACTGGGCTTGTTGAAATCAGCATTACTCTTGCTTCCCTGTGCGTAGGGAAGCTCAGTTTTAGTCACAGTAGCTCCCACTAGTGTCTCCTCAATGTGTTCCCAGTTCCTTAGAAACAGTGTATTTGCTGGGAGAAAAGTGCATTACTGTGCGCTTTCACCGTTCAGCAAATACATGTGTAGAAGCATAGCGCTAGCAGAAATGACCGTTTCTCGACGTTTTCTAACTCAGGGAACAAGTTGCACACTCCTGAGATGCATTTGGGCAACTTTGTCAGAAATGAGTTTTTTGCCTACAGAGACATGCCTATTTGCGCAGTAGTACAGATTCTGAGTATGTAACTGGGCTTGATGAAATCAGCATTTCTCTTGCTTCCCTGTGTGTAGGGAAGCTCAGTTTTAGTCACAGTAGCTCCCACAAGTGTCTCCACAGTGTGTTCCCATTTCCTTAGAAACAGTGTATTTGCTGGGAAAAAAGTGCATTATTGTGCGCTTTCACCGTTCAGCAAATACATGTGTAGAAGCACAGCGCTAGCAGAAACGAACGTTTCTCGACGTTTTCTAACTCAGGGAACAAGTGGCACACTTCTGAGATGCATTTGGGCAACTTTGTCAGAAATGAGTTTTTTGCCTACAGAGACATGCCTATTTGCGCAGTAGTACAGATTCTGAGTATGTAACTGGGCTTGATGAAATCAGCATTTATCTTGCTTCCTTGTGCGTAGGGAAGCTCAGTTTTAGTCACAGTAGCTCTCACAAGTGTCTCCTCAGTGTGTTCCCATTTCCTTAGAAACAGTGTATTTGCTGGGAGAAAAGTGCATTACTGTGCGCTTTCACCGTTCAGCAAATACATGTGTAGAAGCACAGCACTAGCTGAAACGACCATTTCTCGACGTTTTCTAACTCAGGGAACAAGTGGCACACTTCTGAGATGCATTTGGGCAACTTTGTCAGAAATGAGTTTTTTGCCTACAGAGACATGCCTATTTGCGCAGTAGTACAGATTCTGAGTATGTAACTGGCCTTGATGAAATCAGCATTTCTCTTGCTTCCCTGTGCGTAGGGAAGCTCAGTTTTAGTCACAGTAGCTCCCACAAGTGTCTACTCAGTGTGTTCCCATTTCCTTAGAAACAGTGTATTTGCTGGGAGAAAAGTGCATTACTGTGCGCTTTCACCGTTCAGCAAATACATGTGTAGAAGCACAGCGCTAGCAGAAACGAACGTTTCTCGACGTTTTCTAACTCAGGGAACAAGTTGCACACTTCTGAGATGCATTTGGGCAACTTTGTCAGAAATGAGTTTTTTGCCTACAGAGACATGCCTATTTGCGCAGTAGTACAGATTCTGAGTATGTAACTGGGCTTGATGAAATCAGCATTTCTCTTCCTTCCCTGTGCGTAGGGAAGCTCAGTTTTAGTCACAGTAGCTCCCACAAGTGTCTCCTCAGTGTATTACCATTTCCTTAGAAACAGTGTATTTGCTGGGAGAAAAGTGCATTACTGTGCGCATTCACCGTTCAGCAAATACATGTGTAGAAGCACAGCGCTAGCAGAAACGAACGTTTCTCGACGTTTTCTAACTCAGGGAACAAGCTGCACACCTCTGAGATGCATTTGGGCAACTTTGTCAGAAATGATATTTCTGCCTACAGATTCATGCCTATTTGCGCAGTAGTACAGATTCTGAGTATGTAACTGGGCTTGATGAAATCAGCATTTCTCTTAATTCCCTGTGCGTAGGGAAGCTCAGTTTTAGTCCCATTAGCTCCCACAAGTGTCTCCTCAGTGTGTTCACATTTCCTTAGAAACAGTGTATTTGCTGGGAGAAAAGTGCATTACTCTGCGCTTTCACCGTTCAGCAAATACATGTGTAGAATCACAGCGCTAGCAGAAACGAACGTTTCTCGACGTTTTCTAACTCAGGGAACAAGTTGCACACTTCTGAGATGCATTTGGGCAACTTTGTCCAAAATGAGTTTTTTGCCTACAGAGACATGCCTATTTGCGCAGTAGTACAGATTCTGAGTATGTAACTGGGCTTAATGAAATCAGCATTTCTCTTGCTTCCCTGTGCGTAGGGAAGCTCAGTTTTAGTCACAGTAGCTCCCACAAGTGTCTCCTCAGTGTGTTCCCATTTCCTTAGAAACAGTGTATTTGCTGGGAGAAAAGTGCATTACTGTGCGCTTTCACCGTTCAGCAAATACATGTGTAGAAACACAGCGCTAGCAGAAACGAACGTTTCTCGACGTTTTCTAACTCAGGGAACAAGTTGCACACTTCTGAGATGCATTTGGGCAACTTTTTCAGAAATGAGTTTTTTGCCGACAGATTCATGCCTATTTGCGCAGTAGTACAGATTCTGAGTATGTAACTGGGCTTGATGAAATCAGCATTTCTCTTGCTTCCCTGTGTGTAGGGAAGCTCAGTTTTAGTCACAGTAGCTCCCACAAGTGTCTCCTCAGTGTTTCCCATTTCCTTAGAAACAGTGTATTTGCTGGGAGAAAAGTGCATTACTGTGCGCTTTCACCGTTCAGCAAATACATGTGTAGAAGCACATCGCTAGCAGAAACGAACGTTTCTCGACGTTTTCTAACTCAGGGAACAAGTTGCACACTTCTGAAATGCATTTGGGCAACTTTGTCCAAAATGAGTTTTTTGCCTACTGAGACATGCCTATTTGCGCAGAAGTACAGATTTTGAGTATGTAACTGGGCTTGATGAAATCAGCATTTCTCTTGCTTCCCTGTGCGTAGGGAAGCTCAGTTTTAGTCCCAGTAGCTCCCACAAATGTCTCCTCAGTGTGTTCCCAGTTCCTTAGAAACAATGTATTTGCTGGGAGAAAAGTGCATTACTGTGCGCTTTCACCGTTCAGCAAATACATGTGTAGAGGCACAGCGCTAGCAGAAACGAACGTTTCTCGACGGTTTCTAACTCAGGGAACAAGTTGCACACTTCTGAGATGCATTTGGGCAACTTTGTCACAAATAATTTTTTTGCCTACAGAGACATGCCTATTTGCACAGTAGTACAGATTCTGAGTATGTAACTGGGCTTGATGAAATCAGCATTTCTCTTGCTTCCCTGTGCGTAGGGAAGCTCAGTTTAAGTCACAGTAGCTCCCACAAGTGTCTCCTCAGTGTGTTCCCATTTCCTTAGAAACAGTGTACTTGCTGGGAGAAAAGTGCATTACTGTGCGCTTTCACCGTTCAGCAAATACATGTGTAGAAGCACAGCGCTAGCAGAAACGAACGTTTCTCGACGTTTTCTAACTCAGGGAACAAGTTGCACACTTCTGAGATGCATTTGGGTAACTTTCTCAAAATGAGTTTTTTGCCTACAGAGACATGCCTATTTGCGCAGTAGTACAGATTTTGAGTATGTAACTGGGCTTGATGAAATCAGCATTTCTCTTGCTTCCCTGTGTGTAGGGAAGCTCAGTTTTAGTCACAGTAGCTCCCACAAGTGTCTCCTCAGTATGTTCCCAGTTCCTTAGAAACAGTGTATTTGCTGGGAGAAAAGTGCATTACTGTGCGCTTTCACCGTTCAGCAAATACATGTGTAGAAGCACAGCGCTAGCAGAAACGACCGTTTCTCGACGTTTTCTAACTCAGGGAACAAGTGGCACACTTCTGAGATGCATTTGGGCAACTTTGTCAGAAATGAGTTTTTTGCCTAAAGAGACATGCCTATTTGCGCAGTAGTACAGATTCTGAGTATGTAACTGGGCTTGATGAAATCAGCATTTCTCTTGCTTCCCTGTGCGTAGGGAAGCTCAGTTTTAGTCCCAGTAGCCTCCACAAGTGTCTCCTCAGTGTGTTCCCAGTTCCTTAGAAACAGTGTATTTGCTGTGAGAAAAGTACATTACTGTGCGCTTTCACCGTTCAGCAAATACATGTTTAGAAGCACAGCGCTGGTTGAAGCGACCGTTTCTCGACGTTTTCTAACTCAGGGAACAAGTGGCACACTTCTGAGATGCATTTGGGCAACATTGTCAGAAATGAGTTTTTTGTCTAAAGAGACATGCCTATTTAGTACAGATTCTGAGTATATAACTGGGCTTGATGAAATCAGCATTTCTCTTGCTTCCCTGAGCGTAGGGAAGCTCAGTTTTAGTCACAGTAGCTCCCACAAGTGTCTCCTCAGTGTGTTTCCAGTTCCTTAGAAACAGTGTATTTGCTGGGAGAAAAGTGCATTACTGTGCGCTTTCACCGTTCAGCAAATACATGTGTAGAAGCACAGCGCTAGCTGAAACGACCGTTTCTCGACGTGTTCTAACTCAGGGAACAAGTGGCACACTTCTGAGATGCATTTGGGCAACTTTGTCAGAAATGAGTTTTTTGCCTTCAGAGACATGCCTATTTGCGAAGTAGTACAGATTCTGAGTATGTAACTGGGCTTGATGAAATCAGCATTTCTCTTGCTTCCCTGTGCGTAGGGAAGCTCAGTTTTAGTCACAGTAGCTCCCACAAGTGTCTCCTCAGTGTGTTCCCAGTTCCTTAGAAACAGTGTATTTGCTGGGAGAAAAGTGCATTACTGTGCGCTTTCACCGTTCAGCAAATACATGTGTAGAAGCACAGCGCTAGCAGAAACGACCGTTTCTCGACGTTTTCTAACTCAGGGAACAAGTTGCACACTTCTGAGATGCATTTGGGCAACTTTGTCAGAAATGAGTTTTTTGCCTACAGAGACATGCATATTTGCGCAGTAGTACAGATTCTGAGTATGTAACTCGGCTTGATGACATCAGCATTTCTCTTGCTTCCCTGTGCGTAGGGAAGCTCAGTTTTAGTCACAGTAGCTCCCACAAGTGTCTCCTCAGTGTGTTCCCATTTCCTTAGAAACAGTGTATTTGCTGGGAGAAAAGTGCATTACTGTGCGCTTTCACCGTTCCGCAAATACATGTGTAGAAGCACAGCGCTAGCAGAAACGAACGATTCTCGACGTTTTCTAACTCAGGGAACAAGTTGCACACTTCTGAGATGCATTTGGGCAACTTTGTCAGAAATGAGTTTTTTGCCTAAAGAGACATGCCTATTTGCGCAGTAGTACAGATTCTGAGTATGTAACTGGGCTTGATGAAATCAGCATTTCTCTTGCTTCCCTGTGCGTAGGGAAGCTCAGTTTTAGTCACTGTAGCTCCCACAAGTGTCTCCTCAGTGTGTTCCCAGTTCCTTAGAAACAGTGTATTTGCTGGGAGAAAAGTGCATTACTGTGCGCTTTCACCGTTCAGCAAATACATGTGTAGAAGCACAGCGCTAGCAGAAACGACCGTTTCTCGACGTTTTCTAACTCAGGGAACAAGGTGCACACTTCTGAGATGCATTTGGGCAACTTTGTCAGAAATGAGTTTTTTGCCTTCAGAGACATGCCTATTTGCGAAGTAGTACAGATTCTGAGTATGTAACTGGGCTTGATGAAATCAGCATTTCTCTTGCTTCCCTGTGCGTAGGGAAGCTCAGTTTTAGTCACTGTAGCTCCCACAAGTGTCTCCTCAGTGTGTTCCCAGTTCCTTAGAAACAGTGTATTTGCTGGGAGAAAAGTGCATTACTGTGCGCTTTCACCGTTCAGCAAATACATGTGTAGAAGCACAGCGCTAGCAGAAACGACCGTTTCTCGACGTTTTCTAACTCAGGGAACAAGTTGCACACTTCTGAGATGCATTTGGGCAACTTTGTTAGAAATGAGTTTTTTGCCTACAGAGACATGCCTATTTGCGCAGTAGTACAGATTCTGTGTATGTAACTGGGCTTGATGAAATCAGCATTTCTCTTGCTTCCCTGTGCGTAGGGAAGCTCAGTTTTAGTCACAGTAGCTCCCACAAGTGTCTCCTCAGTGTGTTCCCAGTTCCTTAGAAACAGTGTATTTGCTGGGAGAAAAATTGCATTACTGTGCGCTTTCACCGTTCAGCAAATACATGTGTAGAAGCACATCGCTAGCAGAAACGAACGTTTCTCGACGTTTTCTAACTCAGGGAACAAGTTGTACACTTCTGAGATGCATTTGGGCAACTTTGTCAGAAATGAGTTTTTTGCCTACAGAGACATGCATATTTGCGCAGTAGTACAGATTCTGAGTATGTAACTCGGCTTGATGACATCAGCATTTCTCTTGCTTCCCTGTGCGTAGGGAAGCTCAGTTTTAGTCACAGTAGCTCCCACAAGTGTCTCCTCAGTGTGTTCCCATTTCCTTAGAAACAGTGTATTTGCTGGGAGAAAAGTGCATTACTGTGCGCTTTCACCGTTCCGCAAATACATGTGTAGAAGCACAGCGCTAGCAGAAACGAACGATTCTCGACGTTTTCTAACTCAGGGAACAAGTTGCACACTTCTGAGATGCATTTGGGCAACTTTGTCAGAAATGAGTTTTTTGCCTAAAGAGACATGCCTATTTGCGCAGTAGTACAGATTCTGAGTATGTAACTGGGCTTGATGAAATCAGCATTTCTCTTGCTTCCCTGTGCGTAGGGAAGCTCAGTTTTAGTCACTGTAGCTCCCACAAGTGTCTCCTCAGTGTGTTCCCAGTTCCTTAGAAACAGTGTATTTGCTGGGAGAAAAGTGCATTACTGTGCGCTTTCACCGTTCAGCAAATACATGTGTAGAAGCACAGCGCTAGCAGAAACGACCGTTTCTCGACGTTTTCTAACTCAGGGAACAAGGTGCACACTTCTGAGATGCATTTGGGCAACTTTGTCAGAAATGAGTTTTTTGCCTACAGAGACATGCCTATTTGCGCAGTAGTACAGATTCTGAGTATGTAACTGGGCTTGATGAAATCAGCATTTCTCTTACTTCCCTGTGCGTAAGGAAGCTCATTTTTAGTCACAGTAGCTCCCACCAGTGTCTCCTCAGTGTGTTCCCATTTCCTTAGAAACAGTGTATTTGCTGGGAGAAAAGTGCATTACTGTGCGCTTTCACCGTTCAGCAAATACATGTGTAGAAGCACAGCGCTAGCTGAAACGACCGTTTCTCGACGTGTTCTAACTCAGGGAACAAGTGGCACACTTCTGAGATGCATTTGGGCAACTTTGTCAGAAATGAGTTTTTTGCCTTCAGAGACATGCCTATTTGCGAAGTAGTACAGATTCTGAGTATGTAACTGGGCTTGATGAAATCAGCATTTCTCTTGCTTCCCTGTGCGTAGGGAAGCTCAGTTTTAGTCACTGTAGCTCCCACAAGTGTCTCCTCAGTGTGTTCCCAGTTCCTTAGAAACAGTGTATTTGCTGGGAGAAAAGTGCATTACTGTGCGCTTTCACCGTTCAGCAAATACATGTGTAGAAGCACAGCGCTAGCAGAAACGACCGTTTCTCGACGTTTTCTAACTCAGGGAACAAGTTGCACACTTCTGAGGGCAACTTTGTCCGAAATGAGTTTTTTGCCTACAGATTCATGCCTATTTGCGCAGTAGTACAGATTCTGAGTATGTAACTGGGCTTGATGAAATCAGCATTTCTCTTGCTTCCCTGTTCGTAGGGAAGCTCAGTTTTAGTCCCAGTAGCTCCCACAACTGTCTCCTCAGTGTGTTCCCATTTCCTTAGAAACAGTGTATTTGCTGGGAGAAAAGTGCATTACTGTGCGCTTTCACCGTTCAGCAAATACATGTGTAGAAGCACAGCGCTAGCAGTAACGAAAGTTTCTCAACGTTTTCTAACTCAGGGAACAAGTTGCACACTTCTGAGATGCATTTGGGTAACTTTCTCAAAAATGAGTTTTTTGCCTACAGAGACATGCCTATTTGCGCAGTAATACAGATTCTGAGTATGTAACTGGGCTTGATGAAATCAGCATTTCTCTTGCTTCCCTGTGCGTAGGGAAGCTCAGTTTTAGTCACAGTAGCTCCTACATTTGTCTCCTCAGTGTGTTCCCAGTTCCTTAGAAACAGTGTATTTGCTGGGAAAAAAATGCATTATTGTGCGCTTTCACCGTTCAGCAAATACATGTGTAGAAGCACAGCGCTAGCTGAAACGACCGTTTCTCGACGTTTTCTAAATCAGGGAACAAGTGGCACACTTCTGAGATGCATTTGGGCAACTTTGTCAGAAATGAGTTTTTTGCCTACAGAAACATGCCTATTTGCGCAGTAGTACAGATTCTGAGTATGTAACTGGGCTTGATGAAATCAGCATTTCTCTTGCTTCCCTGTGCATAGGGAAGCTCAGTTTTAGTCACAGTAGCTCCCACAAGTGTGTCCTCAGTGAGTTCCCATTTCCTTAGAAACAGTGTATTTGCTGGGAGAAAAGTGCATTACTGTGCGCTTTCACCGTTCAGCAAATACATGTGTAGAAGCACAGCGCTAGCTGAAACGACCGTTTCTCGACGTTTTCTAACTCAGGGAACAAGTGGCACACTTCTGAGATGCATTTGGGCAACTTTGTCAGAAATGAGTTTTTTGCCTACAGAGACATGCCTATTTGCGCAGTAGTACAGATTCTGAGTATGTAACTGGGCTTGATGAAATCGTCATTTCTCTTGCTTCCCTGTGCGTAGGGAAGCTCAGTTTTAGTCACAGTAGCTCCCACAACTGTCTCCTGAGTGTGTTCCCATTTCCTTAGAAACAGTGTATTTGCTGGGAGAAAAGTGCATTACTGTGCGCTTTCACCGTTCAGCAAATACATGTGTAGAAGCACAGCGCTAGCGGTAACGAAAGTTTCTCGACGTTTTCTAACTCAGGGAACAAGTTGCACACTTCTGAGATGCATTTGGATAACTTTCTCAAAAATTAGTTTTTTGCCTACAGAGACATGCCTATTTGCGCAGTAGTACAGATTCTGAGTATGTAACTGGGCTGGATGAAATCAGCATTACTCTTGCTTTCCTGTGCGTTGGGAAGCTCAGTTTTAGTCCCAGTAGCTCCCACAAGTGTCTCCTCAGTGTGTTCCCATTTCCTTAGAAACAGTGTATTTGCTGGGAGAAAAGTGCATTACTGTGCGCTTTCACCGTTCAGCAAATACATGTGTAGAAGCACAGCGCTAGCAGAAACGACCGTTTCTCGACGTTTTCTAACTCAGGGAAAAAGTTGCACACTTCTGAGATGCATTTGGGCAACTTTGTCAGAAATGAGTTTTTTGCCTACAGAGACATGCCTATTTGCGCAGTAGTACAGATTCTGAGTATGTAACTGGGCTTGATGAAATCAGCATTTCTCTTGCTTCCCTGTGCGTAGGGAAGCTCAGTTTTAGTCACAGTAGCTCCCACAAGTGTCTCCTCAGTGTGTTCCCAGTTCCTTAGAAACAGTGTATTTGCTGGGAGAAAAGTGCATTACTGTGCACTTTCACCGTTCAGCAAATACATGTGTAGAAGCACAGCGCTAGCAGAAACGAACATTTCTCGACGTTTTCTAACTCAGGGAACAAGATGCACACTTCTGAGATGCATTTGGGCAACTTTGTCAGAAATGAGTTTTTTGCCTACAGATTCATGCCTATTTGCGCAGTAGTACAGATTCTGAGTATGTAACTGGGCTTGATGAAATCAGCATTTCTCTTGCTTCCCTGTTCGTAGGGAAGCTCAGTTTTAGTCCCAGTAGCTCCCACAACTGTCTCCTCAGTGTGTTCCCATTTCCTTAGAAACAGTGTATTTGCTGGGAGAAAAGTGCATTACTGTGCGCTTTCACCGTTCAGCAAATACATGTGTAGAAGCACAGCGCTAGCAGTAACGAAAGTTTCTCAACGTTTTCTAACTCAGGGAACAAGATGCACACTTCTGAGATGCATTTGGGTAACTTTCTCAAAAATGAGTTTTTTGCCTACAGAGACATGCCTATTTGCGCAGTAATACAGATTCTGAGTATGTAACTGGGCTTGATGAAATCAGCATTTCTCTTGCTTCCCTGTGCGTAGGGAGGCTCAGTTTTAGTCACAGTAGCTCCTACATTTGTCTCCTCAGTGTGTTCCCAGTTCCTTAGAAACAGTGTATTTGCTGGGAAAAAAATGCATTATTGTGCGCTTTCACCGTTCAGCAAATACATGTGTAGAAGCACAGCGCTAGCTGAAACGACCGTTTCTCGACGTTTTCTAACTCAGGGAACAAGTGGCACACTTCTGAGATGCATTTGGGCAACTTTGTCAGAAATGAGTTTTTTGCCTACAGAAACATGCCTATTTGCGCAGTAGTACAGATTCTGAGTATGTAACTGGGCTTTATGAAATCAGCATTTCTCTTGCTTCCCTGTGCATAGGGAAGCTCAGTTTTAGTCACAGTAGCTCCCACAAGTGTGTCCTCAGTGAGTTCCCATTTCCTTAGAAACAGTGTATTTGCTGGGAGAAAAGTGCATTACTGTGCGCTTTCACCGTTCAGCAAATACATGTGTAGAAGCACAGCGCTAGCAGAAACGACCGTTTCTCGACGTTTTCTAACTCAGGGAACAAGTTGCACACTTCTGAGATGCATTTGGGCAACTTTGTCAGAAATGAGTTTTTTGCCTACAGAGACATGCCTATTTGCGCAGTAGTACAGATTCTGAGTATGTAACTGGGCTTGATGAAATCAGCATTTCTCTTGCTTCCCTGTGGTTAGGGAAGCTCAGTTTTAGTCCCAGTAGCTCCCACAACTGTCTCCTCAGTGTGTTCCCATTTCCTTAGAAACAGTGTATTTGCTGGGAGAAAAGTGCATTACTGTGCGCTTTCACCGTTCAGCAAATACATGTGTAGAAGCACAGCGCTAGCAGTAATGAAAGTTTCTCGACGTTTTCTAACTCAGGGAACAAGTTGCACACTTCTGAGATGCATTTGGATAACTTTCTCAAAAATGAGTTTTTTGCCTACAGAGACATGCCTATTTGCGCAGTAGTACAGATTCTGAGTATGTAACTGGGCTTGATGAAATCAGCATTTCTCTTGCTTCCCTGTGCGTAGGGAAGCTCAGTTTTAGTCACCGTAGCTCCTACTTTTGTCTCCTCAGTGTGTTCCCAGTTCCTTAGAAACAGTGTATTTGCTGGGAGAAAAGTGCATTACTGTGCGCTTTCACCGTTCAGCAAATACATGTGTAGAAGCACAGCGGTAGCTGAAACGACCGTTTCTCGACGTTTTCTAACTCAGGGAACAAGTGGCACACTTCTGAGATGCATTTGGGCAACTTTGTCAGAAATGAGTTTTTTGCCTACAGAAACATGCCTATTTGTGCAGTAGTACAGATTCTGAGTATGTAACTGGGCTTGATGAAATCAGCATTTCTCTTGCTTCCCTGTGCATAGGGAAGCTCAGTTTTAGTCACAGTAGCTCCCACAAGTGTGTCCTCAGTGAGTTCCCATTTCCTTAGAAACAGTGTATTTGCTGGGAGAAAAGTGCATTACTGTGCGCTTTCACCGTTCAGCAAATACATGTGTAGAAGCACAGCGCTAGCTGAAACGACCGTTTCTCGACGTTTTCTAACTCAGGGAACAAGTGGCACACTTCTGAGATGCATTTGGGCAACTTTGTCAGAAATGAGTTTTTTGCCTACAGAGACATGCCCATTTGCGCAGTAGTACAGATTCTGAGTATGTAACTGGGCTGGATGAAATCAGCATTTCTCTTGCTTCCCTGTGCGTAGGGAAGCTCAGTTTTAGTCCCAGTAGCTCCCACAAGTGTCTCCTCAGTGTGTTCCCATTTCCTTAGAAACAGTGTATTTGCTGGGAGAAAAGTGCATTACTGTGCGCTTTCACCGTTCAGCAAATACATGTGTAGAAGCACATCGCTAGCAGAAACGAACGTTTCTCGACGTTTCCTAACTCAGGGAACAAGTTGCACACTTCTGAGATGCATTTGGGCAACTTTGTCAGAAATGAGTTTTTTGCCTAAAGTGACATGCCTATTTGCGCAGTAGTACAGATTCTGAGTATGTAACTGGGCTTGATGAAATCAGCATTTCTCTTGCTTCCCTGTGCGTAGGGAAGCTCAGTTTTAGTCACAGTAGCTCCCACAAGTTTCTCCTCCGTGTGTTCCCATTTCCTTAGAAACAGTGTATTTGCTGGGAGAAAAGTGCATTACTGTGCGCTTTCACCGTTCAGCAAATACATGTGTAGAAGCACAGCGCTAGCAGTAACGAAAGTTTCTCAACGTTTTCTAACTCAGGGAACAAGTTGCACACTTCTGAGATGCATTTGGGTAACTTTCTCAAAAATGAGTTTTTTGCCTACAGAGACATGCCTATTTGCGCAGTAATACAGATTCTGAGTATGTAACTGGGCTTGATGAAATCAGCATTTCTCTTGCTTCCCTGTGCGTAGGGAAGCTCAGTTTTAGTCACAGTAGCTCCTACATTTGTCTCCTCAGTGTGTTCCCAGTTCCTCAGAAACAGTGTATTTGCTGGGAAAAAAATGCATTATTGTGCGCTTTCACCGTTCAGCAAATACATGTGTAGAAGCACAGCGCTAGCTGAAACGACCGTTTCTCGACGTTTTCTAAATCAGGGAACAAGTGGCACACTTCTGAGATGCATTTGGGCAACTTTGTCAGAAATGAGTTTTTTGCCTACAGAAACATGCCTATTTGCGCAGTAGTACAGATTCTGAGTATGTAACTGGGCTTGATGAAATCAGCATTTCTCTTGCTTCCCTGTGCATAGGGAAGCTCAGTTTTAGTCACAGTAGCTCCTACATTTGTCTCCTCAGTGTGTTCCCAGTTCCTTAGAAACAGTGTATTTGCTGGGAGAAAAGTGCATTACTGTGCACTTTCACCGTTCAGCAAATACATGTGTAGAAGCACAGCGCTAGCAGAAACGAACATTTCTCGACGTTTTCTAACTCAGGGAACAAGATGCACACTTCTGAGATGCATTTGGGCAACTTTGTCAGAAATGAGTTTTTTGCCTACAGATTCATGCCTATTTGCGCAGTAGTACAGATTCTGAGTATGTAACTGGGCTTGATGAAATCAGCATTTCTCTTGCTTCCCTGTTCGTAGGGAAGCTCAGTTTTAGTCCCAGTAGCTCCCACAACTGTCTCCTCAGTGTGTTCCCATTTCCTTAGAAACAGTGTATTTGCTGGGAGAAAAGTGCATTACTGTGCGCTTTCACCGTTCAGCAAATACATGTGTAGAAGCACAGCGCTAGCAGTAACGAAAGTTTCTCAACGTTTTCTAACTCAGGGAACAAGATGCACACTTCTGAGATGCATTTGGGTAACTTTCTCAAAAATGAGTTTTTTGCCTACAGAGACATGCCTATTTGCGCAGTAATACAGATTCTGAGTATGTAACTGGGCTTGATGAAATCAGCATTTCTCTTGCTTCCCTGTGCGTAGGGAGGCTCAGTTTTAGTCACAGTAGCTCCTACATTTGTCTCCTCAGTGTGTTCCCAGTTCCTTAGAAACAGTGTATTTGCTGGGAAAAAAATGCATTATTGTGCGCTTTCACCGTTCAGCAAATACATGTGTAGAAGCACAGCGCTAGCTGAAACGACCGTTTCTCGACGTTTTCTAACTCAGGGAACAAGTGGCACACTTCTGAGATGCATTTGGGCAACTTTGTCAGAAATGAGTTTTTTGCCTACAGAAACATGCCTATTTGCGCAGTAGTACAGATTCTGAGTATGTAACTGGGCTTTATGAAATCAGCATTTCTCTTGCTTCCCTGTGCATAGGGAAGCTCAGTTTTAGTCACAGTAGCTCCCACAAGTGTGTCCTCAGTGAGTTCCCATTTCCTTAGAAACAGTGTATTTGCTGGGAGAAAAGTGCATTACTGTGCGCTTTCACCGTTCAGCAAATACATGTGTAGAAGCACAGCGCTAGCAGAAACGACCGTTTCTCGACGTTTTCTAACTCAGGGAACAAGTTGCACACTTCTGAGATGCATTTGGGCAACTTTGTCAGAAATGAGTTTTTTGCCTACAGAGACATGCCTATTTGCGCAGTAGTACAGATTCTGAGTATGTAACTGGGCTTGATGAAATCAGCATTTCTCTTGCTTCCCTGTGGTTAGGGAAGCTCAGTTTTAGTCCCAGTAGCTCCCACAACTGTCTCCTCAGTGTGTTCCCATTTCCTTAGAAACAGTGTATTTGCTGGGAGAAAAGTGCATTACTGTGCGCTTTCACCGTTCAGCAAATACATGTGTAGAAGCACAGCGCTAGCAGTAATGAAAGTTTCTCGACGTTTTCTAACTCAGGGAACAAGTTGCACACTTCTGAGATGCATTTGGATAACTTTCTCAAAAATGAGTTTTTTGCCTACAGAGACATGCCTATTTGCGCAGTAGTACAGATTCTGAGTATGTAACTGGGCTTGATGAAATCAGCATTTCTCTTGCTTCCCTGTGCGTAGGGAAGCTCAGTTTTAGTCACCGTAGCTCCTACTTTTGTCTCCTCAGTGTGTTCCCAGTTCCTTAGAAACAGTGTATTTGCTGGGAGAAAAGTGCATTACTGTGCGCTTTCACCGTTCAGCAAATACATGTGTAGAAGCACAGCGGTAGCTGAAACGACCGTTTCTCGACGTTTTCTAACTCAGGGAACAAGTGGCACACTTCTGAGATGCATTTGGGCAACTTTGTCAGAAATGAGTTTTTTGCCTACAGAAACATGCCTATTTGTGCAGTAGTACAGATTCTGAGTATGTAACTGGGCTTGATGAAATCAGCATTTCTCTTGCTTCCCTGTGCATAGGGAAGCTCAGTTTTAGTCACAGTAGCTCCCACAAGTGTGTCCTCAGTGAGTTCCCATTTCCTTAGAAACAGTGTATTTGCTGGGAGAAAAGTGCATTACTGTGCGCTTTCACCGTTCAGCAAATACATGTGTAGAAGCACAGCGCTAGCTGAAACGACCGTTTCTCGACGTTTTCTAACTCAGGGAACAAGTGGCACACTTCTGAGATGCATTTGGGCAACTTTGTCAGAAATGAGTTTTTTGCCTACAGAGACATGCCTATTTGCGCAGTAGTACAGATTCTGAGTATGTAACTGGGCTGGATGAAATCAGCATTTCTCTTGCTTCCCTGTGCTTAGGGAAGCTCAGTTTTAGTCCCAGTAGCTCCCACAAGTGTCTCCTCAGTGTGTTCCCATTTCCTTAGAAACAGTGTATTTGCTGGGAGAAAAGTGCATTACTGTGCGCTTTCACCGTTCAGCAAATACATGTGTAGAAGCACATCGCTAGCAGAAACGAACGTTTCTCGACGTTTCCTAACTCAGGGAACAAGTTGCACACTTCTGAGATGCATTTGGGCAACTTTGTCAGAAATGAGTTTTTTGCCTAAAGTGACATGCCTATTTGCGCAGTAGTACAGATTCTGAGTATGTAACTGGGCTTGATGAAATCAGCATTTCTCTTGCTTCCCTGTGCGTAGGGAAGCTCAGTTTTAGTCACAGTAGCTCCCACAAGTTTCTCCTCCGTGTGTTCCCATTTCCTTAGAAACAGTGTATTTGCTGGGAGAAAAGTGCATTACTGTGCGCTTTCACCGTTCAGCAAATACATGTGTAGAAGCACAGCGCTAGCAGTAACGAAAGTTTCTCAACGTTTTCTAACTCAGGGAACAAGTTGCACACTTCTGAGATGCATTTGGGTAACTTTCTCAAAAATGAGTTTTTTGCCTACAGAGACATGCCTATTTGCGCAGTAATACAGATTCTGAGTATGTAACTGGGCTTGATGAAATCAGCATTTCTCTTGCTTCCCTGTGCGTAGGGAAGCTCAGTTTTAGTCACAGTAGCTCCTACATTTGTCTCCTCAGTGTGTTCCCAGTTCCTCAGAAACAGTGTATTTGCTGGGAAAAAAATGCATTATTGTGCGCTTTCACCGTTCAGCAAATACATGTGTAGAAGCACAGCGCTAGCTGAAACGACCGTTTCTCGACGTTTTCTAAATCAGGGAACAAGTGGCACACTTCTGAGATGCATTTGGGCAACTTTGTCAGAAATGAGTTTTTTGCCTACAGAAACATGCCTATTTGCGCAGTAGTACAGATTCTGAGTATGTAACTGGGCTTGATGAAATCAGCATTTCTCTTGCTTCCCTGTGCATAGGGAAGCTCAGTTTTAGTCACAGTAGCTCCCACAAGTGTGTCCTCAGTGAGTTCCCATTTCCTTAGAAACAGTGTATTTGCTGGGAGAAAAGTGCATTACTGTGCGCTTTCACCGTTCAGCAAATACATGTGTAGAAGCACAGCGCTAGCTGAAACGACCGTTTCTCGACGTTTTCTAACTCAGGGAACAAGTGGCACACTTCTGAGATGCATTTGGGCAACTTTGTCAGAAATGAGTTTTTTGCCTACAGAGACATGCCTATTTGCGCAGTAGTACAGATTCTGAGTATGTAACTGGGCTTGATGAAATCGTCATTTCTCTTGCTTCCCTGTGCGTAGGGAAGCTCAGTTTTAGTCACAGTAGCTCCCACAACTGTCTCCTGAGTGTGTTCCCATTTCCTTAGAAACAGTGTATTTGCTGGGAGAAAAGTGCATTACTGTGCGCTTTCACCGTTCAGCAAATACATGTGTAGAAGCACAGCGCTAGCGGTAACGAAAGTTTCTCGACGTTTTCTAACTCAGGGAACAAGTTGCACACTTCTGAGATGCATTTGGATAACTTTCTCAAAAATTAGTTTTTTGCCTACAGAGACATGCCTATTTGCGCAGTAGTACAGATTCTGAGTATGTAACTGGGCTGGATGAAATCAGCATTACTCTTGCTTTCCTGTGCGTTGGGAAGCTCAGTTTTAGTCCCAGTAGCTCCCACAAGTGTCTCCTCAGTGTGTTCCCATTTCCTTAGAAACAGTGTATTTGCTGGGAGAAAAGTGCATTACTGTGCGCTTTCACCGTTCAGCAAATACATGTGTAGAAGCACAGCGCTAGCAGAAACGACCGTTTCTCGACGTTTTCTAACTCAGGGAAAAAGTTGCACACTTCTGAGATGCATTTGGGCAACTTTGTCAGAAATGAGTTTTTTGCCTACAGAGACATGCCTATTTGCGCAGTAGTACAGATTCTGAGTATGTAACTGGGCTTGATGAAATCAGCATTTCTCTTGCTTCCCTGTGCGTAGGGAAGCTCAGTTTTAGTCACAGTAGCTCCCACAAGTGTCTCCTCAGTGTGTTCCCAGTTCCTTAGAAACAGTGTATTTGCTGGGAGAAAAGTGCATTACTGTGCACTTTCACCGTTCAGCAAATACATGTGTAGAAGCACAGCGCTAGCAGAAACGAACATTTCTCGACGTTTTCTAACTCAGGGAACAAGATGCACACTTCTGAGATGCATTTGGGCAACTTTGTCAGAAATGAGTTTTTTGCCTACAGATTCATGCCTATTTGCGCAGTAGTACAGATTCTGAGTATGTAACTGGGCTTGATGAAATCAGCATTTCTCTTGCTTCCCTGTTCGTAGGGAAGCTCAGTTTTAGTCCCAGTAGCTCCCACAACTGTCTCCTCAGTGTGTTCCCATTTCCTTAGAAACAGTGTATTTGCTGGGAGAAAAGTGCATTACTGTGCGCTTTCACCGTTCAGCAAATACATGTGTAGAAGCACAGCGCTAGCAGTAACGAAAGTTTCTCAACGTTTTCTAACTCAGGGAACAAGATGCACACTTCTGAGATGCATTTGGGTAACTTTCTCAAAAATGAGTTTTTTGCCTACAGAGACATGCCTATTTGCGCAGTAATACAGATTCTGAGTATGTAACTGGGCTTGATGAAATCAGCATTTCTCTTGCTTCCCTGTGCGTAGGGAGGCTCAGTTTTAGTCACAGTAGCTCCTACATTTGTCTCCTCAGTGTGTTCCCAGTTCCTTAGAAACAGTGTATTTGCTGGGAAAAAAATGCATTATTGTGCGCTTTCACCGTTCAGCAAATACATGTGTAGAAGCACAGCGCTAGCTGAAACGACCGTTTCTCGACGTTTTCTAACTCAGGGAACAAGTGGCACACTTCTGAGATGCATTTGGGCAACTTTGTCAGAAATGAGTTTTTTGCCTACAGAAACATGCCTATTTGCGCAGTAGTACAGATTCTGAGTATGTAACTGGGCTTTATGAAATCAGCATTTCTCTTGCTTCCCTGTGCATAGGGAAGCTCAGTTTTAGTCACAGTAGCTCCCACAAGTGTGTCCTCAGTGAGTTCCCATTTCCTTAGAAACAGTGTATTTGCTGGGAGAAAAGTGCATTACTGTGCGCTTTCACCGTTCAGCAAATACATGTGTAGAAGCACAGCGCTAGCAGAAACGACCGTTTCTCGACGTTTTCTAACTCAGGGAACAAGTGACACACTTCTGAGATGCATTTGGGCAACTTTGTCAGAAATGAGTTTTTTGCCTACAGAGACATGCCTATTTGCGCAGTAGTACAGATTCTGAGTATGTAACTGGGCTTGATGAAATCAGCATTTCTCTTGCTTCCCTGTGGTTAGGGAAGCTCAGTTTTAGTCCCAGTAGCTCCCACAACTGTCTCCTCAGTGTGTTCCCATTTCCTTAGAAACAGTGTATTTGCTGGGAGAAAAGTGCATTACTGTGCGCTTTCACCGTTCAGCAAATACATGTGTAGAAGCACAGCGCTAGCAGTAACGAAAGTTTCTCGACGTTTTCTAACTCAGGGAACAAGTTGCACACTTCTGAGATGCATTTGGATAACTTTCTCAAAAATGAGTTTTTTGCCTACAGAGACATGCCTATTTGCGCAGTAGTACAGATTCTGAGTATGTAACTGGGCTTGATGAAATCAGCATTTCTCTTGCTTCCCTGTGCGTAGGGAAGCTCAGTTTTAGTCACCGTAGCTCCTACTTTTGTCTCCTCAGTGTGTTCCCAGTTCCTTAGAAACAGTGTATTTGCTGGGAGAAAAGTGCATTACTGTGCGCTTTCACCGTTCAGCAAATACATGTGTAGAAGCACAGCGGTAGCTGAAACGACCGTTTCTCGACGTTTTCTAACTCAGGGAACAAGTGGCACACTTCTGAGATGCATTTGGGCAACTTTGTCAGAAATGAGTTTTTTGCCTACAGAAACATGCCTATTTGTGCAGTAGTACAGATTCTGAGTATGTAACTGGGCTTGATGAAATCAGCATTTCTCTTGCTTCCCTGTGCATAGGGAAGCTCAGTTTTAGTCACAGTAGCTCCCACAAGTGTGTCCTCAGTGAGTTCCCATTTCCTTAGAAACAGTGTATTTGCTGGGAGAAAAGTGCATTACTGTGCGCTTTCACCGTTCAGCAAATACATGTGTAGAAGCACAGCGCTAGCTGAAACGACGGTTTCTCGACGTTTTCTAACTCAGGGAACAAGTGGCACACTTCTGAGATGCATTTGGGCAACTTTGTCAGAAATGAGTTTTTTGCCTACAGAGACATGCCTATTTGCGCAGTAGTACAGATTCTGAGTATGTAACTGGGCTGGATGAAATCAGCATTTCTCTTGCTTCCCTGTGCGTAGGGAAGCTCAGTTTTAGTCCCAGTAGCTCCCACAAGTGTCTCCTCAGTGTGTTCCCATTTCCTTAGAAACAGTGTATTTGCTGGGAGAAAAGTGCATTACTGTGCGCTTTCACCGTTCAGCAAATACATGTGTAGAAGCACATCGCTAGCAGAAACGAACGTTTCTCGACGTTTCCTAACTCAGGGAACAAGTTGCACACTTCTGAGATGCATTTGGGCAACTTTGTCAGAAATGAGTTTTTTGCCTAAAGTGACATGCCTATTTGCGCAGTAGTACAGATTCTGAGTATGTAACTGGGCTTGATGAAATCAGCATTTCTCTTGCTTCCCTGTGCGTAGGGAAGCTCAGTTTTAGTCACAGTAGCTCCCACAAGTTTCTCCTCCGTGTGTTCCCAGTTCCTTAGAAACAGTGTATTTGCTGGGAGAAAAGTGCATTACTGTGCGCTTTCACCGTTCAGCAAATACATGTGTAGAAGCCCAGCACTAGCAGAAACGACCGTTTCTCGATCTTTTCTAACTCAGGGAACAAGTTGCACACTTCTGAGATGCATTTGGGCAACTTTGTCAGAAATGAGTTTTTTGCCTACAGAGACATGCCTATTTGCGCAGTAGTACAGATTCTGAGTATGTAACTGGGCTTGATGAAATCAGCATTTCTCTTGCTTCCCTGTGCGTAGGGAAGCTCAGTTTTAGTCACAGTAGCTCCCACAAGTGTCTCCTCAGTGTTTTCCCAGTTCCTTAGAAACAGTGTATTTGCTGGGAGAAAAGTGCTTACTGTGCGCTTTCATCGTTCAGCAAATACATGTGTAGAAGCACAGCGCTAGCAGAAACGACCGTTTCTCGACGTTTTCGAACTAAGGGAACAAGTTGCACACTTCTGAGATGCATTTGGGCAGCTTTGTCAGAAATGAGTTTTTTGCCTACAGAGACATGCCTATTTGCGCAGTAGTACAGATTCTGAGTATGTAACTGGGCTTGATGAAATGAGCATTTCTCTTGCTTCCCTGTGCGTAGGGAAGCTCAGTTTTAGTCACAGTAGCTCCCACAAGTGTCTCCTCAGTGTGTTCCCATTTCCTTAACAGTGTATTTGCTGGGAGAAAAGTGCATTACTGTGCGCTTTCACCGTTCAGCAAATACATGTGTAGAAGCACAGCGCTAGCTGAAACGACCGTTTCTCGACGTGTTCTAACTCAGGGAACAAGTGGCACACTTCTGAGATGCATTTGGGCAACTTTGTCAGAAATGAGTTTTTTGCCTTCAGAGACATGCCTATTTGCGAAGTAGTACAGATTCTGAGTATGTAACTGGGCTTGATGAAATCAGCATTTCTCTTGCTTCCCTGTGCGTAGGGAAGCTCAGTTTTAGTCACTGTAGCTCCCACAAGTGTCTCCTCAGTGTGTTCCCAGTTCCTTAGAAACAGTGTATTTGCTGGGAGAAAAGTGCATTACTGTGCGCTTTCACCGTTCAGCAAATACATGTGTAGAAGCACAGCGCTAGCAGAAACGACCGTTTCTCGACGTTTTCTAACTCAGGGAACAAGTTGCACACTTCTGAGATGCATTTGGGCAACTTTGTCAGAAATGAGTTTTTTGCCTACAGAGACATGCCTATTTGCGCAGTAGTACAGATTCTGTGTATGTAACTGGGCTTGATGAAATCAGCATTTCTCTTGCTTCCCTGTGCGTAGGGAAGCTCAGTTTTAGTCACAGTAGCTCCCACAAGTGTCTCCTCAGTGTGTTCCCAGTTCCTTAGAAACAGTGTATTTGCTGGGAGAAAATTGCATTACTGTGCGCTTTCACCGTTCAGCAAATACATGTGTAGAAGCACATCGCTAGCAGAAACGAACGTTTCTCGATGTTTTCTAACTCAGGGAACAAGTTGTACACTTCTGAGATGCATTTGGGCAACTTTGTCAGAAATGAGTTTTTTGCCTACAGAGACATGCATATTTGCGCAGTAGTACAGATTCTGAGTATGTAACTGGGCTTGATGAAATCAGCATTTCTCTTGCTTCCCTGTGCGTAGGGAAGCTCAGTTTTAGTCACAGTAGCTCCCACAAGTGTCTCCTCAGTGTGTTCCCATTTCCTTAGAAACAGTGTATTTGCTGGGAGAAAAGTGCATTACTGTGCGCTTTCACCGTTCCGCAAATACATGTGTAGAAGCACAGCGCTAGCAGAAACGAACGATTCTCGACGTTTTCTAACTCAGGGAACAAGTTGCACACTTCTGAGATGCATTTGGGCAACTTTGTCAGAAATGAGTTTTTTGCCTAAAGAGACATGCCTATTTGCGCAGTAGTACAGATTCTGAGTATGTAACTGGGCTTGATGAAATCAGCATTTCTCTTGCTTCCCTGTGCGTAGGGAAGCTCAGTTTTAGTCACTGTAGCTCCCACAAGTGTCTCCTCAGTGTGTTCCCAGTTCCTTAGAAACAGTGTATTTGCTGGGAGAAAAGTGCATTACTGTGCGCTTTCACCGTTCAGCAAATACATGTGTAGAAGCACAGCGCTAGCAGAAACGACCGTTTCTCGACGTTTTCTAACTCAGGGAACAAGGTGCACACTTCTGAGATGCATTTGGGCAACTTTGTCAGAAATGAGTTTTTTGCCTACAGAGACATGCCTATTTGCGCAGTAGTACAGATTCTGAGTATGTAACTGGGCTTGATGAAATCAGCATTTCTCTTACTTCCCTGTGCGTAAGGAAGCTCAGTTTTAGTCACAGTAGCTCCCACCAGTGTCTCCTCAGTGTGTTCCCATTTCCTTAGAAACAGTGTATTTGCTGGGAGAAAAGTGCATTACTGTGCGCTTTCACCGTTCAGCAAATACATGTGTAGAAGCACAGCGCTAGCTGAAACGACCGTTTCTCGACGTGTTCTAACTCAGGGAACAAGTGGCACACTTCTGAGATGCATTTGGGCAACTTTGTCAGAAATGAGTTTTTTGCCTTCAGAGACATGCCTATTTGCGAAGTAGTACAGATTCTGAGTATGTAACTGGGCTTGATGAAATCAGCATTTCTCTTGCTTCCCTGTGCGTAGGGAAGCTCAGTTTTAGTCACTGTAGCTCCCACAAGTGTCTCCTCAGTGTGTTCCCAGTTCCTTAGAAACAGTGTATTTGCTGGGAGAAAAGTGCATTACTGTGCGCTTTCACCGTTCAGCAAATACATGTGTAGAAGCACAGCGCTAGCAGAAACGACCGTTTCTCGACGTTTTCTAACTCAGGGAACAAGTTGCACACTTCTGAGATGCATTTGGGCAACTTTGTCAGAAATGAGTTTTTTGCCTACAGATTCATGCCTATTTGCGCAGTAGTACAGATTCTGAGTATGTAACTGGGCTTGATGAAATCAGCATTTCTCTTGCTTCCCTGTTCGTAGGGAAGCTCAGTTTTAGTCCCAGTAGCTCCCACAACTGTCTCCTCAGTGTGTTCCCATTTCCTTAGAAACAGTGTATTTGCTGGGAGAAAAGTGCATTACTGTGCGCTTTCACCGTTCAGCAAATACATGTGTAGAAGCACAGCGCTAGCAGTAACGAAAGTTTCTCAACGTTTTCTAACTCAGGGAACAAGTTGCACACTTCTGAGATGCATTTGGGTAACTTTCTCAAAAATGAGTTTTTTGCCTACAGAGACATGCCTATTTGCGCAGTAATACAGATTCTGAGTATGTAACTGGGCTTGATGAAATCAGCATTTCTCTTGCTTCCCTGTGCGTAGGGAAGCTCAGTTTTAGTCACAGTAGCTCCTACATTTGTCTCCTCAGTGTGTTCCCATTTCCTTAGAAACAGTGTATTTGCTGGGAAAAAAATGCATTATTGTGCGCTTTCAACGTTCAGCAAATACATGTGTAGAAGCACAGCGCTAGCTGAAACGACCGTTTCTCGACGTTTTCTAAATCAGGGAACAAGTGGCACACTTCTGAGATGCATTTGGGCAACTTTGTCAGAAATGAGTTTTTTGCCTACAGAAACATGCCTATTTGCGCAGTAGTACAGATTCTGAGTATGTAACTGGGCTTGATGAAATCAGCATTTCTCTTGCTTCCCTGTGCATAGGGAAGCTCAGTTTTAGTCACAGTAGCTCCCACAAGTGTGTCCTCAGTGAGTTCCCATTTCCTTAGAAACAGTGTATTTGCTGGGAGAAAAGTGCATTACTGTGCGCTTTCACCGTTCAGCAAATACATGTGTAGAAGCACAGCGCTAGCTGAAACGACCGTTTCTCGACGTTTTCTAACTCAGGGAACAAGTGGCACACTTCTGAGATGCATTTGGGCAACTTTGTCAGAAATGAGTTTTTTGCCTACAGAGACATGCCTATTTGCGCAGTAGTACAGATTCTGAGTATGTAACTGGGCTTGATGAAATCAGCATTTCTCTTGCTTCCCTGTGGTTAGGGAAGCTCAGTTTTAGTCCCAGTAGCTCCCACAACTGTCTCCTCAGTGTGTTCCCATTTCCTTAGAAACAGTGTATTTGCTGGGAGAAAAGTGCATTACTGTGCGCTTTCACCGTTCAGCAAATACATGTGTAGAAGCACAGCGCTAGCGGTAACGAAAGTTTCTCGACGTTTTCTAACTCAGGGAACAAGTTGCACACTTCTGAGATGCATTTGGATAACTTTCTCAAAAATTAGTTTTTTGCCTACAGAGACATGCCTATTTGCGCAGTAGTACAGATTCTGAGTATGTAACTGGGCTGGATGAAATCAGCATTACTCTTGCTTTCCTGTGCGTAGGGAAGCTCAGTTTTAGTCCCAGTAGCTCCCACAAGTGTCTCCTCAGTGTGTTCCCATTTCCTTAGAAACAGTGTATTTGCTGGGAGAAAAGTGCATTACTGTGCGCTTTCACCGTTCAGCAAATACATGTGTAGAAGCACAGCGCTAGCAGAAACGACCGTTTCTCGACGTTTTCTAACTCAGGGAAAAAGTTGCACACTTCTGAGATGCATTTGGGCAACTTTGTCAGAAATGAGTTTTTTGCCTACAGAGACATGCCTATTTGCGCAGTAGTACAGATTCTGAGTATGTAACTGGGCTTGATGAAATCAGCATTTCTCTTGCTTCCCTGTGCGTAGGGAAGCTCAGTTTTAGTCACAGTAGCTCCCACAAGTGTCTCCTCAGTGTGTTCCCAGTTCCTTAGAAACAGTGTATTTGCTGGGAGAAAAGTGCATTACTGTGCACTTTCACCGTTCAGCAAATACATGTGTAGAAGCACAGCGCTAGCAGAAACGAACATTTCTCGACGTTTTCTAACTCAGGGAACAAGATGCACACTTCTGAGATGCATTTGGGCAACTTTGTCAGAAATGAGTTTTTTGCCTACAGATTCATGCCTATTTGCGCAGTAGTACAGATTCTGAGTATGTAACTGGGCTTGATGAAATCAGCATTTCTCTTGCTTCCCTGTTCGTAGGGAAGCTCAGTTTTAGTCCCAGTAGCTCCCACAACTGTCTCCTCAGTGTGTTCCCATTTCCTTAGAAACAGTGTATTTGCTGGGAGAAAAGTGCATTACTGTGCGCTTTCACCGTTCAGCAAATACATGTGTAGAAGCACAGCGCTAGCAGTAACGAAAGTTTCTCAACGTTTTCTAACTCAGGGAACAAGATGCACACTTCTGAGATGCATTTGGGTAACTTTCTCAAAAATGAGTTTTTTGCCTACAGAGACATGCCTATTTGCGCAGTAATACAGATTCTGAGTATGTAACTGGGCTTGATGAAATCAGCATTTCTCTTGCTTCCCTGTGCGTAGGGAAGCTCAGTTTTAGTCACAGTAGCTCCTACATTTGTCTCCTCAGTGTGTTCCCAGTTCCTTAGAAACAGTGTATTTGCTGGGAAAAAAATGCATTATTGTGCGCTTTCACCGTTCAGCAAATACATGTGTAGAAGCACAGCGCTAGCTGAAACGACCGTTTCTCGACGTTTTCTAACTCAGGGAACAAGTGGCACACTTCTGAGATGCATTTGGGCAACTTTGTCAGAAATGAGTTTTTTGCCTACAGAAACATGCCTATTTGCGCAGTAGTACAGATTCTGAGTATGTAACTGGGCTTGATGAAATCAGCATTTCTCTTGCTTCCCTGTGCATAGGGAAGCTCAGTTTTAGTCACAGTAGCTCCCACAAGTGTGTCCTCAGTGAGTTCCCATTTCCTTAGAAACAGTGTATTTGCTGGGAGAAAAGTGCATTACTGTGCGCTTTCACCGTTCAGCAAATACATGTGTAGAAGCACAGCGCTAGCAGAAACGACCGTTTCTCGACGTTTTCTAACTCAGGGAACAAGTGACACACTTCTGAGATGCATTTGGGCAACTTTGTCAGAAATGAGTTTTTTGCCTACAGATTCATGCCTATTTGCGCAGTAGTACAGATTCTGAGTATGTAACTGGGCTTGATGAAATCAGCATTTCTCTTGCTTCCCTGTTCGTAGGGAAGCTCAGTTTTAGTCCCAGTAGCTCCCACAACTGTCTCCTCAGTGTGTTCCCATTTCCTTAGAAACAGTGTATTTGCTGGGAGAAAAGTGCATTACTGTGCGCTTTCACCGTTCAGCAAATACATGTGTAGAAGCACAGCGCTAGCAGTAACGAAAGTTTCTCGACGTTTTCTAACTCAGGGAACAAGTTGCACACTTCTGAGATGCATTTGGATAACTTTCTCAAAAATGAGTTTTTTGCCTACAGAGACATGCCTATTTGCGCAGTAGTAAAGATTCTGAGTATGTAACTGGGCTTGATGAAATCAGCATTTCTCTTGCTTCCCTGTGCGTAGGGAAGCTCAGTTTTAGTCACCGTAGCTCCTAATTTTGTCTCCTCAGTGTGTTCCCAGTTCCTTAGAAACAGTGTATTTGCTGGGAGAAAAGTGCATTACTGTGCGCTTTCACCGTTCAGCAAATACATGTGTAGAAGCACAGCGGTAGCTGAAACGACCGTTTCTCGACGTTTTCTAACTCAGGGAACAAGTGGCACACTTCTGAGATGCATTTGGGCAACTTTGTCAGAAATGAGTTTTTTGCCTACAGAAACATGCCTATTTGTGCAGTAGTACAGATTCTGAGTATGTAACTGGGCTTGATGAAATCAGCATTTCTCTTGCTTCCCTGTGCATAGGGAAGCTCAGTTTTAGTCACAGTAGCTCCCACAAGTGTGTCCTCAGTGAGTTCCCATTTCCTTAGAAACAGTGTATTTGCTGGGAGAAAAGTGCATTACTGTGCGCTTTCACCGTTCAGCAAATACATGTGTAGAAGCACAGCGCTAGCTGAAACGACCGTTTCTCGACGTTTTCTAATTCAGGGAACAAGTGGCACACTTCTGAGATGCATTTGGGCAACTTTGTCAGAAATGAGTTTTTTGCCTACAGAGACATGCCTATTTGCGCAGTAGTACAGATTCTGAGTATGTAACTGGGCTGGATGAAATCAGCATTTCTCTTGCTTCCCTGTGCGTAGGGAAGCTCAGTTTTAGTCCCAGTAGCTCCCACAAGTGTCTCCTCAGTGTGTTCCCATTTCCTTAGAAACAGTGTATTTGCTGGGAGAAAAGTGCATTACTGTGCGCTTTCACCGTTCAGCAAATACATGTGTAGAAGCACATCGCTAGCAGAAACGAACGTTTCTCGACGTTTCCTAACTCAGGGAACAAGTTGCACACTTCTGAGATGCATTTGGGCAACTTTGTCAGAAATGAGTTTTTTGCCTAAAGTGACATGCCTATTTGCGCAGTAGTACAGATTCTGAGTATGTAACTGGGCTTGATGAAATCAGCATTTCTCTTGCTTCCCTGTGCGTAGGGAAGCTCAGTTTTAGTCACAGTAGCTCCCACAAGTTTCTCCTCCGTGTGTTCCCAGTTCCTTAGAAACAGTGTATTTGCTGGGAGAAAAGTGCATTACTGTGCGCTTTCACCGTTCAGTAAATACATGTGTAGAAGCCCAGCACTAGCAGAAACGACCGTTTCTCGATCTTTTCTAACTCAGGGAACAAGTTGCACACTTCTGAGATGCATTTGGGCAACTTTGTCAGAAATGAGTTTTTTGCCTACAGAGACATGCCTATTTGCGCAGTAGTACAGATTCTGAGTATGTAACTGGGCTTGATGAAATCAGCATTTCTCTTGCTTCCCTGTGCGTAGGGAAGCTCAGTTTTAGTCACAGTAGCTCCCACAAGTGTCTCCTCAGTGTTTTCCCAGTTCCTTAGAAACAGTGTATTTGCTGGGAGAAAAGTGCTTACTGTGCGCTTTCATCGTTCAGCAAATACATGTGTAGAAGCACAGCGCTAGCAGAAACGACCGTTTCTCGACGTTTTCGAACTAAGGGAACAAGTTGCACACTTCTGAGATGCATTTGGGCAGCTTTGTCAGAAATGAGTTTTTTGCCTACAGAGACATGCCTATTTGCGCAGTAGTACAGATTCTGAGTATGTAACTGGGCTTGATGAAATGAGCATTTCTCTTGCTTCCCTGTGCGTAGGGAAGCTCAGTTTTAGTCATAGTAGCTCCCACAAGTGTCTCCTCAGTGTGTTCCCATTTCCTTAACAGTGTATTTGCTGGGAGAAAAGTGCATTACTGTGCGCTTTCACCGTTCAGCAAATACATGTGTAGAAGCACAGCGCTAGCAGAAACGAACGTTTCTCGACGTTTTCTAACTCAGGGAACAAGTTGCACACTTCTGAGATGCATTTGGGCAACTTTGTCAGAAATGAGTTTTTTGCCTAAAGAGACATGCCTATTTGCGCAGTAGTACAGATACTGAGTATGTAATTGGGCTTGATGAAATCAGCATTTCTCTTGCTTCCCTGTGCGTAGGGAAGCTCAGTTTTAGTCACAGTAGCTCCCACAAGTGTCTCCTCAGTGTGTTCCCATTTCCTTAGAAACAGTGTATTTGCTGGGAGTAAAGTGCATTACTGTGCGCTTTCACCGTTCAGCAAATACATGTGTAGAAGCACAGCGCTAGCTGAAACGACCGTTTCTCGACATTTTCTAACTCAGGGAACAAGTGGCACACTTCTGAGATGCATTTGGGCAACATTGTCAGAAATGAGTTTTTTGCCTAAAGAGACATGCCTATTTGCGCAGTAGTACAGATTCTGAGTATGTAACTGGGCTTGATGAAATCAGCATTTCTCTTGCTTCCCTGCCCGTAGGGAAGCTCAGTTTTAGTCACAGTAGCTCCCACAAGTGTGTCCTCAGTGAGTTCCCATTTCCTCAGAAACAGTGTATTTGCTGGGAGAAAAGTGCATTACTGTGAGCTTTCACCGTTCAGCAAATACATGTGTAGAAGCACAGCGCTAGCTGAAACGACCGTTTCTCGACGTTTTCTAACTCAGGGAACAAGTGGCACACTTCTGAGATGCATTTGGGCAACTTTGTCAGAAATGAGTTTTTTGCCTACAGAGACATGCCTATTTGCGCAGTAGTACAGATTCTGAGTATGTAACTGGGCTGGATGAAATCAGCATTTCTCTTGCTTCCCTGTGCGTAGGGAAGCTCAGTTTTAGTCACAGTAGCTCCCACAAGTGTCTCCTCAGTGTGTTCCCATTTCCATAGAAACAGTGTATTTGCTGGGAGAAAAGTGCATTACTGTGCGCTTTCACCGTTCAGCAAATACATGTGTAGAAGCACATCGCTAGCAGAAACGAACGTTTCTCGACGTTTCCTAACTCAGGGAACAAGTTGCACACTTCTGAGATGCATTTGGGCAACTTTGTCAGAAATGAGTTTTTTGCCTAAAGTGACATGCCTATTTGCGCAGTAGTACAGATTCTGAGTATGTAACTGGGCTTGATGAAATCAGCATTTCTCTTGCTTCCCTGTGCGTAGGGAAGCTCAGTTTTAGTCACAGTAGCTCCCACAAGTTTCTCCTCCGTGTGTTCCCAGTTCCTTAGAAACAGTGTATTTGCTGGGAGAAAAGTGCATTACTGTGCGCTTTCACCGTTCAGCAAATACATGTGTAGAAGCACAGCACTAGCAGAAACGACCGTTTCTCGATCTTTTCTAACTCAGGGAACAAGTTGCACACTTCTGAGATGCATTTGGGCAACTTTGTCAGAAATGAGTTTTTTGCCTACAGAGACATGCCTATTTGCGCAGTAGTACAGATTCTGAGTATGTAACTGGGCTTGATGAAATCAGCATTTCTCTTGCTTCCCTGTGCGTAGGGAAGCTCAGTTTTAGTCACAGTAGCTCCCACAAGTGTCTCCTCAGTGTTTTCCCAGTTCCTTAGAAACAGTGTATTTGCTGGGAGAAAAGTGCTTACTGTGCGCTTTCATCGTTCAGCAAATACATGTGTAGAAGCACAGCGCTAGCAGAAACGACCGTTTCTCGACGTTTTCGAACTAAGGGAACAAGTTGCACACTTCTGAGATGCATTTGGGCAGCTTTGTCAGAAATGAGTTTTTTGCCTACAGAGACATGCCTATTTGCGCAGTAGTACAGATTCTGAGTATGTAACTGGGCTTGATGAAATGAGCATTTCTCTTGCTTCCCTGTGCGTAGGGAAGCTCAGTTTTAGTCACAGTAGCTCCCACAAGTGTCTCCTAAGTGTGTTCCCATTTCCTTAACAGTGTATTTGCTGGGAGAAAAGTGCATTACTGTGCGCTTTCACCGTTCAGCAAATACATGTGTAGAAGCACAGCGCTAGCAGAAACGAACGTTTCTCGACGTTTTCTAACTCAGGGAACAAGTTGCACACTTCTGAGATGCATTTGGGCAACTTTGTCAGAAATGAGTTTTTTGCCTAAAGAGACATGCCTATTTGCGCAGTAGTACAGATACTGAGTATGTAACTGGGCTTGATGAAATCAGCATTTCTCTTGCTTCCCTGTGCGTAGGGAAGCTCAGTTTTAGTCACAGTAGCTCCCACAAGTGTCTCCTCAGTGTGTTCCCAGTTCCTTAGAAACAGTGTATTTGCTGGGAGTAAAGTGCATTACTGTGCGCTTTCACCGTTCAGCAAATACATGTGTAGAAGCACAGCGCTAGCTGAAACGACCGTTTCTCGACATTTTCTAACTCAGGGAACAAGTGGCACACTTCTGAGATGCATTTGGGCAACATTGTCAGAAATGAGTTTTTTGCCTAAAGAGACATGCCTATTTGCGCAGTAGTACAGATTCTGAGTAGGTAACTGGGCTTGATGAAATCAGCATTTCTCTTGCTTCCCTGTGCGTAGGGAAGCTCAGTTTTAGTCACAGTAGCTCCCACAAGTGTCTCCTCAGTGTGTTCCCATTTCCTTAGAAACAGTGTATTTGCTGGTAGAAAAGTGTATTACTGTGCGCTTTCACCGTTCAGCAAATACATGTGTAGAAGCACAGCGCTAGCTGAAACGACCGTTTCTCGACGTTTTCTAACTCAGGGAACAAGTGGCACACTTCTGAGATGCATTTGGGCAACTTTGTCAGAAATGAGTTTTTTGCCTACAGAGACATGCCTATTTGCACAGTAGTACAGATTCTGAGTATGTAACTGGGCTTGATGAAATCAGCATTTCTCTTGCTTCCCTGTGCGTAGGGAAGCTCAGTTTTAGTCACAGTAGCTCCCACAAGTGTCTCCTCAGTGTGTTCCCAGTTCCTTAGAAACACTGTATTTGCTGGGAGAAAAGTGCATTACTGTGCGCTTTCACCGTTCAGCAAATACATGTGTAGAAGCACAGCGCTAGCAGAAACGACCGTTTCTCGACGTTTTCTAACTCAGGGAACAAGTTGCACACTTCTGAGATGCATTTGGGCAACTTTGTCCAAAATGAGTTTTTTGCCTACAGAGACATGCCTATTTGCGCAGTAGTACAGATTCTGAGTATGTAACTGGGCTTGATGAAATCAGCATTTCTCTTGCTTCCCTGTGCGTAGGGAAGCTCAGTTTTAGTCACAGTAGATCCCACAAGTGTCTCCTCAGTGTGTTCCCATTTCCTTAGAAACAGTGTATTTGCTGGGAGAAAAGTGCATTACTGTGCGCTTTCACCGTTCAGCAAATACATGTGTAGAAGCACAGCGCTAGCAGAAACGAACGTTTCTCGACGTTTTCTAACTCAGGAAAGAAGTTGCACACTTCTGAGATGCATTTGGGCAACTTTGTCAGAAATGAGTTTTTTGCCGACAGATTCATGCCTATTTGCGCAGTAGTACAGATTCTGAGTATGTAACTCGGCTTGATGAAATCAGCATTTCTCTTGCTTCCCTCTGAGTAGGGAAGCTCAGTTTTAGTCACAGTAGCTCCCACAAGTGTCTCCTCAGTGTGTTCCCATTTCCTTAGAAACAGTGTATTTGCTGGCAGAAAAGTGCATTACTGTGCACTTTCACCGTTCAGCAAATACATGTGTAGAAGCACAGCGCTAGCAGAAACGACCGTTTCTCGATGTTTTCTAACTCAGGGAACAAGTTGCAGACTTCTGAGATGCATTTGGGCAACTTTGTCAGAAATGAGTTTTTTGCCTAAAGAGACATGCCTATTTGCGCAGTAGTACAGATTCTGAGTATGTAACTGGGCTTGATGAAATCAGCATTTGTCTTGCTTCCCTGTGCGTAGGGAAGCTCAGTTTTATTCACAGTAGCTCCCACAAGTGTCTCCTCAGTGTGTTCCCATTTCTTTAGAAACAGTGTATTTGCTGGGAGAAAAGTGCATTACTGTGCGCTTTCACCGTTCAGCAAATACAAGTGTAGAAGCACAGCGCTAGCAGTAACGAACGTTTCTCGACGTTTTCTAACTCAGGGAACAAGTTGCACACTTCTGAGATGCATTTCGGTAACTTTCTCAAAAATGAGTTTTTTGCCTACAGAGACATGCCTGTTTGCGCAGTAGGACAGATAATGAGTATGTAACTGGGCTTGATGAAATCAGCATTTCTCTTGCTTCCCTGTGCGTAGGGAAGCTCAGTTTTAGTCCCAGTAGCTCCCACAAGTGTCTCCTCAGTGTGTTCCCAGTTCCTTAGAAACAGTGTATTTGCTGGGAGAAAAGTGCATTACTGTGCGCTTTCACCGTTCAGCAAATACATGTGTAGAAGCACAGCGCTAGCAGAAACGACCGTTTCTCGACGTTTTCTAACTCAGGGAACAAGTTGCACACTTCTGAGATGCATTTGGGCAACTTTGTCAGAAATGAGTTTTTTGCCTACAGAGACATGCCTATTTGCGCAGTAGTACAGATTCTGAGTATGTAACTGGGCTTGATGAAATCAGCATTCCTCTTGCTTCCCTGTGCGTAGGGAAGCTCAGTTTTAGTCACAGTAGCTCCCACAAGTGTCTCCTCAGTGTGTTCCCATTTCCTTAGAAACACTGTATTTGCTGGGAGAAAAGTGCATTACTGTGCGCTTTCACCGTTCAGCAAATACATGTGTAGAAGCACAGCGCTAGCAGAAACGAACGTTTCTCGACGTTTTCTAACTCAGGGAACAAGTGGCACACTTCTGAGATGCATTTGGGCAACTTTGTCAGAAATGAGTTTTTTGCCTACAGAGACATGCCTATTTGCGCAGTAGTACAGATTCTGAGTATGTAACTGGCCTTGATGAAATCAGCATTTCTCTTGCTTCCCTGTGCGTAGGGAAGCTGAGTTTTAGTCACAGTAGCTCCCACAAGTGTCTCCTCAGTGTGTTCCCATTTCCTTAGAAACAGTGTATTTGCTGGCAGAAAAGTGCATTACTGTGCACTTTCACCGTTCAGCAAATACATGTGTAGAAGCACAGCGCTAGCAGAAACGACCGTTTCTCGATGTTTTCTAACTCAGGGAACAAGTTGCAGACTTCTGAGATGCATTTGGGCAACTTTGTCAGAAATGAGTTTTTTGCCTAAAGAGACATGCCTATTTGCGCAGTAGTACAGATTCTGAGTATGTAACTGGGCTTGATGAAATCAGCATTTGTCTTGCTTCCCTGTGCGTAGGGAAGCTCAGTTTTATTCACAGTAGCTCCCACAAGTGTCTCCTCAGTGTGTTCCCATTTCTTTAGAAACAGTGTATTTGCTGGGAGAAAAGTGCATTACTGTGCGCTTTCACCGTTCAGCAAATACAAGTGTAGAAGCACAGCGCTAGCAGTAACGAACGTTTCTCGACGTTTTCTAACTCAGGGAACAAGTTGCACACTTCTGAGATGCATTTCGGTAACTTTCTCAAAAATGAGTTTTTTGCCTACAGAGACATGCCTGTTTGCGCAGTAGGACAGATAATGAGTATGTAACTGGGCTTGATGAAATCAGCATTTCTCTTGCTTCCCTGTGCGTAGGGAAGCTCAGTTTTAGTCCCAGTAGCTCCCACAAGTGTCTCCTCAGTGTGTTCCCAGTTCCTTAGAAACAGTGTATTTGCTGGGAGAAAAGTGCATTACTGTGCGCTTTCACCGTTCAGCAAATACATGTGTAGAAGCACAGCGCTAGCAGAAACGACCGTTTCTCGACGTTTTCTAACTCAGGGAACAAGTTGCACACTTCTGAGATGCATTTGGGCAACTTTGTCAGAAATGAGTTTTTTGCCTAAAGAGACATGCCTATTTGCGCAGTAGTACAGATTCTGAGTATGTAACTGGGCTTGATAAAATCAGCATTTCTCTTGCTTCCCTGTGCGTAGGGAAGCTCAGTTTTAGTCACAGTAGATCCCACAAGTGTCTCCTCAGTGTGTTCCCATTTCCTTAGAAACAGTGTATTTGCTGGGAGAAAAGTGCATTACTGTGCGCTTTCACCGTTCAGCAAATACATGTGTAGAAGCACAGCGCTAGCAGAAACGAACGTTTCTCGACGTTTTCTAACTCAGGAAAGAAGTTGCACACTTCTGAGATGCATTTGGGCAACTTTGTCAGAAATGAGTTTTTTGCCGACAGATTCATGCCTATTTGCGCAGTAGTACAGATTCTGAGTATGTAACTCGGCTTGATGAAATCAGCATTTCTCTTGCTTCCCTCTGAGTAGGGAAGCTCAGTTTTAGTCACAGTAGCTCCCACAAGTGTCTCCTCAGTGTGTTCCCATTTCCTTAGAAACAGTGTATTTGCTGGCAGAAAAGTGCATTACTGTGCACTTTCACCGTTCAGCAAATACATGTGTAGAAGCACAGCGCTAGCAGAAACGACCGTTTCTCGATGTTTTCTAACTCAGGGAACAAGTTGCAGACTTCTGAGATGCATTTGGGCAACTTTGTCAGAAATGAGTTTTTTGCCTAAAGAGACATGCCTATTTGCGCAGTAGTACAGATTCTGAGTATGTAACTGGGCTTGATGAAATCAGCATTTGTCTTGCTTCCCTGTGCGTAGGGAAGCTCAGTTTTATTCACAGTAGCTCCCACAAGTGTCTCCTCAGTGTGTTCCCATTTCTTTAGAAACAGTGTATTTGCTGGGAGAAAAGTGCATTACTGTGCGCTTTCACCGTTCAGCAAATACAAGTGTAGAAGCACAGCGCTAGCAGTAACGAACGTTTCTCGACGTTTTCTAACTCAGGGAACAAGTTGCACACTTCTGAGATGCATTTCGGTAACTTTCTCAAAAATGAGTTTTTTGCCTACAGAGACATGCCTGTTTGCGCAGTAGGACAGATAATGAGTATGTAACTGGGCTTGATGAAATCAGCATTTCTCTTGCTTCCCTGTGCGTAGGGAAGCTCAGTTTTAGTCCCAGTAGCTCCCACAAGTGTCTCCTCAGTGTGTTCCCAGTTCCTTAGAAACAGTGTATTTGCTGGGAGAAAAGTGCATAACTGTGCGCTTTCACCGTTCAGCAAATACATGTGTAGAAGCACAGCGCTAGCAGAAACGACCGTTTCTCGACGTTTTCTAACTCAGGGAACAAGTTGCACACTTCTGAGATGCATTTGGGCAACTTTGTCAGAAATGAGTTTTTTGCCTACAGAGACATGCCTATTTGCGCAGTAGTACAGATTCTGAGTATGTAACTGGGCTTGATGAAATCAGCATTCCTCTTGCTTCCCTGTGCGTAGGGAAGCTCAGTTTTAGTCACAGTAGCTCCCACAAGTGTCTCCTCAGTGTGTTCCCATTTCCTTAGAAACACTGTGTTTGCTGGGAGAAAAGTGCATTACTGTGCGCTTTCACCGTTCAGCAAATACATGTGTAGAAGC
Organism: Acomys minous; assembly: GCF_964271855.1. Classification (NCBI taxonomy): domain Eukaryota; kingdom Metazoa; phylum Chordata; class Mammalia; order Rodentia; family Muridae; genus Acomys; species Acomys minous. The sequence goes on from NC_140494.1 coordinate 66,409,185, forward strand.
ACAGCGCTAGCAGAAACGAACGTTTCTCGACGTTTTCTAACTCAGGGAACAAGTGGCACACTTCTGAGATGCATTTGGGCAACTTTGTCAGAAATGAGTTTTTTGCCTACAGAGACATGCCTATTTGCGCAGTAGTACAGATTCTGAGTATGTAACTGGCCTTGATGAAATCAGCATTTCTCTTGCTTCCCTGTGCGTAGGGAAGCTGAGTTTTAGTCACAGTAGCTCCCACAAGTGTCTCCTCAGTGTGTTCCCATTTCCTTAGAAACAGTGTATTTGCTGGCAGAAAAGTGCATTACTGTGCACTTTCACCGTTCAGCAAATACATGTGTAGAAGCACAGCGCTAGCAGAAACGACCGTTTCTCGATGTTTTCTAACTCAGGGAACAAGTTGCAGACTTCTGAGATGCATTTGGGCAACTTTGTCAGAAATGAGTTTTTTGCCTAAAGAGACATGCCTATTTGCGCAGTAGTACAGATTCTGAGTATGTAACTGGGCTTGATGAAATCAGCATTTGTCTTGCTTCCCTGTGCGTAGGGAAGCTCAGTTTTATTCACAGTAGCTCCCACAAGTGTCTCCTCAGTGTGTTCCCATTTCTTTAGAAACAGTGTATTTGCTGGGAGAAAAGTGCATTACTGTGCGCTTTCACCGTTCAGCAAATACAAGTGTAGAAGCACAGCGCTAGCAGTAACGAACGTTTCTCGACGTTTTCTAACTCAGGGAACAAGTTGCACACTTCTGAGATGCATTTCGGTAACTTTCTCAAAAATGAGTTTTTTGCCTACAGAGACATGCCTGTTTGCGCAGTAGGACAGATAATGAGTATGTAACTGGGCTTGATGAAATCAGCATTTCTCTTGCTTCCCTGTGCGTAGGGAAGCTCAGTTTTAGTCCCAGTAGCTCCCACAAGTGTCTCCTCAGTGTGTTCCCAGTTCCTTAGAAACAGTGTATTTGCTGGGAGAAAAGTGCATTACTGTGCGCTTTCACCGTTCAGCAAATACATGTGTAGAAGCACAGCGCTAGCAGAAACGACCGTTTCTCGACGTTTTCTAACTCAGGGAACAAGTTGCACACTTCTGAGATGCATTTGGGCAACTTTGTCAGAAATGAGTTTTTTGCCTACAGAGACATGCCTATTTGCGCAGTAGTACAGATTCTGAGTATGTAACTGGGCTTGATGAAATCAGCATTCCTCTTGCTTCCCTGTGCGTAGGGAAGCTCAGTTTTAGTCACAGTAGCTCCCACAAGTGTCTCCTCAGTGTGTTCCCATTTCCTTAGAAACACTGTATTTGCTGGGAGAAAAGTGAATTACTGTGCGCTTTCACCGTTCAGCAAATACATGTGTAGAAGCACAGCGCTAGCAGAAACGAACGTTTCTCGACGTTTTCTAACTCAGGGAACAAGTGGCACACTTCTGAGATGCATTTGGGCAACTTTGTCAGAAATGAGTTTTTTGCCTACAGAGACATGCCTATTTGCGCAGTAGTACAGATTCTGAGTATGTAACTGGCCTTGATGAAATCAGCATTTCTCTTGCTTCCCTGTGCGTAGGGAAGCTCAGTTTTAGTCACAGTAGCTCCCACAAGTGTCTCCTCAGTGTGTTCCCATTTCCTTAGAAACACTGTATTTGCTGGGAGAAAAGTGCATTACTGTGCGCTTTCACCGTTCAGCAAATACATGTGTTGAAGCACAGCGCTAGCAGAAACGAACGTTTCTCGACGTTTTCTAACTCAGGGAACAAGTTGCACACTTCTGAGATGCATTTGGGCAACTTTGTCAGAAATGAGTTTTTTGCCTACAGAGACATGCCTATTTGCGCAGTAGTACAGATTCTGAGTATGTAACTGGGCTTGATGAAATCAGCATTTCTCTTGCTTCCCTGTGTGTAGGGAAGCTCAGTTTTAGTCACAGTAGCTCCCACAAGTGTCTCCTCAGTGTGTTCCCATTTCCTTAGAAACAGTGTATTTGCTGGGAGAAAAGTGCATTACTGTGCGCTTTCACCGTTCAGCAAATACATGTGTAGAAGCACAGCGCTAGCAGAAACGACCGTTTCTCGACGTTTTCTAACTCAGGGAACAAGTTGCACACTTCTGAAATGCATTTGGGCAACTTTGTCCAAAATGAGTTTTTTGCCTACTGAGACATGCCTATTTGCGCAGTAGTACAGATTCTGAGTATGTAACTGGGCTTGATGAAATCAGCATTTCTCTTGCTTCCCTGTGCGTAGGGAAGCTCAGTTTTAGTCCCAGTAGCTCCCACAAGTGTCTCCTCAGTGTGTTCCCAGTTCCTTAGAAACAGTGTATTTGCTGGGACAAAAGTGCATTACTGTGCGCTTTCACCGTTCAGCAAATACATGTGTAGAAGCACAGCGCTAGCAGAAACAAACGTTTCTCGACGGTTTCTAACTCAGGAAATAAGTTGCACACTTCTGAGATGCATTTGGGCAACTTTGTCACAAATAATTTTTTTGCCTACAGAGACATGCCTATTTGCACAGTAGTACAGATTCTGAGTATGTAACTGGGCTTGATGAAATCAGCATTTCTCTTGCTTCCCTGTGCGTAGGGAAGCTCAGTTTAAGTCACAGTAGCTCCCACAAGTGTCTCCTCAGTGTGTTCCCATTTCCTTAGAAACAGTGTACTTGGTGGGAGAAAAGTGCATTACTGTGCGCTTTCACCGTTCAGCAAATACATGTGTAGAAGCACAGCGCTAGCAGAAACGAACGTTTCTCGACGTATTCTAACTCAGGGAACAAGTTGCACACTTCTGAGATGCATTTGGGTAACTTTCTCAAAAATGAGTTTTTTGCCTACAGAGACATGCCTATTTGCGCAGTAGTACAGATTTTGAGTATGTAACTGGGCTTGATGAAATCAGCATTTCTCTTGCTTCCCTGTGCGTAGGGAAGCTCAGTTTTAGTCACAGTAGCTCCCACAAGTGTCTCCTCAGTGTGTTCCCAGTTCCTTAGAAACAGTGTATTTGCTGGGAGAAAAGTGCATTACTCTGCGCTTTCACCGTTCAGCAAATACATGTGTAGAAGCACAGCGCTAGCAGAAAAGACCGTTTCTCGACGTTTTCTAACTCAGGGAACAAGTTGCACACTTATGAGATGAATTTGGGCAACTTTGTCAGAAATGAGTTTTTTGCCTACAGAGACATGCCTATTTAGTACAGATTCTGAGTATATAACTGGGCTTGATGAAATCAGCATTTCTCTTGCTTCCCTGTGCGTAGGGAAGCTCAGTTTTAGTCACAGTAGCTCCCACAAGTGTCTCCTCAGTGTGTTCCCAGTTCCTTAGAAACAGTGTATTTGCTGGGAGAAAAGTGCATTACTGTGCGCTTTCACCGTTCAGCAAATACATGTGTAGAAGCACAGCACTAGCAGAAACGACCGTTTATCGAACTTTTCTAACTCAGGGAACAAGTTGCACACTTCTGAGATGCATTTGGGCAACTTTGTCAGAAATGAGTTTTTTCCCTACAGAGACATGCCTATTTGCGCAGTAGTACAGATTCTGAGTATGTAACTGGGCTTGATGAAATCAGCATTTCTCTTGCTTCCCTGTGCGTAAGGAAGCTCAGTTTTAGTCCCAGTAGCTCCCACAACTGTCTCCTCAGTGTGTTCCCAGTTCCTTAGAAACAGTGTATTTGCTGGGAGAAAAGTGCATTACTGTGCGCTTTCACCGTTCAGCAAATACATGTGTAGAAGCACAGCGCTAGCAGAAACGACCGTTTCTCGACGTTTTCTAACTCAGGGAACAAGTTGCACACTTCTGAGATGCATTTGGGCAACTTTGTCAGAAATGAGTTTTTTGCCTACAGAGACATGCCTATTTGCGCAGTAGTACAGATTCTGAGTATGTAACTGGGCTTGATGAAATCAGCATTCCTCTTGCTTCCCTGTGCGTAGGGAAGCTCAGTTTTAGTCACAGTAGCTCCCACAAGTGTCTCCTCAGTGTGTTCCCATTTCCTTAGAAACACTGTATTTGCTGGGAGAAAAGTGCATTACTGTGCGCTTTCACCGTTCAGCAAATACAAGTGTAGAAGCACAGCGCTAGCAGAAACGAACGTTTCTCGACGTTTTCTAACTCAGGGAACAAGTTGCACACTTCTGAGATGCATTTGGGCAACTTTGTCAGAAATGAGTTTTTTGCCTACAGAGACATGCCTATTTGCGCAGTAGTACAGATTCTGAGTATGTAACTGGCCTTGATGAAATCAGCATTTCTCTTGCTTCCCTGTGCGTAGGGAAGCTCAGTTTTAGTCACAGTAGCTCCCACAAGTGTCTCCTCAGTGTGTTCCCATTTCCTTAGAAACACTGTATTTGCTGGGAGAAAAGTGCATTACTGTGCGCTTTCACCGTTCAGCAAATACATGTGTTGAAGCACAGCGCTAGCAGAAACGAACGTTTCTCGACGTTTTCTAACTCAGGGAACAAGTTGCACACTTCTGAGATGCATTTGGGCAACTTTGTCAGAAATGAGTTTTTTGCCTACAGAGACATGGCTATTTGCGCAGTAGTACAGATTCTGAGTATGTAACTGGGCTTGATGAAATCAGCATTTCTCTTGCTTCCCTGTGTGTAGGGAAGCTCAGTTTTAGTCACAGTAGCTCCCACAAGTGTCTCCTCAGTGTGTTCCCATTTCCTTAGAAACAGTGTATTTGCTGGGAGAAAAGTGCATTACTGTGCGCTTTCACCGTTCAGCAAATACATGTGTAGAAGCACAGCGCTAGCAGAAACGACCGTTTCTCGACGTTTTCTAACTCAGGGAACAAGTTGCACACTTCTGAAATGCATTTGGGCAACTTTGTCCAAAATGAGTTTTTTGCCTACTGAGACATGCCTATTTGCGCAGTAGTACAGATTCTGAGTATGTAACTGGGCTTGATGAAATCAGCATTTCTCTTGCTTCCCTGTGCGTAGGGAAGCTCAGTTTTAGTCCCAGTAGCTCCCACAAGTGTCTCCTCAGTGTGTTCCCAGTTCCTTAGAAACAGTGTATTTGCTGGGAGAAAAGTGCATTACTGTGCGCTTTCACCGTTCAGCAAATACATGTGTAGAAGCACAGCGCTAGCAGAAACGAACGTTTCTCGACGTTTTCTAACTCAGGGAACAAGTTGCACACTTCTGAGATGCATTTGGGTAACTTTCTCAAAAATGAGTTTTTTGCCTACAGAGACATGCCTATTTGCGCAGTAGTACAGATTTTGAGTATGTAACTGGGCTTGATGAAATCAGCATTTCTCTTGCTTCCCTGTGCGTAGGGAAGCTCAGTTTTAGTCACAGTAGCTCCCACAAGTGTCTCCTCAGTGTGTTCCCAGTTCCTTAGAAACAGTGTATTTGCTGGGAGAAAAGTGCATTACTGTGCGCTTTCACCGTTCAGCAAATACATGTGTAGAAGCACAGCGCTAGCAGAAACGACCGTTTCTCGACGTTTTCTAACTCAGGGAACAAGTTGCACACTTCTGAGATGCATTTGGGCAACTTTGTCAGAAATGAGTTTTTTGCCTAAAGAGACATGCCTATTTGCGCAGTAGTACAGATTCTGAGTATGTAACTGGGCTTGATGAAATCAGCATTTCTCTTGCTTCCCTGTGCGTAGGGAAGCTCAGTTTTAGTCCCAGTAGCTCCCACAAGTGTCTCCTCAGTGTGTTCCCAGTTCCTTAGAAACAGTGTATTTGCTGTGAGAAAAGTACATTACTGTGCGCTTTCACCGTTCAGCAAATACATGTTTAGAAGCACAGCGCTGGCTGAAGCGACCGTTTCTCGACGTTTTCTAACTCAGGGAACAAGTGGCACACTTCTGAGATGCATTCGGGCAACATTGTCAGAAATGAGTTTTTTGCCTAAAGAGACATGCCTATTTAGTACAGATTCTGAGTATATAACTGGGCTTGATGAAATCAGCATTTCTCTTGCTTCCCTGTGCTTAGGGAAGCTCAGTTTTAGTCACAGTAGCACCCACAAGTGTCTCCTCCGTGTGTTCCCAGTTCCTTAGAAACACTGTATTTGCTGGGAGAAAAGTGCATTACTGTGCGCTTTCACCGTTCAGCAAATACATGTGTAGAAGCACAGCACTAGCAGAAACGACCGTTTATCGATCTTTTCTAACTCAGGGAACAAGTTGCACACTTCTGAGATGCATTTGGGCAACTTTGTCAGAAATGAGTTTTTTGCCTACAGAGACATGCCTATTTGCGCAGTAGTACAGATTCTGAGTATGTAACTGGGATTGATGAAATCAGCATTTCTCTTGCTTCCCTGTGCGTAAGGAAGCTCAGTTTTAGTCACAGTAGCTCCCACCAGTGTCTCCTCAGTGTGTTCCCATTTCCTTAGAAACAGTGTATTTGCTGGGAGAAAAGTGCATTACTGTGCGCTTTCACAGTTCAGCAAATACATGTGTAGAAGCACAGCGCTAGCAGAACCGAACGTTTCTCGACGTTTTCTAACTCAGGGAACAAGTTGCACACTTCTGAGATGCATTTGGGCAACTTTGTCAGAAATGAGTTTTTGGCCTACAGAGACATGCCTATTTGCGCAGTAGTACAGATTCTGTGTATGTAACTGGGCTTGATGAAATCAGCATTTCTCTTGCTTCCCTGTGCGTAGGGAAGCTCAGTTTTAGTCACAGTAGCTCCCACAAGTGTCTCCTCAGTGTGTTCCCAGTTCCTTAGAAACAGTGTATTTGCTGGGAGAAAATTGCATTACTGTGCGCTTTCACCGTTCAGCAAATACATGTGTAGAAGCACATCGCTAGCAGAAACGAACGTTTCTCGACGTTTTCTAACTCAGGGAACAAGTTGTACACTTCTGAGATGCATTTGGGCAACTTTGTCAGAAATGAGTTTTTTGCCTACAGAGACATGCATATTTGCGCAGTAGTACAGATTCTGAGTATGTAACTGGGCTTGATGAAATCAGCATTTCTCTTGCTTCCCTGTGCGTAGGGAAGCTCAGTTTTAGTCACAGTAGCTCCCACAAGTGTCTCCTCAGTGTGTTCCCATTTCCTTAGAAACAGTGTATTTGCTGGGAGAAAAGTGCATTACTGTGCGCTTTCACCGTTCCGCAAATACATGTGTAGAAGCACAGCGCTAGCAGAAACGAATGATTCTCGACGTTTTCTAACTAAGGGAACAAGTTGCACACTTCTGAGATGCATTTGGGTAACTTTCTCAACAATGAGTTTTTTGCCTACAGATTCATGCCTATTTGCGCAGAAGTACAGATTCTGAGTATGTAACTGGGCTTGATGAAATCAGCATTTCTCTTGCTTCCCTGTGTGTAGGGAAGCTCAGTTTTAGTCACAGTAGCTCCCACAAGTGTCTCCTCAGTGTGTTCCCATTTCCTTAGAAACAGTGTATTTGCTGGGAGAAAATTGCATTACTGTGCGCTTTCACCGTTCAGCAAATACATGTGTAGTAGCACAGCGCTAGCTGAAACGACCGTTTCTCAACGTTTTCTAACTCAGGGAACAAGTGGCACACTTCTGAGATGCATTTGGGCAACTTTGTCAGAAATGAGTTTTTTGCCTACAGAAACATGCCTATTTGCGCAGTAGTACAGATTCTGAGTATGTAACTGGGCTTGATGAAATCAGCATTTGTCTTGCTTCCCTGTGCGTAGGGAAGCTCAGTTTTAGTCACAGTAGCTCCCACAAGTGTCTCCTCAGTGTGTTCCCATTTCCTTAGAAACACTGTATTTGCTGGGAGAAAAGTGCATTAGTGTGCGCTTTCACCGTTCAGCAAATACATGTGTAGAAGCACAGCGCTAGCTGAAACGACCGTTTCTCGACGTTTTCTAACTCAGGGAACAAGTGGCACACTTCTGAGATGCATTTGGGCAACTTTGTCAGAAATGAGTTTTTTGCCTTCAGAGACATGCCTATTTGGGCAGTAGTACAGATTCTGAGTATGTAACTGGGCTTGATGAAATCAGCATTTCTCTTGCTTCCCTGTGCGTAGGGAAGCTCAGTTTTAGTCACAGTAGCTCCCACAAGTGTCTCCTCAGTGTGTTCCCAGTTCCTTAGAAACACTGTATTTGCTGGGAGAAAAGTGCATTACTGTGCGCTTTCACCGTTCAGCAAATACATGTGTAGAAGCACAGCGCTAGCAGAAACGAACGTTTCTCGACGTTTTCTAACTCAGGGAACAAGTTGCACACTTCTGAGATGCATTTGGGCAACTTTGTCCAAAATGAGTTTTTTGCCTACAGAGACATGCCTATTTGCGCAGTAGTACAGATTCTGAGTATGTAACTGGGCTTGATGAAATCAGCATTTCTCTTGCTTCCCTGTGCGTAGGGAAGCTCAGTTTTAGTCACTGTAGCTCCCACAAGTGTCTCCTCAGTGTGTTCCCATTTCCTTAGAAACAGTGTATTTGCTGGGAGAAAAGTGCATTACTGTGCGCTTTCACCGTTCAGCAAATACATGTGTAGAAGCACAGCGCTAGTAGAAACGACCGTTTCTCGAGGTTTTCTAACTCAGGGAACAAGTTGCACACTTCTGAGATGCATTTGGGCAACTTTGTCAGAAATGATTATTTTGCCTACAGAGACATGCCTATTTGCGCAGTAGTACAGATTCTGAGTATGTAACTGGGCTTGATGAAATCAGCATTTCTCTTGCTTCCCTGTGCGTAGGGAAGCTCAGTTTTAGTCACAGTAGCTCCCACAAGTGTCTCCTCAGTGTGTTCCCATTTCCCTAGAAACAGTGTATTTGCTGGGAGAAAAGTGCATTACTGTGCGCTTTCACCGTTCAGCAAATACATGTGTAGAAGCACAGCGGTAGCTGAAACGACCGTTTCTCGACGTTTTCTAACTCAGGGAACAAGTGGCACACTTCTGAGATGCATTTGGGCAACTTTGTCAGAAATGAGTTTTTGGCCTACAGAGACATGCCTATTTGCGCAGTAGTACAGATTCTGTGTATGTAACTGGGCTTGATGAAATCAGCATTTCTCTTGCTTCCCTGTGCGTAGGGAAGCTCAGTTTTAGTCACAGTAGCTCCCACAAGTGTCTCCTCAGTGTGTTCCCAGTTCCTTAGAAACAGTGTATTTGCTGGGAGAAAATTGCATTACTGTGCGCTTTCACCGTTCAGCAAATACATGTGTAGAAGCACATCGCTAGCAGAAACGAACGTTTCTCGACGTTTTCTAACTCAGGGAACAAGTTGCACACTTCTGAGATGCATTTGGGCAACTTTGTCCAAAATGAGTTTTTTGCCTACAGAGACATGCCTATTTGCGCAGTAGTATAGATTCTGAGTATGTAACTGGGCTTGATGAAATCAGCATTTCTCTTGCTTCCCTGTGCGTAGGGAAGCTCAGTTTTAGTCACTGTAGCTCCCACAAGTGTCTCCTCAGTGTGTTCCCATTTCCTTAGAAACAGTGTATTTGCTGGGAGAAAAGTGCATTACTGTGCGCTTTCACCGTTCAGCAAATACATGTGTAGAAGCACAGCGCCAGCAGAAACGACCGTTTCTCGAGGTTTTCTAACTCAGGGAACAAGTTGCACACTTCTGAGATGCATTTGGGCAACTTTGTCAGAAATGATTATTTTGCCTACAGAGACATGCCTATTTGCGCAGTAGTACAGATTCTGAGTATGTAACTGGGCTTGATGAAATCAGCATTTCTCTTGCTTCCCTGTGCGTAGGGAAGCTCAGTTTTAGTCACAGTAGCTCCCACAAGTGTCTCCTCAGTGTGTTCCCATTTCCCTAGAAACAGTGTATTTGCTGGGAGAAAAGTGCATTACTGTGCGCTTTCACCGTTCAGCAAATACATGTGTAGAAGCACAGCGTTAGCAGAAACGACCGTTTCTCGACGTTTTCTAACTCAGGGAACAAGTTGCACACTTCTGAGATGCATTTGGGCAACTTTGTCAGAAATGAGTTTTTGGCCTACAGAGACATGCCTATTTGCGCAGTAGTACAGATTCTGAGTATGTAACTGGGCTTGATGAAATCAGCATTTCTCTTGCTTCCCTGTGCGTAGGGAAGCTCAGTTTTAGTGACAGTAGCTCCCACAAGTGTCTCCTCAGTGTGTTCCCAGTTCCTTAGAAACAGTGTATTTGCTGGGAGAAAAGTACATTACTGTGCGCTTTCACCGTTCCGCAAATACATGTGTAGAAGCACAGCGCTAGCAGAAACGAATGATTCTCGACGTTTTCTAACTCAGGGAACAAGTTGCACACTTCTGAGATGCATTTGGGTAACTTTCTCAACAATGAGTTTTTTGCCTACAGATTCATGCCTATTTGCGCAGAAGTACAGATTCTGAGTATATAACTGGGCTTGATGAAATCAGCATATCTCTTGCTTCCCTGTGTGCAGGGAAGCTCAGTTTTAGTCACAGTAGCTCCCACAAGTGTCTCCTCAGTGTGTTCCCATTTCCTTAGAAACACTGTATTTGCTGGGAGAAAAGTGCATTACTGTGCGCTTTCACCGTTCAGCAAATACATGTGTAGAAGCACAGCGCTAGCAGAAAAGACCGTTTCTCGACGTTTTCTAACTCAGGGAACAAGTGGCACACTTCTGAGATGCATTTGGGCAACTTTGTCAGAAATGAGTTTTTTGCCTTCAGAGACATGCCTATTTGGGCAGTAGTACAGATTCTGAGTATGTAACTGGGCTTGATGAAATCAGCATTTCTCTTGCTTCCCTGTGCGTAGGGAAGCTCAGTTTTAGTCACAGTAGCTCCCACAAGTGTCTCCTCAGTGTGTTCCCAGTTCCTTAGAAACACTGTATTTGCTGGGAGAAAAGTGCATTACTGTGCGCTTTCACCGTTCAGCAAATACATGTGTAGAAGCACAGCGCTAGCAGAAACGAACGTTTCTCGACGTTTTCTAACTCAGGGAACAAGTTGCACACTTCTGAGATGCATTTGGGCAACTTTGTCCAAAATGAGTTTTTTGCCTACAGAGACATGCCTATTTGCGCAGTAGTACAGATTCTGAGTATGTAACTGGGCTTGATGAAATCAGCATTTCTCTTGCTTCCCTGTGCGTAGGGAAGCTCAGTTTTAGTCACTGTAGCTCCCACAAGTGTCTCCTCAGTGTGTTCCCATTTCCTTAGAAACAGTGTATTTGCTGGGAGAAAAGTGCATTACTGTGCGCTTTCACCGTTCAGCAAATACATGTGTAGAAGCACAGCGCTAGCAGAAACGACCGTTTCTCGAGGTTTTCTAACTCAGGGAACAAGTTGCACACTTCTGAGATGCATTTGGGCAACTTTGTCAGAAATGATTATTTTGCCTACAGAGACATGCCTATTTGCGCAGTAGTACAGATTCTGAGTATGTAACTGGGCTTGATGAAATCAGCATTTCTCTTGCTTCCCTGTGCGTAGGGAAGCTCAGTTTTAGTCACAGTAGCTCCCACAAGTGTCTCCTCAGTGTGTTCCCATTTCCCTAGAAACAGTGTATTTGCTGGGAGAAAAGTGCATTACTGTGCGCTTTCACCGTTCAGCAAATACATGTGTAGAAGCACAGCGGTAGCTGAAACGACCGTTTCTCGACGTTTTCTAACTCAGGGAACAAGTGGCACACTTCTGAGATGCATTTGGGCAACTTTGTCAGAAATGAGTTTTTGGCCTACAGAGACATGCCTATTTGCGCAGTAGTACAGATTCTGTGTATGTAACTGGGCTTGATGAAATCAGCATTTCTCTTGCTTCCCTGTGCGTAGGGAAGCTCAGTTTTAGTCACAGTAGCTCCCACAAGTGTCTCCTCAGTGTGTTCCCAGTTCCTTAGAAACAGTGTATTTGCTGGGAGAAAATTGCATTACTGTGCGCTTTCACCGTTCAGCAAATACATGTGTAGAAGCACATCGCTAGCAGAAAAGACCGTTTCTCGACGTTTTCTAACTCAGGGAACAAGTTGCACACTTCTGAGATGCATTTGGGCAACTTTGTCCAAAATGAGTTTTTTGCCTACAGAGACATGCCTATTTGCGCAGTAGTATAGATTCTGAGTATGTAACTGGGCTTGATGAAATCAGCATTTCTCTTGCTTCCCTGTGCGTAGGGAAGCTCAGTTTTAGTCACTGTAGCTCCCACAAGTGTCTCCTCAGTGTGTTCCCATTTCCTTAGAAACAGTGTATTTGCTGGGAGAAAAGTGCATTACTGTGCGCTTTCACCGTTCAGCAAATACATGTGTAGAAGCACAGCGCTAGCAGAAACGAACGTTTCTCGAGGTTTTCTAACTCAGGGAACAAGTTGCACACTTCTGAGATGCATTTGGGCAACTTTGTCAGAAATGATTATTTTGCCTACAGAGACATGCCTATTTGCGCAGTAGTACAGATTCTGAGTATGTAACTGGGCTTGATGAAATCAGCATTTCTCTTGCTTCCCTGTGCGTAGGGAAGCTCAGTTTTAGTCACAGTAGCTCCCACAAGTGTCTCCTCAGTGTGTTCCCATTTCCCTAGAAACAGTGTATTTGCTGGGAGAAAAGTGCATTACTGTGCGCTTTCACCGTTCAGCAAATACATGTGTAGAAGCACAGCGTTAGCAGAAACGACCGTTTCTCGACGTTTTCTAACTCAGGGAACAAGTTGCACACTTCTGAGATGCATTTGGGCAACTTTGTCAGAAATGAGTTTTTGGCCTACAGAGACATGCCTATTTGCGCAGTAGTACAGATTCTGAGTATGTAACTGGGCTTGATGAAATCAGCATTTCTCTTGCTTCCCTGTGCGTAGGGAAGCTCAGTTTTAGTGACAGTAGCTCCCACAAGTGTCTCCTCAGTGTGTTCCCAGTTCCTTAGAAACAGTGTATTTGCTGGGAGAAAAGTACATTACTGTGCGCTTTCACCGTTCCGCAAATACATGTGTAGAAGCACAGCGCTAGCAGAAACGAATGATTCTCGACGTTTTCTAACTCAGGGAACTAGTTGCACACTTCTGAGATGCATTTGGGTAACTTTCTCAACAATGAGTTTTTTGCCTACAGATTCATGCCTATTTGCGCAGAAGTACAGATTCTGAGTATATAACTGGGCTTGATGAAATCAGCATATCTCTTGCTTCCCTGTGTGCAGGGAAGCTCAGTTTTAGTCACAGTAGCTCCCACAAGTGTCTCCTCAGTGTGTTCCCATTTCCTTAGAAACACTGTATTTGCTGGGAGAAAAGTGCATTACTGTGCGCTTTCACCGTTCAGCAAATACATGTGTAGAAGCACAGCGCTAGCAGAAAAGACCGTTTCTCGACGTTTTCTAACTCAGGGAACAAGTTGCACACTTCTGAGATGCATTTGGGCAACTTTGTCAGAAAAGAGTTTTTTGCCTACAGAGACATTCCTATTTGCGCAGTAGTACAGATTCTGAGTATGTAACTGGGCTTGATGAAATCAGCATTACTCTTGCTTCCCTGTGCGTAGGGAAGCTCAGTTTTAGTCCCAGTAGCTCCCACAAGTGTCTCCTCAGTGTGTTCCCATTTCCTTAGAAACAGTGTATTTGCTGGGAGAAAAGTGCATTACTGTGCACTTTCACCGTTCAGCAAATACATGTGTAGAAGCACAGCGCTAGCAGAAAAGACCGTTTCTCGACGTTTTCTAACTCAGGGAACAAGTTGCACACTTCTGAGACGCATTTGGGCAACTTTGTCAGAAATGAGTTTTTTGCCTACAGAGACATGCCTATTTGCGCAGTAGTACAGATTCTGAGTATGTAACTGGGCTTGATGAAATCAGCATTTCTCTTGCTTCCCTGTGCGTAGGGAAGCTCAGTTTTAGTCACAGTAGCTCCCACAAGTGTCTCCTCAGTGTGTTCCCAGTTCCTTAGAAACACTGTATTTGCTGGGAGAAAAGTGCATTACTGTGCGCTTTCACCGTTCAGCAAATACATGTGTAGAAGCACAGCGCTAGCAGAAACGAACGTTTCTCGACGTTTTCTAACTCGGGGAACAAGTTGCACACTTCTGAGATGCATTTGGGTAACTTTCTCAAAAATGAGTTTTTTGCTACAGAGACATGCCTATTTGCGCAGTAGTACAGATTCTGAGTATGTAACTGGGCTTGATGAAATCAGCATTTCTCTTGCTTCCCTGTGCGTAGGGAAGCTCAGTTTTAGTCACAGTAGCTCCCACAAGTGTCTCCTCAGTGTGTTCCCATTTCCTTAGAAACAGTGTATTTGCTGTGAGAAAAGTGCATTACTGTGCGCTTTCACCGTTCAGCAAATACATGTGTAGAAGCACAGTGCTAGCAGTAACGAAAGTTTCTCGACGTTTTCTAACTCAGGGAACAAGTTGCACACTTCTGAGATGCATTTGGGTAACTTTCTCAAAAATGAGTTTTTTGCCTACAGAGACATGCCTATTTGCGCAGTAGTACAGATTCTGAGTATGTAACTGGGCTTGATGAAATCAGCATTTCTCTTGCTTCCCTGTGTGTAGGGAAGCTCAGTTTTAGTCACAGTAGCTCCTACATTTGTCTCCTCAGTGTGTTCCCAGTTCCTTAGAAACAGTGTATTTGCTGGGAGAAAATTGCATTACTGTGCGCTTTCACCGTTCAGCAAATACATGTGTAGTAGCACAGCGCTAGCTGAAACGACCGTTTCTCAACGTTTTCTAACTCAGGGAACAAGTGGCACACTTCTGAGATGCATTTGGGCAACTTTGTCAGAAATGAGTTTTTTGCCTACAGAAACATGCCTATTTGCGCACTAGTACAGATTCTGAGTATGTAACTGGGCTTGATGAAATCAGCATTTCTCTTGCTTCCCTGTGCGTAGGGAAGCTCAGTTTTAGTCACAGTAGCTCCCACAAGTGTGTCCTCAGTGAGTTCCCATTTCCTTAGAAACAGTGTATTTGCTGGGAGAAAAGAGCATTACTGTGCACTTTCCCCGTTCAGCAAATACATGTGTAGAAGCACAGCGCTAGCTGAAACGACCGTTTCTCGACGTTTTCTAACTCAGGGAACAAGTGGCACACTTCTGAGATGCATTTGGGCAACTTTGTCAGAAATGAGTTTTTTGCCTACAGAGACATGCCTATTTGCGCAGTAGTACAGATTCTGAGTATGTAACTGGGCTTGATGAAATCAGCATTTCTCTTGCTTCCCTGTGCGTAGGGAAGCTCAGTTTTAGTCACAGTAGCTCCCACAAGTGTCTCCTCAGTGTGTTCCCATTTCCTTAGAAACAGTGTATTTGCTGGGAGAAAAGTGCATTACTGTGCGCTTTCACCGTTCAGCAAATACATGTGTAGAAGCACAGCGCTAGCAGAAACGACCGTTTCTCGACGTTTTCTAACTCAGGGAACAAGTTGCACACTTCTGAGATGCATTTGGGCAACTTTGTCAGAAATGAGTTTTTTGCCTACAGAGACATGCCTATTTGCGCAGTAGTACAGATTCTGAGTATGTAACTGGGCTTGATGAAATCAGCATTTTTTCTTGCTTCCCTGTGCGTAGGGAAGCTCAGTTGTAGTCACAGTAGCTCCCACAAGTGTCTCCTCAGTGTGTTCCCATTTCCTTAGAAACAGTGTATTTGCTGGGAGAAAAGTGCATTACTGTGCGCTTTCACCGTTCAGCAAATACATGTGTAGAAGCACAGCGCTAGCAGAAACGAACATTTCTCGACGTTTTCTAACTCAGGGAACAAGTGGCACACTTCTGAGATGCATTTGGGCAACTTTGTCAGAAATGAGTTTTTTGCCTACAGATTCATGCCTATTTGCGCAGTAGTACAGATTCTGAGTATGTAACTGGGCTTGATGAAATCAGCATTTCTCTTGCTTCCCTGTGCGTAGGGAAGCTCAGTTTTAGTCCCAGTAGCTCCCACAACTGTCTCCTCAGTGTGTTCCCATTTCCTTAGAAACAGTGTATTTGCTGGGAGAAAAGTGCATTACTGTGCGCTTTCACCGTTCAGCAAATACATGTGTAGAAGCACAGCGCTAGCAGTAACGAAAGTTTCTCGACGTTTTCTAACTCAGGGAACAAGTTGCACACTTCTGAGATGCATTTGGGTAACTTTCTCAAAAATGAGTTTTTTGCCTACAGAGACATGCCTATTTGCGCAGTAGTACAGATTCTGAGTATGTAACTGGGCTTGATGAAATCAGCATTTCTCTTGCTTCCCTGTGCGTAGGGAAGCTCAGTTTTAGTCACAGTAGCTCCTACATTTGTCTCCTCAGTGTGTTCCCAGTTCCTTAGAAACAGTGTATTTGCTGGGAGAAAAGTGCATTACTGTGCGCTTTCACCGTTCAGCAAATACATGTGTAGAAGCACAGCGCTAGCTGAAACGACCGTTTCTCGACGTTTTCTAACTCAGGGAACAAGTGGCACACTTCTGAGATGCATTTGGGCAACTTTGTCAGAAATGAGTTTTTTGCCTACAGAAACATGCCTATTTGCGCAGTAGTACAGATTCTGAGTATGTAACTGGGCTTGATGAAATCAGCATTTCTCTTGCTTCCCTGTGCGTAGGGAAGCTCAGTTTTAGTCACAGTAGCTCCTACATTTGTCTCCTCAGTGTGTTCCCAGTTCCTTAGAAACAGTGTATTTGCTGGGAGAAAAGTGCATTACTGTGCGCTTTGACCGTTCAGCAAATACATGTGTAGTAGCACAGCGCTAGCTGAAACGACCGTTTCTCGACGTTTTCTAACTCAGGGAACAAGTGGCACACTTCTGAGATGCATTTGGGCAACTTGTCAGAAATGAGTTTTTTGCCTACAGAGACATGCCTATTTGCGCAGTAGTACAGATTCTGAGTATGTAACTGGGCTGGATGAAATCAGCATTTCTCTTGCTTCCCTGTGCGTAGGGAAGCTCAGTTTTAGTCCCAGTAGCTCCCACAAGTGTCTCCTCAGTGTGTTCCCATTTCCTTAGAAACAGTGTATTTGCTGGGAGAAAAGTGCATTACTGTGCGCTTTCACCGTTCAGCAAATACATGTGTAGAAGCACATCGCTAGCAGAAACGAACGTTTCTCGACGTTTCCTAACTCAGGGAACAAGTTGCACACTTCTGAGATGCATTTGGGCAACTTTGTCAGAAATGAGTTTTTTGCCTAAAGTGACATGCCTATTTGCGCAGTAGTACAGATTCTGAGTATGTAACTGGGCTTGATGAAATCAGCATTTCTCTTGCTTCCCTGTGCGTAGGGAAGCTCAGTTTTAGTCACAGTAGCTCCCACAAGTTTCTCCTCCGTGTGTTCCCAGTTCCTTAGAAACAGTGTATTTGCTGGGAGAAAAGTGCATTACTGTGCGCATTCACCGTTCAGCAAATACATGTGTAGAAGCACAGCACTAGCAGAAACGACCGTTTCTCGATCTTTTCTAACTCAGGGAACAAGTTGCACACTTCTGAAATGCATTTGGGCAACTTTGTCAGAAATGAGTTTTTTGCCTACAGAGACATGCCTATTTGCGCAGTAGTACAGATTCTGAGTATGTAACTGGGCTTGATGAAATCAGCATTTCTCTTGCTTCCCTGTGCGTAGGGAAGCTCAGTTTTAGTCACAGTAGCTCCCACAAGTGTCTGCTCAGTGTGTTCCCATTTCCTTAGAAACAGTGTATTTGCTGGGAGAAAAGTGCATTACTGTGCGCTTTCACCGTTCA
Source organism: Acomys minous (assembly GCF_964271855.1). NCBI lineage: Eukaryota > Metazoa > Chordata > Mammalia > Rodentia > Muridae > Acomys > Acomys minous. The sequence continues at coordinate 66,426,726 of NC_140494.1, forward strand.
GCAAATACATGTGTAGAAGCACAGCGCTAGCAGAAACGTACGTTTCTCGACGTTTTCTAACTCAGGGAACAAGTTGCACACTTCTGAGATGAATTTGGGCAACTTTGTCAGAAATGAGTTTTTTGCCTACAGAGACATGCCTATTTGCGCAGTACTACAGATTCTGAGTATGTAACTGGGCTTGATGAAATCAGCATTACTCTTGCTTCCCTGTGCGTAGGGAAGCTCAGTTTTAGTCACAGTAGCTCCCACAAGTGTCTCCTCAGTGTGTTCCCATTTCCTTAGAAACAGTGTATTTGCTGGGAGAAAAGTGCATTACTGTGCACTTTCACCGTTCAGCAAATACATGTGTAGAAGCACAGCGCTAGCAGAAACGAACGTTTCTCGACGTTTTCTAACTCAGGGAACAAGTTGCACACTTCTGAGATACATTTGGGCAACTTTGTCAGAAATGAGTTTTTTGCCTACAGAGACATGCCTATTTGCGCAGTAGTACAGATTCTGAGTATGTAACTGGGCTTGATGAAATCAGCATTTCTCTTGCTTCCCTGTGCGTAGGGAAGCTCAGTTTTAGTCACAGTAGCTCCCACAAGTGTCTCCTCAGTGTGTTCCCATTTCCTTAGAAACAGTGTATTTGCTGGGAGAAAAGTGCATTACTGTGCGCTTTCACCGTTCAGCAAATACATGTGTAGAAGCACAGCGCTAGCTGAAACGACCGTTTCTCGACGTTTTCTAACTCAGGGAACAAGTGGCACACTTCTGAGATGCATTTGGGCAACTTTGTCAGAAATGAGTTTTTTGCCTTCAGAGACATGCCTATTTGGGCAGTAGTACAGATTCTGAGTATGTAACTGGGCTTGATGAAATCAGCATTTCTCTTGCTTCCCTGTGCGTAGGGAAGCTCAGTTTTAGTCACAGTAGCTCCCACAAGTGTCTCCTCAGTGTGTTCCCAGTTCCTTAGAAACACTGTATTTGCTGGGAGAAAAGTGCATTACTGTGCGCTTTCACCGTTCAGCAAATACATGTGTAGAAGCACAGCGCTAGCAGAAACGAACGTTTCTCGACGTTTTCTAACTCAGGGAACAAGTTGCACACTTCTGAGATACATTTGGGCAACTTTGTCAGAAATGAGTTTTTTGCCTACAGAGACATGCCTATTTGCGCAGTAGTACAGATTCTGAGTATGTAACTGGGCTTGATGAAATCAGCATTTCTCTTGCTTCCCTGTGCGTAGGGAAGCTCAGTTTTAGTCACAGTAGCTCCCACAAGTGTCTCCTCAGTGTGTTCCCAGTTCCTTAGAAACAGTGTATTTGCTGGGAGAAAAGTGCATTACTGTGCGCTTTCACCGTTCAGCAAATACATGTGTAGAAGCACAGCGCTAGCTGAAACGACCGTTTCTCGACGTTTTCTAACTCAGGGAACAAGTGGCACACTTCTGAGATGCATTTGGGCAACTTTGTCAGAAATGAGTTTTTTGCCTTCAGAGACATGCCTATTTGGGCAGTAGTACAGATTCTGAGTATGTAACTGGGCTTGATGAAATCAGCATTTCTCTTGCTTCCCTGTGCGTAGGGAAGCTCAGTTTTAGTCACAGTAGCTCCCACAAGTGTCTCCTCAGTGTGTTCCCAGTTCCTTAGAAACACTGTATTTGCTGGGAGAAAAGTGCATTACTGTGCGCTTTCACCGTTCAGCAAATACATGTGTAGAAGCACAGCGCTAGCAGAAACGAATGTTTCTCGACGTTTTCTAACTCAGGGAACAAGTTGCACACTTCTGAGATACATTTGGGCAACTTTGTCAGAAATGAGTTTTTTGCCTACAGAGACATGCCTATTTGCGCAGTAGTACAGATTCTGAGTATGTAACTGGGCTTGATGAAATCAGCATTTCTCTTGCTTCCCTGTGCGTAGGGAAGCTTAGTTTTAGTCACAGTAGCTCCCACAAGTGTCTCCTCAGTGTGTTCCCATTTCCTTAGAAACAGTGTATTTGCTGGGAGAAAAGTGCATTACTGTGCGCTTTCACCGTTCAGCAAATACATGTGTAGAAGCACAGCGCTAGCTGAAACGACCGTTTCTCGACGTTTTCTAACTCAGGGAACAAGTGGCACACTTCTGAGATGCATTTGGGCAACTTTGTCAGAAATGAGTTTTTTGCCTTCAGAGACATGCCTATTTGGGCAGTAGTACAGATTCTGAGTATGTAACTGGGCTTGATGAAATCAGCATTTCTCTTGCTTCCCTGTGCGTAGGGAAGCTCAGTTTTAGTCACAGTAGCTCCCACAAGTGTCTCCTCAGTGTGTTCCCAGTTCCTTAGAAACACTGTATTTGCTGGGAGAAAAGTGCATTACTGTGCGCTTTCACCGTTCAGCAAATACATGTGTAGAAGCACAGCGCTAGCAGAAACGAACGTTTCTCGACGTTTTCTAACTCAGGGAACAAGTTGCACACTTCTGAGATGCATTTGGGCAACTTTGTCCAAAATGAGTTTTTTGCCTACAGAATCATGCCTATTTGCGCAGTAGTACAGATTCTGAGTATGTAACTGGGCTTGATGAAATCAGCATTTCTCTTGCTTCCCTGTGCGTAGGGAAGCTCAGTTTTAGTCCCAGTAGCTCCCACAAGTGTCTCCTCAGTGTGTTCCCAGTTCCTTAGAAACAGTGTATTTGCTGGGAGAAAAGTGCATTACTGTGCGCATTCACCGTTCAGCAAATACATGTGTAGAAGCACAGCGCTAGCAGAAACGAACGTTTCTCGACGTTTTCTAACTCAGGGAACAAGTTGCACACTTCTGAGATGCATTTGGGCAACTTTGTCCAAAATGAGTTTTTTGCCTACAGAGACATGCCTATTTGCGCAGTAGTACAGATTCTGAGTATGTAACTGGGCTTGATGAAATCAGCATTTCTCTTGCTTCCCTGTGCGTAGGGAAGCTCAGTTTTAGTCACAGTAGCTCCCACAAGTGTCTCCTCAGTGTGTTCCCATTTCCCTAGAAACAGTGTATTTGGTGGGAGAAAAGTGCATTACTGTGCGCTTTCACCGTTCAGCAAATACATGTGTAGAAGCACAGCGTTAGCAGAAACGACCGTTTCTCGACGTTTTCTAACTCAGGGAACAAGTTGCACACTTCTCAGATGCATTTGGGCAACTTTGTCAGAAATGAGTTTTTGGCCTACAGAGACATGCCTATTTGCGCAGTAGTACAGATTCTGTGTATGTAACTGGGCTTGATGAAATCAGCATTTCTCTTGCTTCCCTGTGCGTAGGTAAGCTCAGTTTTAGTCACTGTAGCTCCCACAAGTGTCTCCTCAGTGTGTTCCCAGTTCCTTAGAAACAGTGTATTTGCTGGGAGAAAATTGCATTACTGTGCGCTTTCACCGTTCAGCAAATACATGTGTAGAAGCACATCGCTAGCAGAAACGAACGTTTCTCGACGTTTTCTAACTCAGGGAACAAGTTGTACACTTCTGAGATGCATTTGGGCAACTTTGTCAGAAATGAGTTTTTTGCCTACAGAGACATGCATATTTGCGCAGTAGTACAGATTCTGAGTATGTAACTGGGCTTGATGAAATCAGCATTTCTCTTGCTTCCCTGTGCGTAGGGAAGCTCAGTTTTAGTCACAGTAGCTCCCACAAGTGTCTCCTCAGTGTGTTCCCAGTTCCTTAGAAACAGTGTATTTGCTGGGAGAAAAGTGCATTACTGTGCGCTTTCACCGTTCCGCAAATACATGTGTAGAAGCACAGCGCTAGCAGAAACGAATGATTCTCGACGTTTTCTAACTCAGGGAACAAGTTGCACACTTCTGAGATGCATTTGGGTAACTTTCTCAACAATGAGTTTTTTGCCTACAGATTCATGCCTATTTGCGCAGAAGTACAGATTCTGAGTATATAACTGGGCTTGATGAAATCAGCATATCTCTTGCTTCCCTGTGTGCAGGAAAGCTCAGTTTTAGTCACAGTAGCTCCCACAAGTGTCTCCTCAGTGTGTTCCCATTTCCTTAGAAACACTGTATTTGCTGGGAGAAAAGTGCATTACTGTGCGCTTTCACCGTTCAGCAAATACATGTGTAGAAGCACAGCGCTAGCAGAAACGAACGTTTCTCGACGTTTTCTAACTCAGGGAACAAGTTGCACACTTCTGAGATGCATTTGGGCAACTTTGTCAGAAAAGAGTTTTTTGCCTACAGAGACATTCCTATTTGCGCAGTAGTACAGATTCTGAGTATGTAACTCGGCTTGATGAAATCAGCATTACTCTTGCTTCCCTGTGCGTAGGGAAGCTCAGTTTTAGTCCCAGTTGCTCCCACAAGTGTCTCCTCAGTGTGTTCCCATTTCCTTAGAAACAGTGTATTTGCTGGGAGAAAAGTGCATTACTGTGCGCTTTCACCGTTCAGCAAATACATGTGTAGAAGCACAGCGCTAGCAGAAACGAACGTTTTTCGACGTTTTCTAACTCAGGGAACAAGTTGCACACTTCTGAGATGCATTTGGGCAACTTTGTCAGAAATGAGTTTTTTGCCTACAGAGACATGCCTATTTGCGCAGTAGTACAGATTCTGAGTATGTAACTGGGCTTGATGAAATCAGCATTTCTCTTGCTTCCCTGTGCGTAGGGAAGCTCAGTTTTAGTCACAGTAGCTCCCACAAGTGTCTCCTCAGTGTGTTCCCATTTCCTTAGAAACAGTGTATTTGCTGGGAGAAAAGTGCATTACTGTGCACTTTCACCGTTCAGCAAATACATGTGTAGAAGCACAGCGCTAGCAGAAACGAACGTTTCTCGAAGTTTTCTAACTCAGGGAACAAGTTGCACACTTCTGAGATACATTTGGGCAACTTTGTCAGAAATGAGTTTTTTGCCTACAGAGACATGCCTATTTGCACAGTAGTACCGATTCTGAGTATGTAACTGGGCTTGATGAAATCAGCATTTCTCTTGCTTCCCTGTGTGCAGGGAAGCTCAGTTTTAGTCACAGTAGCTCCCACAAGTGTCTCCTCAGTGTGTTCCCATTTCCTTAGAAACACTGTATTTGCTGGGAGAAAAGTGCATTACTGTGCGCTTTCACCGTTCAGCAAATACATGTGTAGAAGCACAGCGCTAGCAGAAAAGACCGTTTCTCGACGTTTTCTAACTCAGGGAACAAGTTGCACACTTCTGAGATGCATTTGGGCAACTTTGTCAGAAATGAGTTTTTTGCCTACAGATTCAGGCCTATTTGCGCAGTAGTACAGATTCTGAGTATGTAACTGGGCTTGATGAAATCAGCATTTCTCTTGCTTCCCTGTGCGTAGGGAAGCTCAGTTTTAGTCCCAGTAGCTCCCACAACTGTCTCCTCAGTGTGTTCCCATTTCCTTAGAAACAGTGTATTTGCTGGGAGAAAAGTGCATTACTGTGCGCTTTCACCGTTCAGCAAATACATGTGTAGAAGCACAGTGCTAGCAGTCACAAAAGTTTCTTGACGTTTTCTAACTCAGGGAACAAGTTGCACACTTCTGAGATGCATTTGGGTAACTTTCTCAAAAATGAGTTTTTTGCCTACGGAGACATACCTATTTGCGCAGTAGTACAGATTCTGAGTATGTAACTGGGCTTGATGAAATCAGCATTTCTCTTGCTTCCCTGTGCGTAGGGAAGCTCAGTTTTAGTCACAGTAGCTCCCACAAGTGTCTCCTCAGTGTGTTCCCATTTCCTTAGAAACACTGTATTTGCTGGGAGAAAATTGCATTACTGTGCGCATTCACCATTCAGCAAATACATGTGTAGAAGCACAGCGCTAGCAGAAACGAACGTTTCTCGACGTTTTCTAACTCAGGGAACAAGTTGCCCACTTCAGAGATGCATTTGGGCAACTTTGTCAGAAATGAGTTTTTTGCCTACAGAGACATGCCTATTTGCGCAGTAGTACAGATTCTGAGTATGTAACTGGGCTTGATGAAATCAGCATTTCTCTTGCTTCCCTGTGGTTAGGGAAGCTCAGTTTTAGTCCCAGTAGCTCCCACAAGTGTCTCCTCAGTGTGTTCCCATTTCCTTAGAAACAGTGTATTTGCTGGGAGAAAAGTGCATTACTGTGCGCTTTCACCGTTCAGCAAATACATGTGTAGAAGCACAGTGCTAGCAGAAACGACCATTTCTCGACGTTTTCTAACTCAGGGAACAAGTTGCACACTTCTGAGATGCATTTGGGTAACTTTCTCAAAAATGAGTTTTTTGCCTACAGAGACATGCCTATTTGCGCAGTAGTACAGATTCTGAGTATGTAACTGGGCTTGATGAAATCAGCATTTCTCTTGCTTCCCTGTGTGTAGGGAAGCTCAGTTTTAGTCACAGTAGCTCCTACATTTGTCTCCTCAGTGTGTTCCCAGTTCCTTAGAAACAGTGTATTTGCTGGGAGAAAAGTGCATTACTGTGCGCTTTCACCGTTCAGCAAATACATGTGTAGTAGCACAGCGCTAGCTGAAACGACCGTTTCTCGACGTTTTCTAACTCAGGGAACAAGTGGCACACTTCTGAGATGCATTTGGGCAACTTTGTCAGAAATGAGTTTTTTGCCTAAAGAGACATGCCTATTTGCACAGTAGTACAGATTCTGAGTATGTAACTGGGCTTGATGAAATCAGCATTTCTCTTGCTTCCCTGTGCGTAGGGAAGCTCAGTTTTAGTCACAGTAGCTCCCACAAGTGTGTCCTCAGTGAGTTCCCATTTCCTTAGAAACAGTGTATTTGCTGGGAGAAAAGTGCATTACTGTGCGCTTTCACCGTTCAGCAAATACATGTGTAGAAGCACAGCGCTAGCTGAAACGACCGTTTCTCGACATTTTCTAACTCAGGGAACAAGTGGCACACTTCTGAGATGCATTTGGGCAACTTTGTCAGAAATGAGTTTTTTGCCTACAGAGACATGCCTATTTGCGCAGTAGTACAGATTCTGAGTATGTAACTGGGCTTGATGAAATCAGCATTTCTCTTGCTTCCCTGTGCATAGGGAAGCTCAGTTTTAGTCACAGTAGCTCCCGCAAGTGTCTCCTCAGTGTGTTCCCATTTCCTTAGAAACAGTGTATTTGCTGGGAGAAAAGTGCATTACTGTACGCTTTCACCGTTCAGCAAATACATGTGTAGAAGCACAGCGCTAGCAGAAACGACCGTTTCTCGACGTTTTCTAACTCAGGGAACAAGTTGCACACTTCTGAGATGCATTTGGGCTACTTTGTCAGAAATGAGTTTTTTGCCTACAGAGACATGCCTATTTGCGCAGTAGTACAGATTCTGAGTATGTAACTGGGCTTGATGAAATCAGCATTTCTCTTGCTTCCCTGTGCGTAGGGAAGCTCAGTTTTAGTCCCAGTAGCTCCCACAAGTGTCTCCTCAGTGTGTTCCCATTTCCTTAGAAACAGTGTATTTGCTGGGAGAAAAGTGCATTACAGTGCGCTTTCACCGTTCAGCAAATACATGTGTAGAAGCACAGCGCTAGCAGAAACGAACGTTTCTCGACGTTTTCTAACTCAGGGAACAAGTTGCACACTTCTGAGATGCATTTGGGCAACTTTGTCAGAAATGAGTTTTTTGCCTACAGAGACATGCCTATTTGCGCAGTAGTACAGATTCTGAGTATGTAACTGGGCTTGATGAAATCAGCATTTCTCTTGCTTCCCTGTGCGTAGGGAAGCTCAGTTTTAGTCACAGTAGCTCCCGCAAGTGTCTCCTCAGTGTGTTCCCATTTCCTTAGAAACAGTGTATTTGCTGGGAGAAAAGTGCATTACTGTGCGCTTTCACCGTTCAGCAAATACATGTGTAGAAGCACAGCGCTAGCAGAAACGACCGTTTCTCGACGTTTTCTAACTCAGGGAACAAGTTGCACACTTCTGAGATGCATTTGGGCTACTTTGTCAGAAATGAGTTTTTTGCCTACAGAGACATGCGTATTTGAGCAGTAGTACAGATTCTGAGTATGTAACTGGGCTTGATGAAATCAGCATTTCTCTTGCTTCCCTGTGCGTAGGAAAGATCAGTTTTAGTCACAGTAGCTCCCACAAGTGTCTCCTCAGTGTGTTCCCATTTCCTTAGAAACACTGTATTTGCTGGGAGAAAAGTGCATTACTGTGCGCATTCACCATTCAGCAAATACATGTGTAGAAGCACAGCGCTAGCAGAAACGAACGTTTCTCGACGTTTTCTAACTCAGGGAACAAGTTGCCCACTTCAGAGATGCATTTGGGCAACTTTGTCAGAAATGAGTTTTTTGCCTACAGAGACATGCCTATTTGCGCAGTAGTACAGATTCTGAGTATGTAACTGGGCTTGATGAAATCAGCATTTCTCTTGCTTCCCTGTGGTTAGGGAAGCTCAGTTTTAGTCCCAGTAGCTCCCACAAGTGTCTCCTCAGTGTGTTCCCATTTCCTTAGAAACAGTGTATTTGCTGGGATAAAAGTGCATTACTGTGCGCTTTCACCGTTCAGCAAATACATGTGTAGAAGCACAGTGCTAGCAGTAACGAAAGTTTCTCGACGTTTTCTAACTCAGGGAACAAGTTGCACACTTCTGAGATGCATTTGGGTAACTTTCTCAAAAATGAGTTTTTTGCCTACAGAGACATGCCTATTTGCGCAGTAGTACAGATTCTGAGTATGTAACTGGGCTTGATGAAATCAGCATTTCTCTTGCTTCCCTGTGTGTAGGGAAGCTCAGTTTTAGTCACAGTAGCTCCTACATTTGTCTCCTCAGTGTGTTCCCAGTTCCTTAGAAACAGTGTATTTGCTGGGAGAAAAGTGCATTACTGTGCGCTTTCACCGTTCAGCAAATACATGTGTAGAAGCACAGCGCTAGCTGAAACGACCGTTTCTCGACGTTTTCTAACTCAGGGAACAAGTTGCACACTTCTGAGATGCATTTGGGCAACTTTGTCAGAAATGAGTTTTTTGCCTACAGAGACATGCCTATTTGCGCAGCAGTACAGATTCTGAGTATTTAACTGGGCTTGATGAAATCAGCATTTCTCTTGCTTCCCTGTGCATAGGGAAGCTCAGTTTTAGTCACAGTAGCTCCCGCAAGTGTCTCCTCAGTGTGTTCCCATTTCCTTAGAAACAGTGTATTTGCTGGGAGAAAAGTGCATTACTGTACGCTTTCACCGTTCAGCAAATACATGTGTAGAAGCACAGCGCTAGCAGAAACGACCGTTTCTCGACGTTTTCTAACTCAGGGAACAAGTTGCACACTTCTGAGATGCATTTGGGCTACTTTGTCAGAAATGAGTTTTTTGCCTACAGAGACATGCCTATTTGCGCAGTAGTACAGATTCTGAGTATGTAACTGGGCTTGATGAAATCAGCATTTCTCTTGCTTCCCTCTGCGTAGGGAAGCTCAGTTTTAGTCACAGTAGCTCCCACAAGTGTCTCCTCAGTGTGTTCCCATTTCCTTAGAAACAGTGTATTTGCTGGGAGAAAAGTGCATTACAGTGCGCTTTCACCGTTCAGCAAATACATGTGTAGAAGCACAGCGCTAGCAGAAACGAACGTTTCTCGACGTTTTCTAACTCAGGGAACAAGTTGCACACTTCTGAGATGCATTTGGGCAACTTTGTCAGAAATGAGTTTTTTGCCTACAGAGACATGCCTATTTGCGCAGCAGTACAGATTCTGAGTATTTAACTGGGCTTGATGAAATCAGCATTTCTCTTGCTTCCCTGTGCATAGGGAAGCTCAGTTTTAGTCACAGTAGCTCCCGCAAGTGTCTCCTCAGTGTGTTCCCATTTCCTTAGAAACAGTGTATTTGCTGGGAGAAAAGTGCATTACTGTACGCTTTCACCGTTCAGCAAATACATGTGTAGAAGCACAGCGCTAGCAGAAACGACCGTTTCTCGACGTTTTCTAACTCAGGGAACAAGTTGCACACTTCTGAGATGCATTTGGGCTACTTTGTCAGAAATGAGTTTTTTGCCTACAGAGACATGCCTATTTGCGCAGTAGTACAGATTCTGAGTATGTAACTGGGCTTGATGAAATCAGCATTTCTCTTGCTTCCCTCTGCGTAGGGAAGCTCAGTTTTAGTCACAGTAGCTCCCACAAGTGTCTCCTCAGTGTGTTCCCATTTCCTTAGAAACAGTGTATTTGCTGGGAGAAAAGTGCATTACAGTGCGCTTTCACCGTTCAGCAAATACATGTGTAGAAGCACAGCGCTAGCAGAAACGAACGTTTCTCGACGTTTTCTAACTCAGGGAACAAGTTGCACACTTCTGAGATGCATTTGGGCAACTTTGTCAGAAATGAGTTTTTTGCCTACAGAGACATGCCTATTTGCGCAGTAGTACAGATTCTGAGTTTGTAACTGGGCTTGATGAAATCAGCATTTCTCTTGCTTCCCTGTGCGTAGGGAAGCTCAGTTTTAGTCACAGTAGCTCCCGCAAGTGTCTCCTCAGTGTGTTCCCATTTCCTTAGAAACAGTGTATTTGCTGGGAGAAAAGTGCATTACTGTGCGCTTTCACCGTTCAGCAAATACATGTGTAGAAGCACAGCGCTAGCAGAAACGACCGTTTCTCGACGTTTTCTAACTCAGGGAACAAGTTGCACACTTCTGAGATGCATTTGGGCTACTTTGTCAGAAATGAGTTTTTTGCCTACAGAGACATGCGTATTTGAGCAGTAGTACAGATTCTGAGTATGTAACTGGGCTTGATGAAATCAGCATTTCTCTTGCTTCCCTGTGCGTAGGGAAGCTCAGTTTTAGTCCCAGTAGCTCCCACAAGTGTCTCCTCAGTGTGTTCCCATTTCCTTAGAAACAGTGTATTTGCTGGGAGAAAAGTGCATTACTGTGCGCTTTCACCGTTCAGCAAATACATGTGTAGAAGCACATCGCTAGCAGAAACGAACGTTTCTTGACGTTTCCTAACTCAGGGAACAAGTTGCACACTTCTGAGATGCATTTGGGCAACTTTGTCAGAAATGAGTTTTTTGCCTACAGAGACATGCCTATTTGCGCAGTAGTACAGATTCTGAGTATGTAACTGGGCTTGATGAAATCAGCATTTCTCTTGCTTCCCTTTGCGTAGGGAAGCTCAGTTTTAGTCCCAGTAGCTCCCACAAGTGTCTCCTCAGTGTGTTCCCATTTCCTTAGAAACAGTGTATTTGCTGGGAGAAAAGTGCATTACTGTGCGCTTTCACCGTTCAGCAAATACATGTGTAGAAGCACATCGCTGGCAGAAACGAACGTTTCTCGACGTTTTCTAACTCAGGGAACAAGTTGCACACTTCTGAGATGCATTTGGGCAACTTTGTCAGAAATGAGTTTTTTGCCTACAGAGACATGCCTATTTGCACAGTAGTACAGATTCTGAGTATGTAACTGGGCTGGATGAAATCAGCATTTCTCTTGCTTCCCTGTGCGTAGGGAAGCTCAGTTTTAGTCACAGTAGCTCCCACAAGTGTCTCCTCAGTGTGTTCCCATTTCCTTAGAAACAGTGTATTTGCTGGGAGAAAAGTGCATTACTGTGCGCTTTCACCGTTCAGCAAATACATGTGTAGAAGCACATCGCTAGCAGAAACAAACATTTCTCGACGTTTTCTAACTCAGGGAACAAGTTGCACACTTCTGAGATGCATTTGGGCAACTTTGTCAGAAATGAGTTTTTTGCCTACAGAGACATGCCTATTTGCACAGTAGTACAGATTCTGAGTATGTAACTGGGCTTGATGAAATCAGCATTTCTCTTGCTTCCCTGTGCGTAGGGAAGCTCAGTTTTAGTCACAGTAGCTCCCACAAGTGTCTCCTCAGTGTGTTCCCATTTCCTTAGAAACAGTGTATTTGCTGGGAGAAAAGTGCACTACTGTGCGCTTTCACCGTTCAGCAAATACATGTGTAGAAGCACATCGCTAGCAGAAACAAACGTTTCTCGACGTTTCCTAACTCAGGGAACAAGTTGCACACTTCTGAGATGCATTTGGGCAACTTTGTCAGAAATGAGTTTTTTGCCTACAGAGACATGCCTATTTGCACAGTAGTACAGATTCTGAGTATGTAACTGGGCTTGATGAAATCAGCATTTCTCTTGCTTCCCTGTGCGTAGGTAAGCTCAGTTTTAGTCACAGTAGCTCCCACAAGTGTCTCCTCAGTGTGTTCCCATTTCCTTAGAAACAGTGTATTTGCTGGGAGAAAAGTGCATTACAGTGCGCTTTCACCGTTCAGCAAATACATGTGTAGAAGCACAGCGCTAGCAGAAACGAACGTTTCTCGATGTTTTCTAACTCAGGGAACAAGTTGCACACTTCTGAGATGCATTTGGGCAACTTTGTAAGAAATGAGTTTTTTGCCTACAGAGACATGCCTATTTGCGCAGTAGTACAGATTCTGAGTATGTAACTGGGCTGGATGAAATCAGCATTTCTCTTGCTTCCTTGTGTGTAGGGAAGCTCAGTTTTAGTCACAGTAGCTCCCGCAAGTGTCTCCTCAGTGTGTTCCCATTTCCTTAGAAACAGTGTATTTGCTGGGAGAAAAGTGCATTACTGTGCGCTTTCACCGTTCAGCAAATACATGTGTAGAAGCACAGCGCTAGCAGAAACGACCGTTTCTCGACGTTTTCTAACTCAGGGAACAAGTTGCACACTTCTGAGATGCATTTGGGCTACTTTGTCAGAAATGAGTTTTTTGCCTACAGAGACATGCCTATTTGCGCAGTAGTACAGATTCTGAGTATGTAACTGGGCTTGATGAAATCAGCATTTCTCTTGCTTCCCTGTGCGTAGGGAAGCTCAGTTTTAGTCACAGTAGCTCCCACAAGTGTCTCCTCAGTGTGTTCCCATTTCCTTAGAAACAGTGTATTTGCTGGGAGAAAAGTGCATTACAGTGCGCTTTCACCATTCAGCAAATACATGTGTAGAAGCACAGCGCTAGCAGAAACGAACGTTTCTCGACGTTTTCTAACTCAGGGAACAAGTTGCACACTTCTGAGATGCATTTGGGCTACTTTGTCAGAAATGAGTTTTTTGCCTACAGAGACATGCCTATTTGCGCAGTAGTACAGATTCTGAGTATGTAACTGGGCTTGATGAAATCAGCATTTCTCTTGCTTCCCTGTGCGTAGGGAAGCTCAGTTTTAGTCACAGTAGCTCCCGCAAGTGTCTCCTCAGTGTGTTCCCATTTCCTTAGAAACAGTGTATTTGCTGGGAGAAAAGTGCATTACTGTGCGCTTTCACCGTTCAGCAAATACATGTGTAGAAGCACAGCGCTAGCAGAAACGACCGTTTCTCGACGTTTTCTAACTCAGGGAACAAGTTGCACACTTCTGAGATGCATTTGGGCAACTTTGTCAGAAATGAGTTTTTTGCCTACAGAGACATGCCTATTTGCGCAGTAGTACAGATTCTGAGTATGTAACTGGGCTTGATGAAATCCGCATTTCTCTTGCTTCCCTGTGCGTAGGGAAGCTCAGTTTTAGTCACAGTAGCTCCCACAAGTGTCTCCTCAGTGTGTTCCCATTTCCTTAGAAACAGTGTATTTGCTGGGAGAAAAGTGCATTACAGTGCGCTTTCACCGTTCAGCAAATACATGTGTAGAAGCACAGCGCTAGCAGAAACGACCGTTTCTCGACGTTTTCTAACTCAGGGAACAAGTTGCACACTTCTGAGATGCATTTGGGTAACTTTCTCAAAAATGAGTTTTTTGCCTACAGAGACATGCCTATTTGCGCAGTAGTATAGATTCTGAGTATGTAACTGGGCTTGATGAAATCAGCATTTCTCTTGCTTCCCTGTGCGTAGGGAAGCTCAGTTTTAGTCACAGTAGCTCCCACAAGTGTCTCCTCAGTGTGTTCCCATTTCCTTAGAAACAGTGTATTTGCTGGGAGAAACGTGCATTACTGTGCGCTTTCACCGTTCAGCAACGACATGTGTAGAAGCACAGGGCTAGCAGAAACGACCATTTCTCGACGTTTTCTAACTCAGGGAACAAGTTGCACACTTCTGAGATGCATTTGGGCAACTTTGTCAGAAATGAGTTTTTTGCCTAAAGAGACATGCCTATTTGCGCAGTAGTACAGATTGTGAGTATGTAACTGGGCTTGATGAAATGAGCATTTCTCTTGCTTCCCTGTGCGTAGGGAAGCTCAGTTTTAGTCACAGTAGCTCCCACAAGTGTCTCCTCAGTGTGTTCCCATTTCCTTAGAAACAGTGTATTTGCTGGGAGAAAAGTGCATTACTCTGCGCTTTCACCGTTCAGCAAATACATGTGTAGAAGCACAGCGCTAGCAGAAACTACCGTTTCTCGAGGTTTTCTAACTCAGTGAACAAGATGCACACTTCTGAGATGCACTTGGGCAACTTTGTTAGAAATGAGTTTTTTGCCTACAGAGACATGCCTATTTGGGCAGTAGTACAGATTCTGAGTATGTAACTGGGCTTGATGAAATCAGCATTTCTCTTGCTTCCCTGTGCGTAGGGAAGCTCAGTTTTAGTCACAGTAGCTCCCACAAGTGTCTCCTCAGTGTGTTCCCAGTTCCTTAGAAACAGTGTATTTGCTGGGAGAAAAGTGCATTACTGTGCGCTTTCACCGTTCGGCAAATACATGTGTAGAAGCACAGCGCTAGCAGAAACGACCGTTTCTCGACGTTTTCTAACTCAGGGAACAAGTTGCACACTTCTGAGATGCATTTGGGCAACTTTGTCAGAAATGAATTTTTTGCCTACAGAGACATGCCTATTTGCGCAGTAGTACAGATTCTGAGTATGTAACTGGGCTTGATGAAATCAGCATTTCTCTTGCTTCCCTGTGCATAGGGAAGCTCAGTTTTGGTCACAGTAGCTCCCACAAGTGTCCCCTCAGTGTGTTCCCATTTCCTTAGAAACAGTGTATTTGCTGGGAGAAAAGTGCATTACTGTGCGCTTTCACCGTTCAGCAAATACATGTGAAGAAGCACAGCGCTAGCAGAAACGACCGTTTCTCGACGTTTTCTAACTCAGGAAACAAGTTGCACACTTCTGAGATGCATTTGGGCAACTTTGTCAGAAATGAGTTTTTTGCCTACAGATTCATGTCTATTTGCGCAGTAGTAGAGATTCTGAGTATGTAACTGGGCTTGATGAAATCAGCATTTCTCTTGCTTCCCTGTGAGTAGGGAAGCTCAGTTTTAGTCACAGTACCTCCACAAGTGTCTCCTCAGTGTGTTTCCATTTCCTTAGAAACAGTGTATTTGCTGGGAGAAAAGTGCATTACTGTGCGCTTTCACCGTTCAGCAAATACATGTGTAGAAGCACAGTGATAGCAGATATGACCGTTTCTCGACGTTTTCTAACTCAGGGAACAAGTTGCACACTTCTGAGATGCATTTGGGCAACTTTGTCAGAAATGAGTTTTTTGCCTAAAGAGACATGCCTATTTGCGCAGTAGTACAGATTCTGAATATGTAACTGGGCTTGATGAAATCAACATTTCTCTTGCTTCCCTGTGTGTAGGGAAGCTCAGTTTTAGTCACAGTAGCTCCCACAAGTGTCTCCTCAGTGTGTTCCCATTTCCTTAGAAACAGTGTATTTGCTGGGAGAAAAGTGCATTACTGTGCGCTTTCACCGTTCAGCAAATACGTGTGTAGAAGCACAGCGCTAGCAGAAACGTACGTTTCTCGACGTTTTCTAACTCACGGAACAAGTTGCACACTTCTGAGATGCATTTGGGCAACTTTGTCAGAAATGAGTTTTTTGCCTAAAGAGACATGCCTATTTGCGCAGTAGTACAGATTCTGAGTATGTAACTGGGCTTGATGAAATCAGCATTTCTCTTGCTTCCCTGTGCGTAGGGAAGCTCAGTTTTAGTCACAGTAGCTCCCACAAGTGTCTCCTCAGTGTGTTCCCATTTCCTTAGAAACAGTGTATTTGCTGGGAGAAAAGTGCATTACTGTGCGCTTTCACCGTTCAGCAAATACATGTGTAGAAGCACAGCCCTAGCAGAAACGAACGTTTCTCGATGTTTTCTAACTCAGGGAACAAGTTGCACACTTCTGAGATGCATTTGGGCAACTTTGTCAGAAATGAGTTTTTTGCCTACAGAGACATGCCTATTTGCGCAGTAGTACAGATTCTGAGTATGTAACTGGGCTTGATGAAATCAGCATTTCTCTTGCTTCCCTGTGCTTAGGGAAGCTCAGTTTTAGTCACAGTAGCTCCCACAAGTGTCTCCTCAGTGTGTTCCCATTTCCTTAGAAACAGTGTATTTGCTGGGAGAAAAGTGCATTACTGTGCGCTTTCACCGTTCAGCAAATACATGTGTAGAAGCACAGCGCTAGCAGAAACGAACGTTTCTCGATGTTTTCTAACTCAGGGAACAAGTTGCACACTTCTGAGATGCATTTTGGCAACTTTGTCAGAAATGAGTTTTTTGCCTACAGAGACATGCCTATTTGTGCAGTAGTACAGATTCTGAGTATGTAACTGGGCTTGATGAAATCAGCATTTCTCTTGCTTCCCTGTGCGTAGGGAAGCTCAGTTTTAGTCACAGTAGCTCCCACAAGTGTCTCCTCAGTGTGTTCCCATTTCCTTAGAAACAGTGTATTTGCTGGGAGAAAAGTGCATTACTGTGCGCTTTCACCGTTCAGCAAATACATGTGTAGAAGCACAGCGATAGCAGATATGACCGTTTCTCGACGTTTTCTAACTCAGGGAACAAGTTGCACACTTCTGAGATGCATTTGGGCAACTTTGTCAGAAATGAGTTTTTTGCCTACAGAGACATGCCTATTTGCGCAGTAGTACAGATTCTGAGTATGTAACTGAGCTGGATGAAATCAGCATTTCTCTTGCTTCCCTGTGCATAGGGAAGCTCAGTTTTAGTCACAGTAGCTCCCACAAGTGTCTCCTCAGTGTGTTCCCATTTCCTTAGAAACAGTGTATTTGCTGGGAGAAAAGTGCATTACTGTGCGCTTTCACCGTTCAGCAAATACGTGTGTAGAAGCACAGCGCTAGCAGAAACGAACGTTTCTCGACGTTTTCTAACTCAGGGAACAAGTTGCACACTTCTGAGATGCATTTGGGCAACTTTGTCAGAAATGAGTTTTTTGCCTAAAGAGACATGCCTATTTGCGCAGTAGTACAGATTCTGAATATGTAACTGGGCTTGATGAAATCAACATTTCTCTTGCTTCCCTGTGCGTAGGGAAGCTCAGTTTTAGTCACAGTAGCTCCCACAAGTGTCTCCTCAGTGTGTTCCCATTTCCTTAGAAACAGTGTATTTGCTGGGAGAAAAGTGCATTACTGTGCGCTTTCACCGTTCAGCAAATACGTGTGTAGAAGCACAGCGCTAGCAGAAACGAACGTTTCTCGACGTTTTCTAACTCAGGGAACAAGTTGCACAGTTCTGAGATGCATTTGGGCAACTTTGTCAGAAATGAGTTTTTTGCCTACAGAGACATGCCTATTTGCGCAGTAGTACAGATTCTGAGTATGTAACTGGGCTTGATGAAATCAGCATTTCTCTTGCTTCCCTGTGCGTAGGGAAGCTCAGTTTTAGTCACAGTAGCTCCCACAAGTGTCTCCTCAGTGTGTTCCCATTTCCTTAGAAACAGTGTATTTGCTGGGAGAAAAGTGCATTACTGTGCGCTTTCACCGTTCAGCAAATACATGTGTAGAAGCACAGCCCTAGCAGAAACGAACGTTTCTCGATGTTTTCTAACTCAGGGAACAAGTTGCACACTTCTGAGATGCATTTTGGCAACTTTGTCAGAAATGAGTTTTTTGCCTACTGAGACATGCCTATTTGCGCAGTAGTACAGATTCTGAGTATGTAACTGGGCTTGATGAAATCAGCATTTCTCTTGCTTCCCTGTGCGTAGGGAAGCTCAGTTTTAGTCACAGTAGCTCCCACAAGTGTCTCCTCAGTGTGTTCCCATTTCCTTAGAAACAGTGTATTTGCTGGGAGAAAAGTGCATTACTGTGCGCTTTCACCGTTCAGCAAATACATGTGTAGAAGCACAGCGATAGCAGATATGACCGTTTCTCGACGTTTTCTAACTCAGGGAACAAGTTGCACACTTCTGAGATGCATTTGGGCAACTTTGTCAGAAATGAGTTTTTTGCCTACAGAGACATGCCTATTTGCGCAGTAGTACAGATTCTGAGTATGTAACTGAGCTGGATGAAATCAGCATTTCTCTTGCTTCCCTGTGCATAGGGAAGCTCAGTTTTAGTCACAGTAGCTCCCACAAGTGTCTCCTCAGTGTGTTCCCATTTCCTTAGAAACAGTGTATTTGCTGGGAGAAAAGTGCATTACTGTGCGCTTTCACCGTTCAGCAAATACGTGTGTAGAAGCACAGCGCTAGCAGAAACGAACGTTTCTCGACGTTTTCTAACTCAGGGAACAAGTTGCACACTTCTGAGATGCATTTGGGCAACTTTGTCAGAAATGAGTTTTTTGCCTAAAGAGACATGCCTATTTGCGCAGTAGTACAGATTCTGAATATGTAACTGGGCTTGATGAAATCAACATTTCTCTTGCTTCCCTGTGCGTAGGGAAGCTCAGTTTTAGTCACAGTAGCTCCCACAAGTGTCTCCTCAGTGTGTTCCCATTTCCTTAGAAACAGTGTATTTGCTGGGAGAAAAGTGCATTACTGTGCGCTTTCACCGTTCAGCAAATACGTGTGTAGAAGCACAGCGCTAGCAGAAACGAATGTTTCTCGACGTTTTCTAACTCACGGGACAAGTTGCACACTTCTGAGATGCATTTGGGCAACTTTGTCAGAAATGAGTTTTTTGCCTAAAGAGACATGCCTATTTGCGCAGTAGTACAGATTCTGAGTATGTAACTGGGCTTGATGAAATCAGCATTTCTCTTGCTTCCCTGTGCGTAGGGAAGCTCAGTTTTAGTCACAGTAGCTCCCACAAGTGTCTCCTCAGTGTGTTCCCATTTCCTTAGAAACAGTGTATTTGCTGGGAGAAAAGTGCATTACTGTGCGCTTTCACCGTTCAGCAAATACATGTGTAGAAGCACAGCCCTAGCAGAAACGAACGTTTCTCGATGTTTTCTAACTCAGGGAACAAGTTGCACACTTCTGAGATGCATTTGGGCAACTTTGTCAGAAATGAGTTTTTTGCCTACAGAGACATGCCTATTTGCGCAGTAGTACAGATTCTGAGTATGTAACTGGGCTTGATGAAATCAGCATTTCTCTTGCTTCCCTGTGCGTAGGGAAGCTCAGTTTTAGTCACAGTAGCTCCCACAAGTGTCTCCTCAGTGTGTTCCCATTTCCTTAGAAACAGTGTATTTGCTGGGAGAAAAGTGCATTACTGTGCGCTTTCACCGTTCAGCAAATACATGTGTAGAAGCACAGCGCTAGCAGAAACGAACGTTTCTCGATGTTTTCTAACTCAGGGAACAAGTTGCACACTTCTGAGATGCATTTTGGCAACTTTGTCAGAAATGAGTTTTTTGCCTACAGAGACATGCCTATTTGCGCAGTAGTACAGATTCTGAGTATGTAACTGGGCTTGATGAAATCAGCATTTCTCTTGCTTCCCTGTGCGTAGGGAAGCTCAGTTTTAGTCACAGTAGCTCCCACAAGTGTCTCCTCAGTGTGTTCCCATTTCCTTAGAAACAGTGTATTTGCTGGGAGAAAAGTGCATTACTGTGCGCTTTCACCGTTCAGCAAATACATGTGTAGAAGCACAGCGATAGCAGATATGACCGTTTCTCGACGTTTTCTAACTCAGGGAACAAGTTGCACACTTCTGAGATGCATTTGGGCAACTTTGTCAGAAATGAGTTTTTTGCCTCCAGAGACATGCCTATTTGCGCAGTAGTACAGATTCTGAGTATGTAACTGAGCTGGATGAAATCAGCATTTCTCTTGCTTCCCTGTGCATAGGGAAGCTCAGTTTTAGTCACAGTAGCTCCCACAAGTGTCTCCTCAGTGTGTTCCCATTTCCTTAGAAACAGTGTATTTGCTGGGAGAAAAGTGCATTACTGTGCGCTTTCACCGTTCAGCAAATACGTGTGTAGAAGCACAGCGCTAGCAGAAACGAACGTTTCTCGACGTTTTCTAACTCAGGGAACAAGTTGCACACTTCTGAGATGCATTTGGGCAACTTTGTCAGAAATGAGTTTTTTGCCTAAAGAGACATGCCTATTTCTGCAGTAGTACAGATTGTGAGTATGTAACTGGGCTTGATGAAATCAACATTTCTCTTGCTTCCCTGTGCGTAGGGAAGCTCAGTTTTAGTCACAGTAGCTCCCACAAGTGTCTCCTCAGTGTGTTCCCATTTCCTTAGAAACAGTGTATTTGCTGGGAGAAAAGTGCATTACTGTGCGCTTTCACCGTTCAGCAAATAAGTGTGTAGAAGCACAGCGCTAGCAGAAACGAACGTTTCTCGACGTTTTCTAACTCACGGAACAAGTTGCACACTTCTGAGATGCATTTGGGCAACTTTATCAGAAATGAGTTTTTTGCCTACAGAGACATGCCTATTTGCGCAGTAGTACAGATTCTGAGTATGTAACTGGGCTTGATGAAATCAGCATTTCTCTTGCTTCCCTGTGCGTAGGGAAGCTCAGTTTTAGTCACAGTAGCTCCCACAAGTGTCTCCTCAGTGTGTTCCCATTTCCTTAGAAACAGTGTATTTGCTGGGAGAAAAGTGCATTACTGTGCGCTTTCACCGTTCAGCAAATACATGTGTAGAAGCACAGCGCTAGCAGAAACGAACGTTTCTCGATGTTTTCTAACTCAGGGAACAAGTTGCACACTTCTGAGATGCATTTGGGCAACTTTGTCAGAAATGAGTTTTTTGCCTACAGAGACATGCCTATTTGCGCAGTAGTACAGATTCTGAGTATATAACTGGGCTTGATGAAATCAGCATTTCTCTTGCTTCCCTGTGCGTAGGGAAGCTCAGTTTTAGTCACAGTAGCTCCCACAAGTGTCTCCTCAGTGTGTTCCCATTTCCTTAGAAACAGTGTATTTGCTGGGAGAAAAGTGCATTACTGTGCGCTTTCACCGTTCAGCAAATACATGTGTAGAAGCACAGCGCTAGCAGAAACGAACGTTTCTCAATGTTTTCTAACTCAGGGAACAAGTTGCACACTTCTGAGATGCATTTGGGCAACTTTGTCAGAAATGAGTTTTTTGCCTACAGAGACATGCCTATTTGCGCAGTAGTACAGATTCTGAGTATGTAACTGGGCTTGATGAAATCAGCATTTCTCTTGCTTCCCTGTGCGTAGGGAAGCTCAGTTTTAGTCACAGTAGCTCCCACAAGTGTCTCCTCAGTGTGTTCCCATTTCCTTAGAAACAGTGTATTTGCTGGGAGAAAAGTGCATTACTGTGCGCTTTCACCGTTCAGCAAATACATGTGTAGAAGCACAGCGATAGCAGATATGACATTTTCTCGACGTTTTCTAACTCAGGGAACAAGTTGCACACTTCTGAGATGCATTTGGGCAACTTTGTCAGAAATGAGTTTTTTGCCTACAGAGACATGCCTATTTGCGCAGTAGTACAGATTCTGAGTATGTAACTGGGCTGGATGAAATCAGCATTTCTCTTGCTTCCCTGTGCATAGGGAAGCTCAGTTTTAGTCACAGTAGCTCCCACAAGTGTCTCCTCAGTGTGTTCCCAGTTCCTTAGAAACAGTGTATTTGCAGGGAGAAAAGTGCATTACTGTGCGCTTTCACCGTTCAGCAAATACGTGTGTAGAAGCACAGCGCTAGCAGAAACGAACGTTTCTCGATGTTTTCTAACTCAGGGAACAAGTTGCACACTTCTGAGATGCATTTTGGCAACTTTGTCAGAAATGAGTTTTTTGCCTACAGAGACATGCCTATTTGCGCAGTAGTACAGATTCTGAGTATGTAACTGGGCTTGATGAAATCAGCATTTCTCTTGCTTCCCTGTGCGTAGGGAAGCTCAG
Organism: Acomys minous; assembly: GCF_964271855.1. Taxonomy (NCBI): domain Eukaryota; kingdom Metazoa; phylum Chordata; class Mammalia; order Rodentia; family Muridae; genus Acomys; species Acomys minous. The sequence goes on from NC_140494.1 coordinate 66,448,587, forward strand.
TTTTAGTCACAGTAGCTCCCAGAAGTGTCTCCTCAGTGTGTTCCCATTTCCTTAGAAACAGTGTATTTGCTGGGAGAAAAGTGCATTACTGTGCGCTTTCACCGTTCAGCAAATACATGTGTAGAAGCACAGCGATAGCAGATATGACCGTTTCTCGACGTTTTCTAACTCAGGGAACAAGTTGCACACTTCTGAGATGCATTTGGGCAACTTTGTCAGAAATGAGTTTTTTGCCTACAGAGACATGCCTATTTGCGCAGTAGTACAGATTCTGAGTATGTAACTGAGCTGGATGAAATCAGCATTTCTCTTGCTTCCCTGTGCATAGGGAAGCTCAGTTTTAGTCACAGTAGCTCCCACAAGTGTCTCCTCAGTGTGTTCCCATTTCCTTAGAAACAGTGTATTTGCTGGGAGAAAAGTGCATTACTGTGCGCTTTCACCGTTCAGCAAATACGTGTGTAGAAGCACAGCGCTAGCAGAAACGAACGTTTCTCGACGTTTTCTAACTCAGGGAACAAGTTGCACACTTCTGAGATGCATTTGGGCAACTTTGTCAGAAATGAGTTTTTTGCCTAAAGAGACATGCCTATTTGCGCAGTAGTACAGATTCTGAATATGTAACTGGGCTTGATGAAATCAACATTTCTCTTGCTTCCCTGTGCGTAGGGAAGCTCAGTTTTAGTCACAGTAGCTCCCACAAGTGTCTCCTCAGTGTGTTCCCATTTCCTTAGAAACAGTGTATTTGCTGGGAGAAAAGTGCATTACTGTGCGCTTTCACCGTTCAGCAAATACGTGTGTAGAAGCACAGCGCTAGCAGAAACGAACGTTTCTCGACGTTTTCTAACTCACGGAACAAGTTGCACACTTCTGAGATGCATTTGGGCAACTTTATCAGAAATGAGTTTTTTGCCTACAGAGACATGCCTATTTGCGCAGTAGTACAGATTCTGAGTATGTAACTGGGCTTGATGAAATCAGCATTTCTCTTGCTTCCCTGTGCGTAGGGAAGCTCAGTTTTAGTCACAGTAGCTCCCACAAGTGTCTCCTCAGTGTGTTCCCATTTCCTTAGAAACAGTGTATTTGCTGGGAGAAAAGTGCATTACTGTGCGCTTTCACCGTTCAGCAAATACATGTGTAGAAGCACAGCGCTAGCAGAAACGAACGTTTCTCGATGTTTTCTAACTCAGGGAACAAGTTGCACACTTCTGAGATGCATTTGGGCAACTTTGTCAGAAATGAGTTTTTTGCCTACAGAGACATGCCTATTTGCGCAGTAGTACAGATTCTGAGTATGTAACTGGGCTTGATGAAATCAGCATTTCTCTTGCTTCCCTGTGCGTAGGGAAGCTCAGTTTTAGTCACAGTAGCTCCCACAAGTGTCTCCTCAGTGTGTTCCCATTTCCTTAGAAACAGTGTATTTGCTGGGAGAAAAGTGCATTACTGTGCGCTTTCACCGTTCAGCAAATACATGTGTAGAAGCACAGCGATAGCAGATATGACCTTTTCTCGACGTTTTCTAACTCAGGGAACAAGTTGCACACTTCTGAGATGCATTTGGGCAACTTTGTCAGAAATGAGTTTTTTGCCTACAGAGACATGCCTATTTGCGCAGTAGTACAGATTCTGAGTATGTAACTGGGCTGGATGAAATCAGCATTTCTCTTGCTTCCCTGTGCATAGGGAAGCTCAGTTTTAGTCACAGTAGCTCCCACAAGTGTCTCCTCAGTGTGTTCCCATTTCCTTAGAAACAGTGTATTTGCTGGGAGAAAAGTGCATTACTGTGCGCTTTCACCGTTCAGCAAATACGTGTGTAGAAGCACAGCGCTAGCAGAAACGAACGTTTCTCGACGTTTTCTAACTCAGGGAACAAATTGCACACTTCTGAGATGCATTTGGGCAACTTTGTCAGAAATGAGTTTTTTGCCTAAAGAGACATGCCTATTTGCGCAGTAGTACAGATTCTGAGTATGTAACTGGGCTTGATGAAATCAACATTTCTCTTGCTTCCCTGTGCGTAGGGAAGCTCAGTTTTAGTCACAGTAGCTCCCACAAGTGTCTCCTCAGTGTGTTCCCATTTCCTTAGAAACAGTGTATTTGCTGGGAGAAAAGTGCATTACTGTGCGCTTTCATCGTTCAGCAAATACATGTGTAGAAGCACAGCGCTAGCAGAAACGAACGTTTCTCGACGTTTTCTAACTCAGGGAACTAGTTGCACACTTCTGAGATGCATTTGGGCAACTTTGTCAGAAATGAGTTTTTTGCCTACAGAGACATGCCTATTTGCGCAGTAGTACAAATTCTGAGTATGTAACTGGGCTGGATGAAATCAGCATTTCTCTTGCTTCCCTGTGCATAGGGAAGCTCAGTTTTATTCACAGTAGCTCCCACAAGTGTCTCCTCAGTGTGTTCCCAGTTCCTTAGAAACAGTGTATTTGCTGGGAGAAAAGTGCATTACTGTGCGCTTTCACCGTTCAGCAAATACATGTGTAGAAGCACAGCGCTAGCAGAAACGACCGTTTCTCGACGTTTTCTAACTCAGGGAACAAGGTGCACACTTCTGAGATGCATTTGGGCAACTTTGTCAGAAATGAGTTTTTTGCCTACAGAGACATGCCTATTTGCGCAGTAGTACAGATTCTGAGTATGTAACTAGGATTGATGAAATCAGCATTTCTCTTGCTTCCCTGTGTGTAGGGAAGCTCAGTTTTAGTCACAGTAGCACCCACAAGTGTCTCCTCAGTGTGTTCCCATTTCCTTAGAAACAGTGTATTTGCTGGGAGAAAAGTGCATTACTGTGCGCTTTCACAGTTCAGCAAATACATGTGTAGAAGCACAGCGCTAGCAGAAACGAACGTTTCTCGACGTTTTCTAACTCAGGGAATAAGTTGCACACTTCTGAGATGCATTTGGGTAACTTTCTCAAAAATGAGTTTTTTGCCTACAGAGACATGCCTATTTGCGCAGTAGTACAGATTCTGAGTATGTAACTGGGCTTGATGAAATCAGCATTTCTCTTGCTTCCCTGTGCGTAGGGAGGCTCAGTTTTAGTCACAGTAGCTCCCACAAGTGTCTCCTCAGTGTGTTCCCAGTTCCTTAGAAACAGTGTATTTGCTGGGAGAAAAGTGCATTACTGTGCGCTTTCACCGTTCAGCAAATACATGTGTAGAAGCACAGCGCTAGCAGAAACGAACGTTTCTCGATGTTTTCTAACTCAGGGAACAAGTTGCACACTTCTGAGATGCATTTGGTCAACTTTGTCAGAAATGAGTTTTTTGCCTACAGAGACATGCCTATTTGCGCAGTAGTACAGATTCTGAGTATGTAACTGGGCTTAATGAAATCAGCATTTCTCTTGCTTCCCTGTGCGTAGGGAAGCTCAGTTTTAGTCACAGTAGCTCCCACAAGTGTCTCCTCAGTGTGTTCCCATTTCCTTAGAAACAGTGTATTTGCTGGGAGAAAAGTGCATTACTGTGCGCTTTCACCGTTCAGCAAATACATGTGTAGAAGCACAGCGCTAGCAGAAACGAACGTTTCTCAACGTTTTCTAACTCAGGAAACAAGTTGCACACTTCTGAGATGCATTTGGGCAACTTTGTCAAAATGAGTTTTTTGCCTACAGATTCATGCCTAATTTCGCAGTAGTACAGATTCTGAGTATGTAACTGGGCTTGATGAAATCAGCATTTCTCTTGCTTCCCTGTGCGTAGAGAAGCTCAGTTTTAGTCACAGTAGCTCCCACAAGTGTCTCCTCAGTGTGTTCCCATTTCCTTAGAAACAGTGTATTTGCTGGGAGAAAAGTGCATTACTGTGCGCTTTCATCGTTCAGCAAATACATGTGTAGAAGCACAGCGCTAGCAGAAACGAACGTTTCTCGACGTTTTCTAACTCAGGGAACTAGTTGCACACTTCTGAGATGCATTTGGGCAACTTTGTCAGAAATGAGTTTTTTGCCTACAGAGACATGCCTATTTGCGCAGTAGTACAGATTCTGAGTATGTAACTGGGCTGGATGAAATCAGCATTTCTCTTGCTTCCCTGTGCATAGGGAAGCTCAGTTTTATTCACAGTAGCTCCCACAAGTGTCTCCTCAGTGTGTTCCCAGTTCCTTAGAAACAGTGTATTTGCTGGGAGAAAAGTGCATTACTGTGCGCTTTCACCGTTCAGCAAATACATGTGTAGAAGCACAGCGCTAGCAGAAACGACCGTTTCTCGACGTTTTCTAACTCAGGGAACAAGGTGCACACTTCTGAGATGCATTTGGGCAACTTTGTCAGAAATGAGTTTTTTGCCTACAGAGACATGCCTATTTGCGCAGTAGTACAGATTCTGAGTATGTAACTGGGATTGATGAAATCAGCATTTCTCTTGCTTCCCTGTGTGTAGGGAAGCTCAGTTTTAGTCACAGTAGCTCCCACAAGTGTCTCCTCAGTGTGTTCCCATTTCCTTAGAAACAGTGTATTTGCTGGGAGAAAAGTGCATTACTGTGTGCTTTCACAGTTCAGCAAATACATGTGTAGAAGCACAGCGCTAGCAGAAACGAACGTTTCTTGACGTTTTCTAACTCAGGGAATAAGTTGCACACTTCTGAGATGCATTTGGGTAACTTTCTCAAAAATGAGTTTTTTGCCTACAGAGACATGCCTATTTGCGCAGTAGTACAGATTCTGAGTATGTAACTGGGCTTGATGAAATCAGCATTTCTCTTGCTTCCCTGTGCGTAGGGAGGCTCAGTTTTAGTCACAGTAGCTCCCACAAGTGTCTCCTCAGTGTGTTCCCAGTTCCTTAGAAACAGTGTATTTGCTGGGAGAAAAGTGCATTACTGTGCGCTTTCACCGTTCAGCAAATACATGTGTAGAAGCACAGCGCTAGCAGAAACGAACGTTTCTCGATGTTTTCTAACTCAGGGAACAAGTTGCACACTTCTGAGATGCATTTGGTCAACTTTGTCAGAAATGAGTTTTTTGCCTACAGAGACATGCCTATTTGCGCAGTAGTACAGATTCTGAGTATGTAACTGGGCTTAATGAAATCAGCATTTCTCTTGCTTCCCTGTGCGTAGGGAAGCTCAGTTTTAGTCACAGTAGCTCCCACAAGTGTCTCCTCAGTGTGTTCCCATTTCCTTAGAAACAGTGTATTTGCTGGGAGAAAAGTGCATTACTGTGCGCTTTCACCGTTCAGCAAATACATGTGTAGAAGCACAGCGCTAGCAGAAACGAACGTTTCTCAACGTTTTCTAACTCAGGGAACAAGTTGCACACTTCTGAGATGCATTTGGGCAACTTTTCAAAATGAGTTTTTTGCCTACAGATTCATGCGTAATTTCGCAGTAGTACAGATTCTGAGTATGTAACTGGGCTTGATGAAATCAGCATTTCTCTTGCTTCCCTGTGCGTAGAGAATCTCAGTTTTAGTCACAGTAGCTCCCACAAGTGTCTCCTCAGTGTGTTCCCATTTCCTTAGAAACAGTGTATTTGCTGGGAGAAAAGTGCATTACTGTGCGCTTTCACCGTTCAGCAAATACATGTGTGGAAGCACAGCGCTAGCAGAAACGAAAGTTTCTCGACGTTTTCTAACTCAGGGAACAAGTTGCACACTTCTGATATGCTTTTGGGCAACTTTGTCAGAAATGAGTTTTTTGCCTACAAAGACATGCCTATTTGCGCAGTAGTACAGATTCAGAGTATGTAACTGGGCTTGATGAAATCAGCATTTCTCTTGCTTCCCTGTGCGTAGGGAAGCTCAGTTTTAGTCACAGTAGCTCCCACAAGTGTCTCCTCAGTGTGTTCCGATTTCCATAGAAACAGTGTATTTGCTGGGAGAAAAGTGTATTACTGTGCGCTTTCACCGTTCAGCAAATACATGTGTAGAAGCACAGCGCTAGCAGAAACGAACGTTTCTCGACGTTTTCTAACTCAGGGAACAAGTTGCACACTTCTGAGATGCATTTGGGAAACATTGTCAAAAATGAGTTTTTTGCCTACAAAGACATGCCTATTTTGGCAGTAGTACCGATTCTGAGTATGTAACTGGGCTTGATGAAATCAGCATTTCTCTTGCTTCCCTGTGCGTAGAGAAGCTCAGTTTTAGTCATAGTAGCTCCCACAAGTGTCTCCTCAGTGTGTTCCCATTTCCTTAGAAACAGTGTATTTGCTGGGAGAAAAATGCATTATTGTGCGCTTTCACCGTTCAGCAAATACATGTGTAGGAGCACAGCGCTAGCAGAAACGACCGTTTCTCGATGTTTTCTAACTCAGTGAACAAGTTGCACACTTCTGAGATGCATTTGGGCAACATTGTCAGAAATGAGTTTTTTGCCTACAGAGACATGCCTATTTGCGCAGTAGTACAGATTCTGAGTATGTAACTGGGCTTGATGAAATCAGCATTTCTCTTGCTTCCCTGTGCGTAGGGAAGCTCAGTTTTAGTCACAGTAGCTCCCACAAGTGTCTCCTCAGTGTGTTCCCATTTCCTTAGAAACAGTGTATTTGCTGGGAGAAAAGTGCATTACTGTGCGCTTTCACCATTCAGCAAATACATGTGTAGAAACACAGCGCTAGCAGAAACGAACGTTTCTCGACGTTTTCTAACTCAGGGAACAAGTTGCACACTTCTGAGATGCATTTGGGAAACATTGTCAAAAATGAGTTTTTTGCCTACAAAGACATGCCTATTTTGGCAGTAGTACAGATTCTGAGTATGTAACTGGGCTTGATGAAATCAGCATTTCTCTTGCTTCCCTGTGCGTAGAGAAGCTCAGTTTTAGTCATAGTAGCTCCCACAAGTGTCTCCTCAGTGTTTTCCCATTTCCTTAGAAACAGTGTATTTGCTGGGAGAAAATTGCATTACTGTGCGCTTTCACCGTTCAGCAAATACATGTGTAGAAGCACAGCGCTAGCAGAAACGACCGTTTCTCGATGTTTTCTAACTCAGTGAACAAGTTGCACACTTCTGAGATGCATTTGGGCAACATTGTCAGAAATGAGTTTTTTGCCTAAAGAGACATGCCTATTTGCGCAGTAGTACAGATTCTGAGTATGTAACTGGGCTTGATGAAATCAGCATTTCTCTTGCTTCCCTGTGCATAGGGAAGCTCAGTTTTAGTCTCTGTAGCTCCCACAAGTGTCTCCTCAGTGTGTTCCCATTTCCTTAGAAACAGTGTATTTGCTGGGAGAAAAGTGCATTACTGTGCGCTTTCACCGTTCAGCAAATACATGTGTAGAAACACAGTGCTAGCAGAAACGAACGTTTCTCGACGTTTTCTAACTCAGGGAACAAGTTGCACACTTCTGAGATGCATTTGGGCAACATTGTCAGAAATGAGTTTTTTGCCTACAGAGACATGCCTATTTGCGCAGTAGTACAGATTCTGAGTATGTAACTGGGCTGGATGAAATCAGCATTTCTCTTGCTTCCCTGTGCGTAGAGAAGCTCAGTTTTAGTCACAGTAGCTCCCACAAGTGTCTCCTCAGTGTGTTCCCATTTCCTTAAAAACAGTGTATTTGCTGGGAGAAAAGTGCATTACTGTGCGCTTTCACCGTTCAGCAAATACATGTGTAGAAGCACAGCGTTGGCAGATATAACCGTTTCTCAACGTTTTCTAACTCAAGGAACAAGTTGCACACTTCTGAGATGCATTTGGGCAACTTTGTCAGAAATGAGTTTTTTGCCTACAGAGACATGCCTATTTGCGCAGTAGTACAGATTCTGAGTATGTAACTGGGCTTGATGAAATCAGCATTTCTCTTGCTTCCCTGTGCGTAGGGAAGCTCAGTTTTAGTCACAGTAGCTCCCACAAGTGTCTCCTCAGTGTGTTCCCATTTCCTTAGAAACAGTGTATTTGCTGGGAGAAAAGTTCATTACTGTGCGCTTTCACCGTTCAGCAAATACATGTGTAGAAGCACAGCGCTAGCAGAAACTAACGTTTCTCGACGTTTTATAACTCAGGGAACAAGTTGCACACTTCTGAGATGCATTTGGGCAACTCTGTCAGAAATGAGTTTTTTGCCTACAGAGACATGCCTATTTGCGCAGTAGTACAGATTCTGAGTATGTAACTGGGCTTGATGAAATCAGCATTTCTCTTGCTTCCCTGTGCGTAGGGAAGCTCAGTTTTAGTCACAGTAGCTCCCACAAGTGTCTCCTCAGTGTGTTCCCATTTCCTTAGAAACAGTGTATTTGCTGGGAGAAAAGTGCATTACTGTGCGCTTTCACCATTCAGCAAATACATGTGTAGAAACACAGCGCTAGCAGAAACGAACGTTTCTCGACGTTTTCTAACTCAGGGAACAAGTTGCACACTTCTGAGATGCATTTGGGAAACATTGTCAAAAATGAGTTTTTTGCCTACAAAGACATGCCTATTTTGGCAGTAGTACAGATTCTGAGTATGTAACTGGGCTTGATGAAATCAGCATTTCTCTTGCTTCCCTGTGCGTAGAGAAGCTCAGTTTTAGTCATAGTAGCTCCCACAAGTGTCTCCTCAGTGTTTTCCCATTTCCTTAGAAACAGTGTATTTGCTGGGAGAAAATTGCATTACTGTGCGCTTTCACCGTTCAGCAAATACATGTGTAGAAGCACAGCGCTAGCAGAAACGACCGTTTCTCGATGTTTTCTAACTCAGTGAACAAGTTGCACACTTCTGAGATGCATTTGGGCAACATTGTCAGAAATGAGTTTTTTGCCTAAAGAGACATGCCTATTTGCGCAGTAGTACAGATTCTGAGTATGTAACTGGGCTTGATGAAATCAGCATTTCTCTTGCTTCCCTGTGCATAGGGAAGCTCAGTTTTAGTCACAGTAGCTCCCACAAGTGTCTCCTCAGTGTGTTCCCAGTTCCTTAGAAACAGTGTATTTGCTGGGAGAAAAGTGCATTACTGTGCGCTTTCACCGTTCAGCAAATACATGTGTAGAAGCACAGCGCTAGCAGAAACGACTGTTTCTCGACGTTTTCTAACTCAGGGAACAAGGTGCACACTTCTGAGATGCATTTGGGCAACTTTGTCAGAAATGAGTTTTTTGCCTACAGAGACATGCCTATTTGCGCAGTAGTACAGATTCTGAGTATGTAACTGGGCTTAATGAAATCAGCATTTCTCTTGCTTCCCTGTGTGTAGGGAAGCTCAGTTTTAGTCACAGTAGCTCCCACAAGTGTCTCCTCAGTGTGTTCCCATTTCCTTAGAAACAGTGTATTTGCTGGGAGAAAAGTGCATTACTGTGCGCTTTCACAGTTCAGCAAATACATGTGTAGAAGCACAGCGCTAGCAGAAACGAACGTTTCTCGACGTTTTCTAACTCAGGGAATAAGTTGCACACTTCTGAGATGCATTTGGGTAACTTTCTCAAAAATGAGTTTTTTGCCTACAGAGACATGCCTATTTGCGCAGTAGTACAGATTCTGAGTATGTAACTGGGCTTGATGAAATCAGCATTTCTCTTGCTTCCCTGTGCGTAGGGAGGCTCAGTTTTAGTCACAGTAGCTCCCACAAGTGTCTCCTCAGTGTGTTCCCAGTTCCTTAGAAACAGTGTATTTGCTGGGAGAAAAGTGCATTACTGTGCGCTTTCACCGTTCAGCAAATACATGTGTAGAAGCACAGCGCTAGCAGAAACGAACGTTTCTCGATGTTTTCTAACTCAGGGAACAAGTTGCACACTTCTGAGATGCATTTGGTCAACTTTGTCAGAAATGAGTTTTTTGCCTACAGAGACATGCCTATTTGCGCAGTAGTACAGATTCTGAGTATGTAACTGGGCTTAATGAAATCAGCATTTCTCTTGCTTCCCTGTGCGTAGGGAAGCTCAGTTTTAGTCACAGTAGCTCCCACAAGTGTCTCCTCAGTGTGTTCCCATTTCCTTAGAAACAGTGTATTTGCTGGGAGAAAAGTGCATTACTGTGCGCTTTCACCGTTCAGCAAATACATGTGTAGAAGCACAGCGCTAGCAGAAACGAACGTTTCTCAACGTTTTCTAACTCAGGGAACAAGTTGCACACTTCTGAGATGCATTTGGGCAACTTTGTCAAAATGAGTTTTTTGCCTACAGATTCATGCCTAATTTCGCAGTAGTACAGATTCTGAGTATGTAACTGGGCTTGATGAAATCAGCATTTCTCTTGCTTCCCTGTGCGTAGAGAAGCTCAGTTTTAGTCACAGTAGCTCCCACAAGTGTCTCCTCAGTGTGTTCCCATTTCCTTAGAAACAGTGTATTTGCTGGGAGAAAAGTGCATTACTGTGCGCTTTCATCGTTCAGCAAATACATGTGTAGAAGCACAGCGCTAGCAGAAACGAACGTTTCTCGACGTTTTCTAACTCAGGGAACTAGTTGCACACTTCTGAGATGCATTTGGGCAACTTTGTCAGAAATGAGTTTTTTGCCTACAGAGACATGCCTATTTGCGCAGTAGTACAGATTCTGAGTATGTAACTGGGCTGGATGAAATCAGCATTTCTCTTGCTTCCCTGTGCATAGGGAAGCTCAGTTTTATTCACAGTAGCTCCCACAAGTGTCTCCTCAGTGTGTTCCCAGTTCCCTAGAAACAGTGTATTTGCTGGGAGAAAAGTGCATTACTGTGCGCTTTCACCGTTCAGCAAATACATGTGTAGAAGCACAGCGCTAGCAGAAACGACCGTTTCTCGACGTTTTCTAACTCAGGGAACAAGGTGCACACTTCTGAGATGCATTTGGGCAACTTTGTCAGAAATGAGTTTTTTGCCTACAGAGACATGCCTATTTGCGCAGTAGTACAGATTCTGAGTATGTAACTGGGATTGATGAAATCAGCATTTCTCTTGCTTCCCTGTGTGTAGGGAAGCTCAGTTTTAGTCACAGTAGCTCCCACAAGTGTCTCCTCAGTGTGTTCCCATTTCCTTAGAAACAGTGTATTTGCTGGGAGAAAAGTGCATTACTGTGCGCTTTCACAGTTCAGCAAATACATGTGTAGAAGCACAGCGCTAGCAGAAACGAACGTTTCTCGACGTTTTCTAACTCAGGGAATAAGTTGCACACTTCTGAGATGCATTTGGGTAACTTTCTCAAAAATGAGTTTTTTGCCTACAGAGACATGCCTATTTGCGCAGTAGTACAGATTCTGAGTATGTAACTGGGCTTGATGAAATCAGCATTTCTCTTGCTTCCCTGTGCGTAGGGAGGCTCAGTTTTAGTCACAGTAGCTCCCACAAGTGTCTCCTCAGTGTGTTCCCAGTTCCTTAGAAACAGTGTATTTGCTGGGAGAAAAGTGCATTACTGTGCGCTTTCACCGTTCAGCAAATACATGTGTAGAAGCACAGCGCTAGCAGAAACGAACGTTTCTCGATGTTTTCTAACTCAGGGAACAAGTTGCACACTTCTGAGATGCATTTGGTCAACTTTGTCAGAAATGAGTTTTTTGCCTACAGAGACATGCCTATTTGCGCAGTAGTACAGATTCTGAGTATGTAACTGGGCTTAATGAAATCAGCATTTCTCTTGCTTCCCTGTGCGTAGGGAAGCTCAGTTTTAGTCACAGTAGCTCCCACAAGTGTCTCCTCAGTGTGTTCCCATTTCCTTAGAAACAGTGTATTTGCTGGGAGAAAAGTGCATTACTGTGCGCTTTCACCGTTCAGCAAATACATGTGTAGAAGCACAGCGCTAGCAGAAACGAACGTTTCTCAACGTTTTCTAACTCAGGGAACAAGTTGCACACTTCTGAGATGCACTTGGGCAACTTTGTCAAAATGAGTTTTTTGCCTACAGATTCATGCCTAATTTCGCAGTAGTACAGATTCTGAGTATGTAACTGGGCTTGATGAAATCAGCATTTCTCTTGCTTCCCTGTGCGTAGAGAAGCTCAGTTTTAGTCACAGTAGCTCCCACAAGTGTCTCCTCAGTGTGTTCCCATTTCCTTAGAAACAGTGTATTTGCTGGGAGAAAAGTGCATTACTGTGTGCTTTCACCGTTCAGCAAATACATGTGTGGAAGCACAGCGCTAGCAGAAACGAAAGTTTCTCGACGTTTTCTAACTCAGGGAACAAGTTGCACACTTCTGATATGCTTTTGGGCAACTTTGTCAGAAATGAGTTTTTTGCCTACAAAGACATGCCTATTTGCGCAGTAGTACAGATTCAGAGTATGTAACTGGGCTTGATGAAATCAGCATTTCTCTTGCTTCCCTGTGCGTAGGGAAGCTCAGTTTTAGTCACAGTAGCTCCCACAAGTGTCTCCTCAGTGTGTTCCCATTTCCTTAGAAACAGTGTATTTGCTGGGAGAAAAGTCCATTACTGTGCGCTTTCACCGTTCAGCAAATACATGTGTAGAAGCACAGCGCTAGCAGAAACGAACGTTTCTCGACGTTTTCTAACTCAGGGAACAAGTTGCACACTTCTGAGATGCATTTGGGAAACATTGTCAAAAATGAGTTTTTTGCCTACAAAGACATGCCTATTTTGGCAGTAGTACCGATTCTGAGTATGTAACTGGGCTTGATGAAATCAGCATTTCTCTTGCTTCCCTGTGCGTAGAGAAGCTCAGTTTTAGTCATAGTAGCTCCCACAAGTGTCTCCTCAGTGTGTTCCCATTTCCTTAGAAACAGTGTATTTGCTGGGAGAAAAATGCATTATTGTGCGCTTTCACCGTTCAGCAAATACATGTGTAGGAGCACAGCGCTAGCAGAAACGACCGTTTCTCGATGTTTTCTAACTCAGTGAACAAGTTGCACACTTCTGAGATGCATTTGGGCAACATTGTCAGAAATGAGTTTTTTGCCTACAGAGACATGCCTATTTGCGCAGTAGTACAGATTCTGAGTATGTAACTGGGCTTGATGAAATCAGCATTTCTCTTGCTTCCCTGTTCGTAGGGAAGCTCAGTTTTAGTCACAGTAGCTCCCACAAGTGTCTCCTCAGTGTGTTCCCATTTCCTTAGAAACAGTGTATTTGCTGGGAGAAAAGTGCATTACTGTGCGCTTTCACCGTTCAGCAAATACATGTGTAGAAGCACAGCGCTAGCAGAAACGAACGTTTCTCGACGTTTTCTAACTCAGGGAACAAGTTGCACACTTCTGAGATGCATTTGGGCAACTTTGTCAGAAATGAGTTTTTTGCCTACAGAGACATGCCTATTTGCGCAGTAGTACAGATTCTGAGTATGTAACTGGGCTTGATGAAATCAGCATTTCTCTTGCTTCCCTGTGCGTAGGGAAGCTCAGTTTTAGTCACAGTAGCTCCCACAAGTGTCTCCTCAGTGTGTTCCCATTTCCTTAGAAACAGTGTATTTGCTGGGAGAAAAGTGCATTACTGTGCGCTTTCACCGTTCAGCAAATACATGTGTAGAAGCACAGCGTTAGCAGATATGACCGTTTTTCGATGTTTTCTAACTCAGGGAACAAGTTGCACACTTCTGAGATGCATTTGGGCAACTTTGTCAGAAATGAGTTTTTTGCCCACAGAGACATGCCTATTTGCGCAGTAGTACAGATTCTGAGTATGTAACTGGGCTTGATGAAATCAGCATTTCTCTTGCTTCCCTGTGTGTAGGGAAGCTCAGTTTTAGTCTCTGTAGCTCCCACAAGTGTCTCCTCAGTGTGTTCCCATTTCCTTAGAAACAGTGTATTTGCTGGGAGAAAAGTGCATTACTGTGCGCTTTCACCGTTCAGCAAATACATGTGTAGAAACACAGTGCTAGCAGAAACGACCGTTTCTCGACGTTTTCTAACTCAGGGAACAAGTTGCACACTTCTGAGATGCATTTGGGCAACATTGTCAGAAATGAGTTTTTTGCCTACAGAGACATGCCTATTTGCGCAGTAGTACAGATTCTGAGTATGTAACTGGGCTGGATGAAATCAGCATTTCTCTTGCTTCCCTGTGCGTAGAGAAGCTCAGTTTTAGTCACAGTAGCTCCCACAAGTGTCTCCTCAGTGTGTTCCCATTTCCTTAAAAACAGTGTATTTGCTGGGAGAAAAGTGCATTACTGTGCGCTTTCACCGTTCAGCAAATACATGTGTAGAAGCACAGCGTTGGCAGATATAACCGTTTCTCAACGTTTTCTAACTCAAGGAACAAGTTGCACACTTCTGAGATGCATTTGGGCAACTTTGTCAGAAATGAGTTTTTTGCCTACAGAGACATGCCTATTTGCGCAGTAGTACAGATTCTGAGTATGTAACTGGGCTTGATGAAATCAGCATTTCTCTTGCTTCCCTGTGCGTAGGGAAGCTCAGTTTTAGTCACAGTAGCTCCCACAAGTGTCTCCTCAGTGTGTTCCCATTTCCTTAGAAACAGTGTATTTGCTGGGAGAAAAGTTCATTACTGTGCGCTTTCACCGTTCAGCAAATACATGTGTAGAAGCACAGCGCCAGCAGAAACGAACGTTTCTCGACGTTTTATAACTCAGGGAACAAGTTGCACACTTCTGAGATGCATTTGGGCAACTCTGTCAGAAATGAGTTTTTTGCCTACAGAGACATGCCTATTTGCGCAGTAGTACAGATTCTGAGTATGTAACTGGGCTTGATGAAATCAGCATTTCTCTTGCTTCCCTGTGCGTAGGGAAGCTCAGTTTTAGTCACAGTAGCTCCCACAAGTGTCTCCTCAGTGTGTTCCCATTTCCTTAGAAACAGTGTATTTGCTGGGAGAAAAGTGCATTACTGTGCGCTTTCACCATTCAGCAAATACATGTGTAGAAACACAGCGCTAGCAGAAACGAACGTTTCTCGACGTTTTCTAACTCAGGGAACAAGTTGCACACTTCTGAGATGCATTTGGGAAACATTGTCAAAAATGAGTTTTTTGCCTACAAAGACATGCCTATTTTGGCAGTAGTACAGATTCTGAGTATGTAACTGGGCTTGATGAAATCAGCATTTCTCTTGCTTCCCTGTGCGTAGAGAAGCTCAGTTTTAGTCATAGTAGCTCCCACAAGTGTCTCCTCAGTGTTTTCCCATTTCCTTAGAAACAGTGTATTTGCTGGGAGAAAAGTGCATTACTGTGCGCTTTCACCGTTCAGCAAATACATGTGTAGAAGCACAGCGCTAGCAGAAACGAACGTTTCTCGACGTTTTCTAACTCAGGGAACAAGTTGCACACTTCTGAGATGCATTTGGGCAACTTTGTCAGAAATGAGTTTTTTGCCTACAGAGACATGCCTATTTGCGCAGTAGTACAGATTCTGAGTATGTAACTGGGCTTGATGAAATCAGCATTTCTCTTGCTTCCCTGTGCGTAGGGAAGCTCAGTTTTAGTCACAGTAGCTCCCACAAGTGTCTCCTCAGTGTGTTCCCATTTCCTTAGAAACAGTGTATTTGCTGGGAGAAAAGTGCATTACTGTGCGCTTTCACCGTTCAGCAAATACATGTGTAGAAGCACAGCGCTAGCAGAAACGACCTTTTCTCGACGTTTTCTAACTCAGGGAACAAGTTGCACACTTCTGAGATGCATTTGGGCAACTTTGTCAGAAATGAGTTTTTTGCCTACAGAGACATGCCTATTTGCGCAGTAGTACAGATTCTGAGTATGTAACTGGGCTTGATGAAATCAGCATTTCTCTTGCTTCCCTGTGCGTAGGGAAGCTCAGTTTTAGTCACAGTAGCTCCCACAAGTGTCTCCTCAGTGTGTTCCCATTTCCTTAGAAACAGTGTATTTGCTGGGAGAAAAGTGCATTACTGTGCGCTTTCACCGTTCAGCAAATACATGTGTAGAAGCACAGCGTTAGCAGATATGACCGTTTTTCGATGTTTTCTAACTCAGGGAACAAGTTGCACACTTCTGAGATGCATTTGGGCAACTTTGTCAGAAATGAGTTTTTTGCCTACAGAGACATGCCTATTTGCGCAGTAGTACAGATTCTGAGTATGTAACTGGGCTTGATGAAATCAGCATTTCTCTTGCTTCCCTGTGCGTAGGGAAGCTCAGTTTTAGTCACAGTAGCTCCCACAAGTGTCTCCTCAGTGTGTTCCCATTTCCTTAGAAACAGTGTATTTGCTGGGAGAAAAGTGCATTACTGTGCGCTTTCATCGTTCAGCAAATACATGTGTAGAAACACAGTGCTAGCAGAAACGAACGTTTCTGGACGTTTTCTAACTCAGGGAACAAGTTGCACACTTCTGAGATGCATTTGGGCAACATTGTCAGAAATGAGTTTTTTGCCTACTGAGACATGCCTATTTGCGCAGTAGTACAGATTCTGAGTATGTAACTGGGCTGGATGAAATCAGTATTTCTCTTGCTTCCCTGTGCGTAGAGAAGCTCAGTTTTAGTCACAGTAGCTCCCACAAGTGTCTCCTCAGTGTGTTCCCATTTCCTTAGAAACAGTGTATTTGCTGGGAGAAAAGTGCATTACTGTGCGCTTTCACCGTTCAGCGAATACATGTGTAGAAGCACAGCGTTAGCAGATATAACCGTTTCTCAACGTTTTCTAACTCAAGGAACAAGTTGCACACTTCTGAGATGCATTTGGGCAACTTTGTCAGAAATGAGTTTTTTGCCTACAGAGACATGCCTATTTGCGCAGTAGTACAGATTCTGAGTATGTAACTGGGCTTGATGAAATCAGCATTTCTCTTGCTTCCCTGTTCGTAGGGAAGCTCAGTTTTAGTCCCAGTAGCTCCCACAAGTGTCTCCTCAGTGTGTTCCCATTTCCTTAGAAACAGTGTATTTGTTGGGAGAAAAGTTGTTACTGTGCGCTTTCACCGTTCAGCAAATACATGTGTAGAAGCACAGCGCTAGCAGAAACGAACGTTTCTCGACGTTTTATAACTCAGGGAACAAGTTGCACACTTCTGAGATGCATTTGGGCAACTTTGTCAGAAATGAGTTTTTTGCCTACAGAGACATGCCTATTTGCGCAGTAGTACAAATTCTGAGTATGTAACTGGGCTGGATGAAATCAGCATTTCTCTTGCTTCCCTGTGCGTAGGGAAGCTCAGTTTTAGTCACAGTAGCTCCCACAAGTGTCTCCTCAGTGTGTTCCCATTTCCTTAGAAACAGTGTATTTGCTGGGAGAAAAGTGCATTACTGTGCGCTTTCACCGTTCAGCAAATACATGTGTAGAAGCACAGCGTTAGCAGATATAACCGTTTCTCAACGTTTTCTAACTCAAGGAACAAGTTGCACACTTCTGAGATGCATTTGGGCAACTTTGTCAGAAATGAGTTTTTTGCCTACAGAGACATGCCTATTTGCGCAGTAGTACAGATTCTGAGTATGTAACTGGGCTTGATGAAATCAGCATTTCTCTTGCTTCCCTGTGCGTAAGGAAGCTCAGTTTTAGTCACAGTAGCTCTCACAAGTGTCTCCTCAGTGTGTTCCCATTTCCTTAGAAACAGTGTATTTGCTGGGAGAAAAGTGCATTACTGTGCGCTTTCACCGTTCAGCAAATACATGTGTAGAAGCACAGCGTTAGCAGATATAACCGTTTCTCAACGTTTTATAACTCAAGGAACAAGTTGCACACTTCTGAGATGCATTTGGGCAACTTTGTCAGAAATGAGTTTTTTGCCTACTGAGACATGCCTATTTGCGCAGTAGTACAGATTCTGAGTATGTAACTGGGCTGGATGAAATCAGTATTTCTCTTGCTTCCCTGTGCGTAGAGAAGCTCAGTTTTAGTCACAGTAGCTCCCACAAGTGTCTCCTCATTGTGTTCCCATTTCCTTAGAAACAGTGTATTTGCTGGGAGAAAAGTGCATTACTGTGCGCTTTCACCGTTCAGCGAATACATGTGTAGAAGCACAGCGTTAGCAGATATAACCGTTTCTCAACGTTTTCTAACTCAAGGAACAAGTTGCACACTTCTGAGATGCATTTGGGCAACTTTGTCAGAAATGAGTTTTTTGCCTACAGAGACATGCCTATTTGCGCAGTAGTACAGATTCTGAGTATGTAACTGGGCTTGATGAAATCAGCATTTCTCTTGCTTCCCTGTGCGTAGGGAAGCTCAGTTTTAGTCACAGTAGCTCTCACAAGTGTCTCCTCAGTGTGTTCCCATTTCCTTAGAAACAGTGTATTTGCTGGGAGAAAAGTTCATTACTGTGCGCTTTCACCGTTCAGCAAATACATGTGTGGAAGCACAGCGCTAGCAGAAACGAACGTTTCTCGACGTTTTATAACTCAGGGAACAAGTTGCACACTTCTGAGATGCATTTGGGCAACATTGTCAGAAATGAGTTTTTTGCCTACAGACACATGCCTATTTGCGCAGTAGTACAGATTCTGAGTATGTAACTGGGCTTGATGAAATCAGCATTTCTCTTGCTTCCCTGTGCGTAGGGAAGCTCAGTTTTAGTCACAATAGCTCCCACAAGTGTCTCCTCAGTGTGTTCCCATTTCCTTAGAAACAGTGTATTTGCTGGGAGAAAAGTGCATTACTGTGCGCTTTCACCGTTCAGCAAATGCATGTGTAGAAGCACAGCGCTAGCAGAAACGACCGTTTCTCGACGTTTTCTAACTCAGGGAACAAGTTGCACACTTCTGAGATGCATTTGGGCAACTTTGTCAGAAATGAGTTTTTTGCCTACAGAGACATGCCTATTTGCGCAGTAGTACAGATTCTGAGTATGTAACTGGGCTTGATGAAATCAGCATTTCTCTTGCTTCCCTGTGCGTAGGGAAGCTCAGTTTTAGTCACAGTAGCTCCCACAAGTGTCTCCTCAGTGTGTTCCCATTTCCTTAGAAACAGTGTATTTGCTGGGAGAAAAGTGCATTACTGTGCGCTTTCACCGTTCAGCAAATACATGTGTAGAAGCACAGCGCTAGCAGAAACGACCGTTTCTCGACGTTTTCTAACTCAGGGAACAAGTTGCACACTTCTGAGATGCATTTGGGCAACTTTGTCAGAAATGAGTTTTTTGCCTAAAGAGACATGCCTATTTGCGCAGTAGTACAGATTCTGAGTATGTAACTGGGCTTGATGAAATCAGCATTTCTCTTGCTTCCCTGTGCGTAGGGAAGCTCAGTTTTAGTCACAGTAGCTCCCACAAGTGTCTCCTCAGTGTGTTCCCAGTTCCTTAGAAACAGTGTATTTGCTGGGAGAAAAGTGCATTACTGTGCGCTTTCACCGTTCAGCAAATACATGTGTAGAAGCACAGCGCTAGCAGAAACGACCGTTTCTCGACGTTTTCTAACTCAGGGAACAAGTTGCACACTTCTGAGATGCATTTGGGCAACTTTGTCAGAAATGAGTTTTTTGCCTAAAGAGACATGCCTATTTGCGCAGTAGTACAGATTCTGAGTATGTAACTGGGCTTGATGAAATCAGCATTTCTCTTGCTTCCCTGTGCGTAGGGAAGCTCAGTTTTAGTCACAGTAGCTCCCACAAGTGTCTCCTCAGTGTGTTCCCAGTTCCTTAGAAACAGTGTATTTGCTGGGAGAAAAGTGCATTACTGTGCGCTTTCACCGTTCAGCAAATACATGTGTAGAAGCACAGCGCTAGCAGAAACGAACGTTTCTCGACGTTTTCTAACTCAGGGAACAAGTTGCACACTTCTGAGATGCATTTGGGCAACTTTGTCAGAAATGAGTTTTTTGCCTACAGAGACATGCCTATTTGCGCAGTAGTACAGATTCTGAGTATGTAACTGGGCTTGATGAAATCAGCATTTCTCTTGCTTCCCTGTGCGTAGGGAAGCTCAGTTTTAGTCACAGTAGCTCCCACAAGTGTCTCCTCAGTGTGTTCCCATTTCCTTAGAAACTGTATTTGCTGGGAGAGAAGTGCATTACTGTGAGCTTTCACCGTTCAGCAAATACATGTGTAGAAGCACAGCGTTAGCAGATATAACCGTTTCTCGACGTTTTCTAACTCAAGGAACAAGTTGCACACTTCTGAGATGCATTTGGGCAACTTTGTCAGAAATGAGTATTTTGCCTACAGAGACATGCCTATTTGCGCAGTAGTACAGATTCTGAGTATGTAAATGGGCTTGATGAAATCAGCATTTCTCTTGCTTCCCTGTGCGTAGGGAAGCTCAGTTTTAGTCACAGTAGCTCCCACAAGTGTCTCCTCAGTGTGTTCCCATTTCCTTAGAAACAGTGTATTTGCTGGGAGAAAAGTTCATTACTGTGCGCTTTCACCGTTCAGCAAATACATGTGTAGAAGCACAGCGCTAGCAGAAACGAACGTTTCTCGACGTTTTATAAATCAGGGAACAAGTTGTACACTTTTGAGATGCATTTAGGCAACTTTGTCAGAAATGAGTTTTTTGCCTACAGAGACATGCCTATTTGCAGAGTAGTACAGATTCTGAGTATGTAACTGGGCTTGATGAAATCAGCATTTCTCTTGCTTCCCTGTGCGTAGGGAAGCTCAGTTTTAGTCACAGTAGCTCCCACAAGTGTCTCCTCAGTGTGTTCCCATTTCCTTAGAAACAGTGAATTTGCTGGGAGAAAAGTGCATTACTGTGCGCTTTCACCGTTCAGCAAATACATGTGTAGAAGCACAGTGCTAGCAGAAACGACCGTTTCTCGACGTTTTCTAACTCAGGGAACAAGTTGCCCACTTCTGAGATGCATTTGGGCATCTTTGTCAGAAATGAGTTTTTTGCCTACAGAGACATGCCTATTTGCGCAGTAGTACAGATTCTGAGTATGTAACTGGGCTGGATGAAATCAGCATTTCTCTTGCTTCCCTGTGCGTAGGGAAGCTCAGTTTTAGTCACAGTAGCTCCCACAAGTGTCTCCTTAGTGTGTTCCCATTTCCTTAGAAACTGTATTTGCTGGGAGAAAAGTGCATTACTGTGCGCTTTCACCGTTCAGCAAATACATGTGTAGAAGCACAGCGCTAGCAGAAACGAACGTTTCTCGACGTTTTCTAACTCAGGGAACAAGTTGCACACTTCTGAGATGCATTTGGGCAACGTTGTCAGAAATGAGTTTTTTGCCTACAGATTCATGCCTATTTGCGCAGCAGTACAGATTCTGAGTATGTAACTGGGCTTGATGAAATCAGCATTTCTCTTGCTTCCCTGTGCGTAGGGAAGCTCAGTTTTAGTCACAGTAGCTCCCACAAGTGTCTCCTCAGTGTGTTCCCATTTCCTTAGAAACAGTGTATTTGCTGGGAGAAAAGGGCATTACTGTGCGCTTTCACCGTTCAGCAAATACATGTGTAGAAGCACAGCGCTAGCAGAAACGAACGTTTCTCGACGTTTTCTAACTCAGGGAACAAGTTGCACACTTGTGAGATGCATTTGGGCAACTTTGTCAGAAATGAGTTTTTTGCCTACAGAAACATGCCTATTTGCGCAGTAGTACAGATTCTGAGTATGTAACTGGGCTTGATGAAATCAGCATTTCTCTTGCTTCCCTGTGCGTAGGGAAGCTGAGTTTTAGGCACAGTAGCTCCCACAAGTGTCTCCTCAGTGTGTTCCCATTTCCTTAGAAACAGTGTATTTGCTGGGAGAAAAGTGCATTACTGTGCGCTTTCACCGTTCAGCAAATACATGTGTAGAAGCACAGCGCTAGCAGAAACGAACATTTCTCGACGTTTTCTAACTCAGGGATCAAGTTGCACATCTGAGATGCATTTGGGCAACTTTGTCAGAAATGAGTTTTTTGCCTACAGAGACATGCCTATTTGCGCAGTAGTACAGATTCTGAGTATGTAACTGGGCTTGATGAAATCAGCATTTCTCTTGCTTCCCTGTGCGTAGGGAAGCTCAGTTTTAGTCACAGTAGCTCCACAAGTGTCTCCTTAGTGTGTTCCCATTTCCTTAGAAACTGTATTTGCAGGGAGAAAAGTGCATTACTGTGCGCTTTCACCGTTCAGTAAATACATGTGTAGAAGCACAGCGCTAGCAGAAACGAACGTTTCTCGACGTTTTCTAACTCAGGGAACAAGTTGCACACTTCTGAGATGCATTTGGGCAACTTTGTCAGAAATGAGTTTTTTGCCTACAGAGACATGCCTATTTGCGCAGTAGTACAGATTCTGAGTATGTAACTGGGCTTGATGAAATCAGCATTTCTCTTGCTTCCCTGTGCGTAGGGAAGCTCAGTTTTAGTCACAGTAGCTCCCACAAGTGTCTCCTTAGTGTGTTCCCATTTCCTTAGAAACTGTATTTGCTGGGAGAAAAGTGCATTACTGTGCGCTTTCACCGTTCAGCAAATACATGTGTAGAAGCACAGCGCTAGCAGAAACGACCGTTTCTCGACGTTTTCTAACTTAGGGAACAAGTTGCACACTTCTGAGTTGCATTTGCGCAACTTTGTCAGAAATGAGTTTTTTGCCTACTGAGACATGCCTATTTGCGCAGTAGTACAGATTCTGAGTATGTAACTGGGCTTGATGAAATCAGCATTTCTCTTGCTTCCCTGTGCGTAGGGAAGCTCAGTTTTAGTCACAGTAGCTCCCACAAGTGTCTCCTCAGTGTGTTCCCATTTCCTGAGAAACAGTGTATTTGCTGGGAGAAAAGTGCATTACTGTGCGCTTTCACCGTTCAGCAAATACATGTGTAGAAGCACAGCGCTAGCAGAAACGACCGTTTCTCGACGTTTTCTACCTCAGAAAACAAGTTGCACACTTCTGAGATGCATTTGGGCAACTTTGTCAGAAATGAGTTTTTTGGCTAAAGAGACATGCCTATTTGCGCAATAGTACAGATTCTGAGTATGTGACTGGGCTGGATGAAATCAGCATTTCTCTTGCTTCCCTGTGCGTAGGGAAGCTCAGTTTTAGTCACAGTAGCTCCCACAAGTGTCTCCTCAGTGTGTTCCCATTTCCTTAGAAACAGTGCATTTGCTGGGAGAAAAGTTCATTACTGTGCGCTTTCACCGTTCAGCAAATACATGTGTAGAAGCACAGCGCTAGCAGAAACGAACGTTTCTCGACGTTTTCTAACTCAGGGAACAAGTTACACACTTCTGAGATGCATTTGGGCAACTTTGTCAGAAATGAGTTTTTTGCCTACAGAGACATGCCTATTTGCGCAGTAGTACAGATTCTGAATATGTAACTGGGCTTGATGAAATCAGCATTTCTCTTGCTTCCCTGTGCGTAGGGAAGCTCAGTTTTAGTCACA
The DNA here is from genome assembly GCF_964271855.1 of Acomys minous. Lineage (NCBI taxonomy): Eukaryota > Metazoa > Chordata > Mammalia > Rodentia > Muridae > Acomys > Acomys minous. Next base: position 66,471,565 of record NC_140494.1, read on the forward strand.
GTAGCTCCCACAAGTGTCTCCTTAGTGTGTTCCCATTTCCTTAGAAACTGTATTTGCTGGGAGAAAAGTGCATTACTGTGCGCTTTCACCATTCAGCAAATACATGTGTAGAAGCACAGCGCTAGCAGAAACGAACGTTTCTCGACGTTTTCTAACTTAGGGAACAAGTTGCACACTTCTGAGATGCATTTGGGCAACTTTGTCAGAAATGAGTTTTTTGCCTACAGATTCATGCCTATTTGTGCAGTAGTACAGATTCTGAATATGTAACTGGGCTTGATGAAATCAGCATTTCTCTTGCTTCCCTGTGCGTAGGGAAGCTCAGTTTTAGTCACAGTAGCTCCCACAAGTGTCTCCTTAGTGTGTTCCCATTTCCTTAGAAACTGTATTTGCAGGGAGAAAAGTGCATTACTGTGCGCTTTCACCGTTCAGTAAATACATGTGTAGAAGCACAGCGCTAGCAGAAACGAACGTTTCTCGACGTTTTCTAACTCAGGGAACAAGTTGCACACTTCTGAGATGCATTTGGGCAACTTTGTCAGAAATGAGTTTTTTGCCTACAGAGACATGCCTATTTGGGCAGTAGTACAGATTCTGAGTATGTAACTGGGCTTGATGAAATCAGCATTTCTCTTGCTTCCCTGTGCGTAGGGAAGCTCAGTTTTAGTCACAGTAGCTCCCACAAGTGTCTCCTTAGTGTGTTCCCATTTCCTTAGAAACTGTATTTGCTGGGAGAAAAGTGCATTACTGTGCGCTTTCACCGTTCAGCAAATACATGTGTAGAAGCACAGCGCTAGCAGAAACGACCGTTTCTCGACGTTTTCTAACTTAGGGAACAAGTTGCACACTTCTGAGTTGCATTTGCGCAACTTTGTCAGAAATGAGTTTTTTGCCTACTGAGACATGCCTATTTGCGCAGTAGTACAGATTCTGAGTATGTAACTGGGCTTGATGAAATCAGCATTTCTCTTGCTTCCCTGTGCGTAGGGAAGCTCAGTTTTAGTCACAGTAGCTCCCACAAGTGTCTCCTCAGTGTGTTCCCATTTCCTTAGAAACAGTGCATTTGCTGGGAGAAAAGTTCATTACTGTGCGCTTTCACCGTTCAGCAAATACATGTGTAGAAGCACAGCGCTAGCAGAAACGAACGTTTCTCGACGTTTTCTAACTTAGGGAACAAGTTGCACACTTCTGAGATGCATTTGGGCAACTTTGTCAGAAATGAGTTTTTTGCCTACAGATTCATGCCTATTTGTGCAGTAGTACAGATTCTGAGTATGTAACTGGGCTTGATGAAATCAGCATTTCTCTTGCTTCCCTGTGCGTAGGGAAGCTCAGTTTTAGTCACAGTAGCTCCCACAAGTGTCTCCTCAGTGTGTTCCCATTTCCTTAGAAACAGTGTATTTGCTGGGAGAAAAGTGCATTACTGTGCGCTTTCACCGTTCAGCAAATACATGTGTAGAAGCACAGCGCTAGCAGAAACGACCGTTTCTCGACGTTTTCTAACTCAGGGAACAAGTGGCACACTTCTGAGATGCATTTGGGCAACTTTGTCAGAAATGAGTTTTTTGGCTAAAGAGACATGCCTATATGCACAATAGTACAGATTCTGAGTATGTGACTGGGCTTGATGAAATCAGCATTTCTCTTGCTTCCCTGTGCGTAGGGAAGCTCAGTTTTAGCCACAGTAGCTCCCACAAGTGTCTCCTCAGTGTGTTCCCATTTCCTTAGAAACAGGGTATTTGCTGGGAGAAAAGTTCATTACTGTGCGCTTTCACCGTTCAGCAAATACATGTGTAGAAGCACAGCGCTAGCAGAAACGAACGTTTCTCGACGTTTTCTAACTCAGGGAACAAGTTACACACTTCTGAGATGCATTTGGGCAACATTGTTAGAAATGAGTTTTTTGCCTACAGACACATGCCTATTTGCGCAGTAGTACAGATTCTGAGTATGTAACTGGGCTTGATGAAATCAGCATTTCTCTTGCTTCCCTGTGCGTAGGGAAGCTCAGTTTTAGTCACAATAGCTCCCACAAGTGTCTCCTCAGTGTGTTCCCATTTCCTTAGAAACAGTGTATTTGCTGGGAGAAAAGTGCATTACTGTGCGCTTTCACCGTTCAGCAAATGCATGTGTAGAAGCACAGCGCTAGCAGAAACGACCGTTTCTCGACGTTTTCTAACTCAGGGAACAAGTTGCACACTTCTGAGATGCATTTGGGCAACTTTGTCAGAAATGAGTTTTTTGCCTACAGAGACATGCCTATTTGCGCAGTAGTACAGATTCTGAGTATGTAACTGGGCTTGATGAAATCAGCATTTCTCTTGCTTCCCTGTGCGTAGGGAAGCTCAGTTTTAGTCACAGTAGCTCCCACAAGTGTCTCCTCAGTGTGTTCCCATTTCCTTAGAAACAGTGTATTTGCTGGGAGAAAAGTGCATTACTGTGCGCTTTCACCGTTCAGCAAATACATGTGTAGAAGCACAGCGCTAGCAGAAACGACCGTTTCTCGACGTTTTCTAACTCAGGGAACAAGTTGCACACTTCTGAGATGCATTTGGGCAACTTTGTCAGAAATGAGTTTTTTGCCTAAAGAGACATGCCTATTTGCGCAGTAGTACAGATTCTGAGTATGTAACTGGGCTTGATGAAATCAGCATTTCTCTTGCTTCCCTGTGCGTAGGGAAGCTCAGTTTTAGTCACAGTAGCTCCCACAAGTGTCTCCTCAGTGTTTTCCCATTTCCTTAGAAACAGTGTATTTGCTGGGAGAAAAGTGCATTACTGTGTGCTTTCACCGTTCAGCAAATACATGTGTAGAAGCACAGCGCTAGCAGAAACGACCGTTTCTCGACGTTTTCTAACTCAGGGAACAGGTTGCACACTTCTGAGATTCATTTGGGCAACTTTGTCAGAAATGAGTTTTTTGCCTAAAGAGACATGCCTATTTGCGCAGTAGTACAGATTCTGAGTATGTAACTGGGCTTGATGAAATCAGCATTTCTCTTGCTTCCCTGTGCGTAGGGAAGCTCAGTTTTAGTCAGAGTAGCTCCCACAAGTGTCTCCTCAGTGTGTTCCCATTTCCTTAGAAACAGTGTATTTGCTGGGAGAAAAGTGCATTACTGTGCGCTTTCACCGTTCAGCAAGTACATGTGTAGAAGCACAGCGCTAGCTGAAACGACCGTTTCTCGACGTTTTCTAACTCAGGAAACAAGTTGCACACTTCTGAGATGCATTTGGGCAACTTTGTCAAAATTAGTTTTTTGCCTACAGAGACATGCCTATTTGGCAGTAGTACAGATTCTGAGTCTGTAACTGGGCTGGATGAAATCAGCATTTCTCTTGCTTCCCTGTGCGTAGGGAAGCTCAGTTTTAGTCACAGTAGCTCCCACAAGTGTCTCCTCACTGTGTTCCCAATTCCTTAGAAACAGTGTATTTGCTGGGAGAAAAGTGCATTACTGTGCGCTTTCACCGTTCAGCAAATACATGTGTAGAAGCACAGCGCTAGCTGAAACGACCGTTTCTCGACGTTTTCTAACTCAGGGAACAAGTGGCACACTTCTGAGATGCATTTGGGCAACTTTGTCAGAAATGAGTTTTTTGCCTACATAGACATGCCTATTTGCGCAGTAGTACAGATTCTGAGTATGTAACTGGGCTTGATGAAATCAGCATTTCTCTTGCTTCCCTGTGCGTAGAGAAGCTCAGTTGTAGTCACAGTAGCTCCTACAAGTGTCTCCTCAGTGTGTTCCCATTTCCTTAGAAACAGTGTATTTGCTGGGAGAAAAGTACATTACTGTGCGCTTTCACCGTTCAGCAAGTACATGTGTAGAAGCACAGCGCTAGCAGAAACGACCGTTTCTCGACGTTTTCTAACTCAGGGAACAAGTTGCACACTTCTGAGATGCATTTGGGCAACTTTGTCAGAAATGAGTTTTTTGCCTACAGAGACATGCCTATTTGCGCAGTAGTACAGATTCTGAGTATGTAACTGGGCTGGATGAAATCAGCATTTCTCTTGCTTCCCTGTGCGTAGGGAAGCTCAGTTTTAGTCACAGTAGCTCCCACAAGTGTCTCCTCACTGTGTTCCCATTTCCTTAGAAACAGTGTATTTGCTGGGAGAGAAGTGCATTACTGTGCGCTTTCACCATTCAGCAAGTACATGTGTAGAAGCACAGCGCTAGCAGCAACGACCGTTTCTTGACGTTTTCTAACTCAGGGAACAAGTCCCACACTTCTGAGATGCATTGGGGCAACTTTGTCAGAAATGAGTTTTTTGCCTACAGAGACACGCCTATTTGCGCAGTAGTAAAGATTCTGAGTATGCAATTGGGCTTGATGAAATCAGCATTTCTCTTGCTTCCCTGTGCGTAGGGAATCTCAGTTTTAGTCACAGTAGCTCCCACAAGTGTCTCCTCAGTGTGTTCCCATTTCCTTAGAAACAGTGTATTTGCTGGGAGAAAAGTGCATTACTGTGCGTTTTCACCGTTCATCAAGTACATGTGTAGAAGCACAGCGCTAGCAGAAACGAACTTTTCTCGACATTTTCTAACTCAGAGAACAAGTTGCACACTTCTGAGATGCATTTGGGCAACTTTGTCAGAAATGAGTTTTTTGCCTACAGAGACATGCCTATTTGCGCAGTAGTACAGATTCTGAGTATGTAACTGGGCTGGATGAAATCAGCATTTCTCTTGCTTCCCTGTGCGTAGGGAAGCTCAGTTTTAGTCACAGTAGCTCCCACAATTGTCTCCTCAGTGTGTTCCCATTTCCTTAGAAACAGTGTATTTGCTGGGAGAAAAGTGCATTACTGTGCGCTTTCACCGTTCAGCAAATACATGTGTAGAAGCACAGCGCTAGCAGAAACGACCATTTCTCGACATTTTCTACTCAGGGAACAAGTTGCACACTTCTGAGATGCATTTGGGCAACTTTGTCAGAAATGAGTTTTTTGCCTAAAGAGACATGCCTATTTGCGCAGTAGTACAGATTCTGAGTATGTAACTGGGCTTGATGAAATAAGCATTTCTCTTGCTTCCCTGTGCGTAGGGGGCTCAGTTTTAGTCACAGTAGCTCCCACAATTGTCTCCTCAGTGTGTTCCCATTTCCTTAGAAACAGTGTATTTGCTGGGAGAAAAGTGCATTACTGTGCGCTTTCACCGTTCAGCAAATACATGTGTAGAAGCACAGCGCTAGCAGAAAAGACCGTTTCTCGACGTTTTCTAACTCAGGGAACAAGTTGCACACTTCTGAGATGCATTTGGGCAACTTTGTCAGAAATGAGTTTTTTGCCTACAGAGACATGCCTATTTGCGCAGTAGTACAGATTCTGAGTATGTAACTGGGCTTGATGAAATCAGCATTTCTCTTGCTTCCCTGTGCGTAGGGAAGCTCAGTTTTAGTCACAGTAGCTCCCACAAGTGTCTCCTCAGTGTGTTCCCATTTCCTTAGAAACAGTGTATTTGCTGGGAGAAAAGTCCATTACTGTGCGCTTTCACCGTTCAGCAAATACATGTGTAGAAGCACAGCGCTAGCAGAAACGAACGTTTCTCGACGTTTTCTAACTCAGGGAACAAGTTGCACACATCTGAGATGCATTTGGGCAACTTTGTCAGAAATGAGTTTTTTGCCTACAGACACATGCCTATTTGCGCAGTAGTACAGATTCTGAGTATGTAACTGGGCTTGATGAAATCAGCATTTCTCTTGCTTCCCTGTGCGTAGGAAAGCTCAGTTTTAGTCACAGTAGCTCCCACAAGTGTCTCCTCAGTGTGTTCCCATTTCCTGAGAAACAGTGTATTTGCTGGGAGAACAGTGCATTACTGTGCGCTTTCACCGTTCAGCAAATACATGTGTAGAAGCACAGCGCTAGCAGAAACGACCATTTCTCGACGTTTTCTACTCAGGGAACAAGTTGCACACTTCTGAGATGCCTTTGGGCAACTTTGTCAGAAATGAGTTTTTTGCCTAAAGAGACATGCCTATTTGCGCAGTAGTACAGATTCTGAGTATGTAACTGGGCTTGATGAAATCAGCATTTCTCTTGCTTCCCTGTGCGTAGGGGGCTCAGTTTTAGTCACAGTAGCTCCAACAAGTGTCTCCTCAGTGTGTTCCCATTTCCTTAGAAACAGTGTATTTGCTGGGAGAAAAGTGCATTACTGTGCGCTTTCACCGTTCAGCAAATACATGTGTAGAAGCACAGCGCTAGCAGAAAAGACCGTTTCTCGACATTTTCTAACTCAGGGAACAAGTTGCACACTTCTGAGATGCATTTGGGCAACTTTGTCAGAAATGAGTTTTTTGCCTACAGAGACATGCCTATTTGTGCAGTAGTACAGATTCTGAGTATGTAACTGGGCTTGATGAAATCAGCATTTCTCTTGCTTCCCTGTGCGTAGGGAAGCTCAGTTTTAGTCACAGTAGCTCCCACAAGTGTCTCCTCAGTGTGTTCCCATTTCCTTAGAAACAGTGTATTTGCTGGGAGAAAAGTCCATTACTGTGCGCTTTCACCGTTAAGCAAATACATGTGTAGAAGCACAGCGCTAGCAGAAACGAACGTTTCTCGACGTTTTCTAACTCAGGGAACAAGTTGCACACATCTGAGATGCATTTGGGCAACTTTGTCAGAAATGAGTTTTTTGCCTACAGAGACATGCCTATTTGCGCAGTAGTACAGATTCTGAGTATGTAACTGGGCTTGATGAAATCAGCATTTCTCTTGCTTCCCTGTGCGTAGGAAAGCTCAGTTTTAGTCACAGTAGCTCCCACAAGTGTCTCCTCAGTGTGTTCCCATTTCCTTAGAAACAGTGTATTTGCTGGGAGAAAAGTGCATTACTGTGCGCTTTCACCGTTCAGCAAATACATGTGTAGAAGCACAGCACTAGCAGAAACGAACGTTTCTCGAAGTTTTCTAACTCAGGGAACAAGTTGCACACTTCTGAGATGTATTTGGGCAACTTTGTCTGAAATGAGTTTTTTGCCTACAGAGACATGCATATTTGCGCAGTAGTACAGATTCTGAGTACGTAACTGGGCTTGATGAAATCAGCATTTCTCTTGCTTCCCTGTGCGTAGGGAAGCTCAGTTTTAGTCACAGTAGCTCCCACAAGTGTCTCCTAGTGTGTTCCCATTTCCTTAGAAACAGTGTATTTGCTGGGAGAAAAGTACATTACTGTGCGCTTTCACCGTTCAGCAAATACATGTGTAGAAGCACAGCGCTAGCAGAAAGGAACGTTTCTCGACGTTTTCTAACTCAGGGAACAGGTTGCACACTTCTGAGATGCATTTGGGCAACTTTGTCAGAAATGAGTTTTTTGCCTAAAGAGACATGCCTATTTGCGCAGTAGTACAGATTCTGAGTATATAACTGGGCTTGATGAAATCAGCATTTCTCTTGCTTCCCTGTGCGTAGGGAAGCTCAGTTTTAGTCACAGTAGCTCCCACAAGTGTCTCCTCAGTGTGTTCCCATTTCCTTAGAAACAGTGTATTTGCTGGGAGAAAAGTGCATTGCTGTGCGCTTTCACCGTTCAGCAAATACATGTGTAGAAGCACAGCGCTAGCAGAAACGAACGTTTCTCGATGTTTTCTAACTCAGGGAACAAGTTGCACACTTCTGAGATGCATCTGGGCAACTTTGTCAGAAATGAGTTATTTGCCTACAGAGACATGCCTATTTGCGCAGTAGTACAGATTCTGAGTACGTAACTGGGCTTGATGAAATCAGCATTTCTCTTGCTTCCCTGTGCGTAGGGAAGCTCAGTTTTAGTCACAGTAGCTCCCACAAGTGTCTCCTCAGTGTGTTCCCATTTCCTTATTAACAGTGTATTTGCTGGGAGAAAAGTGCATTACTGTGCGCTTTCACCGTTCAGCAAATACATGTGTAGAAGCACAGCGCTAGCAGAAACGAACGTTTCTCGATGTTTTCTAACTCAGGGAACAAGTTGCACACTTCTGAGATGCAATTGGGCAACTTTGTCCGATATGAGTTTTTTGCCTACAGAGACATGCCTATTTGCGCAGTAGTACAGATTCTGAGTATGTAACTGGGCTTGATGAAATCAGCATTTCTCTTGCTTCCCTGTGCGTAGGGAAGCTCAGTTTTAGTCACAGTAGCTCCCACAAGTGTCTCCTCAGTGTGTTCCCATTTCCTTAGAAACAGTGTATTTGCTGGGAGAAAAGTGCATTACTGTGCGCTTTCACCGTTCAGCAAATACATGTGTAGAAGCACAGCGCTAGCAGAAACGAACGTTTCTCGACGTTTTCTAACTCAGGGAACAGGTGGCACACTTCTGAGATGCATTTGGGCAACTTTGTCAGAAATGAGTTTTTTCCTACAGAGACATGCCTATTTGCGCAGTAGTACAGATTCTTAGTATGTAACTGGGCTGGATGAAATCAGCATTTCTCTTGCTTCCCTGTGCGTAGGGAAGCTCAGTTTTAGTCACAGTAGCTCCCACAAGTGTCTACTCACTGTGTTCCCATTTCATTAGAAACAGTGTATTTGCTGGGAGAGAAGTGCATTACTGTGCGCTTTCACCATTCAGCAAGTACATGTGTAGAAGCACAGCGCTAGCAGCAACGACCGTTTCTTGACGTTTTCTAACTCAGGGAACAAGTCGCACACTTCTGAGATGCATTGGGGCAACTTTGTCAGAAATGAGTTTTTTGCCTACAGAGACACGCCTATTTGTGCAGTAGTACAGATTCTGAGTATGCAATTGGGCTTGATGAAATCAGCATTTCTCTTGCTTCCCTGTGCGTAGGGAAGCTCAGTTTTAGTCACAGTAGCTCCCACAAGTGTCTCCTCAGTGTGTTCCCATTTCCTTAGAAACAGTGTATTTGCTGGGAGAAAAGTGCATTACTGTGCGCTTTCACCGTTCATCAAGTACATGTGTAGAAGCACAGCGCTAGCAGAAACGAACTTTTCTCGACATTTTCTAACTCAGAAAACAAGTTGCACACTTCTGAGATGCATTTGGGCAACTTTGTCAGAAATGAGTTTTTTGCCTACAGAGACATGCCTATTTGCGCAGTAGTACAGATTCTGAGTATGTAACTGGGCTTGATGAAATCAGCATTTCTCTTGCTTCCCTGTGCGTAGGGAAGCTCAGTTTTAGTCACAGTAGCTCCCACAAGTGTCTCCTCAGTGTGTTCCCATTTCCTTAGAAACAGTGTATTTGCTGGGAGAAAAGTGCATTACTGTGCGCTTTCACCGTTCAGCAAATACATGTGTAGAAGCACAGCGCTAGCAGAAACGACCATTTCTCGACGTTTTCTACTCAGGGAACAAGTTGCACACTTCTGAGATGCATTTGGGCAACTTTGTCAGAAATGAGTTTTTTGCCTAAAGAGACATGCCTATTTGCGCAGTAGTACAGATTCTGAGTATGTAACTGGGCTTGATGAAATCAGCATTTCTCTTGCTTCCCTGTGCGTAGGGGGCTCAGTTTTAGTCACAGTAGCTCCCACAATTGTCTCCTCAGTGTGTTCCCATTTCCTTAGAAACAGTGTATTTGCTGGGAGAAAAGTGCATTACTGTGCGCTTTCACCGTTCAGCAAATACATGTGTAGAAGCACAGCGCTAGCAGAAAAGACCGTTTCTCGACGTTTTCTAACTCAGGGAACAAGTTGCACACTTCTGAGATGCATTTGGGCAACTTTGTCAGAAATGAGTTTTTTGCCTACAGAGACATGCCTATTTGCGCAGTAGTACAGATTCTGAGTATGTAACTGGGCTTGATGAAATCAGCATTTCTCTTGCTTCCCTGTGCGTAGGGAAGCTCAGTTTTAGTCACAGTAGCTCCCACAAGTGTCTCCTCAGTGTGTTCCCACTTCCTTAGAAACAGTGTATTTGCTGGGAGAAAAGTCCATTACTGTGCGCTTTCACCGTTCAGCAAATACATGTGTAGAAGCACAGCGCTAGCAGAAACGAACGTTTCTCGACGTTTTCTAACTCAGGGAACAAGTTGCACACATCTGAGATGCATTTGGGCAACTTTGTCAGAAATGAGTTTTTTGCCTACAGAGACATGCCTATTTGCGCAGTAGTACAGATTCTGAGTATGTAACTGGGCTTGATGAAATCAGCATTTCTCTTGCTTCCCTGTGCGTAGGAAAGCTCAGTTTTAGTCACAGTAGCTCTCACAAGTGTCTCCTCAGTGTGTTCCCATTTCCTTAGAAACAGTGTATTTGCTGGGAGAAAAGTGCATTAATGTGCGCTTTCACCGTTCAGCAAATACATGTGTAGAAGCACAGCGCTAGCAGAAAGGAACGTTTCTCGACGTTTTCTAACTCAGGGAACAGGTTGCACACTTCTGAGATGCATTTGGGCAACTTTGTCAGAAATGAGTTTTTTGCCTAAAGAGACATGCCTATTTGCGCAGTAGTACAGATTCTGAGTATATAACTGGGCTTGATGAAATCAGCATTTCTCTTGCTTCCCTGTGCGTAGGGAAGCTCAGTTTTAGTCACAGTAGCTCCCACAAGTGTCTCCTCAGTGTGTTCCCATTTCCTTAGAAACAGTGTATTTGCTGGGAGAAAAGTGCATTACTGTGCGCTTTCACCGTTCAGCAAATACATGTGTAGAAGCACAGCGCTAGCAGAAAAGACCATTTCTCGACGTTTTCTACTCAGGGAACAAGTTGCACACTTCTGAGATGCCTTTGGGCAACTTTGTCAGAAATGAGTTTTTTGCCTAAAGAGACATGCCTATTTGCGCAGTAGTACAGATTCTGAGTATGTAACTGGGCTTGATAAAATCAGCATTTCTCTTGCTTCCCTGTGCGTAGGGGGCTCAGTTTTAGTCACAGTAGCTCCCACAATTGTCTCCTCAGTGTGTTCCCATTTCCTTAGAAACAGTGTATTTGCTGGGAGAAAAGTGCATTACTGTGCGCTTTCACCGTTCAGCAAATACATGTGTAGAAGCACAGCGCTAGCAGAAAAGACCGTTTCTCGACGTTTTCTAACTCAGGGAACAAGTTGCACACTTCTGAGATGCATTTGGGCAACTTTGTCAGAAATGAGTTTTTTGCCTACAGAGACATGCCTATTTGCGCAGTAGTACAGATTCTGAGTATGTAACTGGGCTTGATGAAATCAGCATTTCTCTTGCTTCCCTGTGCGTAGGAAAGCTCAGTTTTAGTCACAGTAGCTCCCACAAGTGTCTCCTCAGTGTGTTCCCATTTCCTTAGAAACAGTGTATTTGCTGGGAGAAAAGTCCATTACTGTGCGCTTTCACCGTTAAGCAAATACATGTGTAGAAGCACAGCGCTAGCTGAAACGAACGTTTCTCGACGTTTTCTAACTCAGGGAACAAGTTGCACACATCTGAGATGCATTTGGGCAACTTTGTCAGAAATGAGTTTTTTGCCTACAGAGACATGCCTATTTGCGCAGTAGTACAGATTCTCAGTATGTAACTGGGCTTGATGAAATCAGCATTTCTCTTGCTTCCCTGTGTGTAGGAAAGCTCAGTTTTAGTCACAGTAGCTCCCACAAGTGTCTCCTCAGTGTGTTCCCATTTCCTTAGAAACAGTGTATTTCCTGGGAGAAAAGTGCATTACTGTGCGCTTTCACCGTTCAGCAAATACATGTGTAGAAGCACAGCGCTAGCAGAAACGAACGTTTCTCGAAGTTTTCTAACTCAGGGAACAAGTTGCACACTTCTGAGATGTATTTGGGCAACTTTGTCAGAAATGAGTTTTTTGCCTACAGAGACATGCATATTTGCGCAGTAGTACAGATTCTGAGTACGTAACTGGGCTTGATGAAATCAGCATTTCTCTTGCTTCCCTGTGCGTAGGGAAGCTCAGTTTTAGTCACAGTAGCTCCCACAAGTGTCTCCTCAGTGTGTTCCCATTTCATTAGAAACAGTGTATTTGCTGGGAGAAAAGTACATTACTGTGCGCTTTCACCGTTCAGCAAATACATGTGTAGAAGCACAGCGCTAGCAGAAAGGAACGTTTCTCGACGTTTTCTAACTCAGGGAACAGGTTGCACACTTCTAAGATGCATTTGGGCAACTTTGTCAGAAATGAGTTTTTTGCCTAAAGAGACATGCCTATTTGCGCAGTAGTACAGATTCTGAGTATATAACTGGGCTTGATGAAATCAGCATTTCTCTTGCTTCCCTGTGCGTAGGGAAGCTTAGTTTTAGTCACAGTAGCTCCCACAAGTGTCTCCTCAGTGTGTTCCCATTTCCTTAGAAACAGTGTATTTGCTGGGAGAAAAGTGCATTGCTGTGCGCTTTCACCGTTCAGCAAATACATGTGTAGAAGCACAGCGCTAGCAGAAACGAACGTTTCTCGATGTTTTCTAACTCAGGGAACAAGTTGCACACTTCTGAGATGCATCTGGGCAACTTTGTCAGAAATGAGTTATTTGCCTACAGAGACATGCCTATTTGCGCAGTAGTACAGATTCTGAGTACGTAACTGGGCTTGATGAAATCAGCATTTCTCTTGCTTCCCTGTGCGTAGGGAAGCTCAGTTTTAGTCACAGTAGCTCCCACAAGTGTCTCCTCAGTGTGTTCCCATTTCCTTATTAACAGTGTATTTGCTGGGAGAAAAGTGCATTACTGTGCGCTTTCACCGTTCAGCAAATACATGTGTAGAAGCACAGCGCTAGCAGAAACGAACGTTTCTCGATGTTTTCTAACTCAGGGAACAAGTTGCACACTTCTGAGATGCATTTGGGCAACTTTGTCCGATATGATTTTTTTGCCTACCGAGACATGCCTATTTGCGCAGTAGTACAGATTCTGAGTATGTAACTGGGCTTGATGAAATCAGCATTTCTCTTGCTTCCCTGTGCGTAGGGAAGCTCAGTTTTAGTCACAGTAGCTCCCAAAAGTGTCTCCTCAGTGTGTTCCCATTTCCTTAGAAACAGTGTATTTGCTGGGAGAAAAGTGCATTACTATGCGCTTTCACCGTTCAGCAAATACATGTGTAGAAGCACAGCGCTAGCAGAAACGAACGTTTCTCGACGTTTTCTAACTCAGGGAACAGGTGGCACACTTCTGAGATGCATTTGGGCAACTTTGTCAGAAATGAGTTTTTTCCTACAGAGACATCCCTATTTGCGCAGTAGTACAGATTCTTAGTATGTAACTGGGCTGGATGAAATCAGCATTTCTCTTGCTTCCCTGTGCGTAGGGAAGCTCAGTTTTAGTCACAGTAGCTCCCACAAGTGTCTCCCCAGTGTGTTCCCATTTCCTTAGAAACAGTGTATTTGCTGGGAGAAAAGTGCATTACTGTGCGCTTTCACCGTTCAGCAAGTACATGTGTAGAAGCACAGCGCTAGCAGAAACGAACGTTTCTCGAAGTTTTCTAACTCAGGGAACAAGTTGCACACTTCTGAGATGCATTTGGGCAACTTTGTCAGAAATGAGTTTTTTGCCTACAGAGACATGCCTATTTGCGCAGTAGTACAGATTCTGAGTATGTAACTGGGCTTGACAAAATCAGCATTTTTCTTGCTTCCCTGTGCGTAGCGAAGCTCAGTTTTAGTCACAGTAGCTCCCACAAGTGTCTCCTCAGTGTGTTCCCATTTCCTTAGAAACAGTGTATTTGATGGGAGAAAAGTGCATTACTGTGCGCTTTCACCGTTCAGCAAATACATGTGTAGAAGCACAGCGCTAGCAGAAACGACCATTTCTCGAAGTTTTCTAACTCAGGGAACAAGTTGCACACTTCTGAGATGCATTTGGGCAACTTTGTCAGAAATGAGTTTTTTGCCTAAAGAGACATGCCTATTTGCGCAGTAGTACAGATTCTGAGTATGTAACTGGGCTTGATGAAATCAGCATTTCTCTTGCTTCCCTGTGCGTAGGGAAGCTCAGTTTTAGTCACAGTAGCTCCCACAAGTGTCTCCTCAGTGTGTTCCCATTTCCTTAGAAACAGTGTATTTGCTGGGAGAAAAGTGCATTACTGTGCGCTTTCACCGTTCAGCAAATACATGTGTAGAAGCACAGCGCTAGCAGAAACGACCTTTTCTCGACGTTTTCTAACTCAGGGAACAAGTTGCACACTTCTGAGATGCATTTGGGCAACTCTGTCAGAAATGAGTTTTTTGCCTAAAGAGACATGCCTATTTGCACAGTAGTACAGATTCTGAGTATGTAACTGGGCTTGATGAAATCAGCATTTCTCTTGCTTCCCTGTGCGTAGGGAAGCTCAGTTTTAGTCACAGTAGCTCCCACAAGTGTCTCCTCAGTGTGTTCCCATTTCCTTAGTAACAGTGTATTTGCTGGGAGAAAAGTGCATTACTGTGCGCTTTCACCGTTCAGCAAATACATGTGTAGAAGCACAGCGCTAGCAGAAACGAACGTTTCTCGACGTTTTCTAACTCAGGGAACAAGTTGCACACTTCTGAGATGCATTTGGGCAACTTTGTCAGAAATGAGTTTTTTGCCTAAAGAGACATGCCTATTTGCGCAGTAGTACAGATTCTGAATATGTAACTGGGCTTGATGAAATAAGCATTTCTCTTGCTTCCCTGTGCGTAGGGAAGCTCAGTTTTAGTCACAGTAGCTCCCACAAGTGTCTCCTCAGTGTGTTCCCATTTCCTTAGAAACTGTATTTGCTGGGAGAAAAGTGCATTACTGCGCGCTTTCACCGTTCAGCAAATACATGTGTAGAAGCACAGCGCTAGCAGAAACGACCGTTTCTCGACGTTTTCTAACTCAGGGAACAAGTTGCACACTTCTGAGATGCATTTGGGCAACTTTGTCAGAAATGAGTTTTTTGCCTAAAGAGACATGCCTATTTGCGCAGTAGTACAGATTCTGAGTATGTAACTGGGCTTGATGAAATCAGCATTTCTCTTGCTTCCCTGTGCGTAGGGAAGCTCAGTTTTAGTCACAGTAGCTCCCACAAGTGTCTCCTCAGTGTGTTCCCATTTCCTTAGAAACAGTGTATTTGCTGGGAGAAAAGTGCATTACTGTGCGCTTTCACCGTTCAGCAAATACATGTGTAGAGGCACAGCGCTAGCAGAAACGAACGTTTCTCGACGTTTTCTAACTCAGGGAACAAGTTGCACACTTCTGAGATGCATTTGGGCAACTTTGTCAGAAATGAGTTTTGCCTAAAGAGACTTGCCTATTTGCGCAGTAGTACAGATTCTGAGTATGTAACTGGGCTTGATGAAATCAGCATTTCTCTTGCTTCCCTGTGCGTAGGGAAGCTCAGTTTTAGTCACAGTAGCTCCCACAAGTGTCTCCTCAGTGTGTTCCCATTTCCTTAGAAGCAGTGTATTTGCTGGGAGAAAAGTGCATTACTGTGCGCTTTCACCGTTCAGCAAATACATGTGTAGAAGCACAGCGCTAGCAGAAACGACCGTTTCTCGACGTTTTCTAACTGAGGAACAAGTTGCACACTTCTGAGATGTATTTGGGCAAAATTGTCAGAAATGAGTTTTTTGCCTACAGAGACATGCCTATTTGCGCAGTAGTACAGATTCTGAGTATGTAACTGGGCTTGAATAATCAGCATTTCTCTTGCTTCCCTGTGCGTAGGGAAGCTCAGTTTTAGTCATAGTAGCTCCCACAAGTGTCTCCTCAGTGTGTTCCCAGTTCCTTAGAAACAGTGTATTTGCTGGGAGAAAAGTGCATTACTGTGCGCTTTCACCGTTCTGCAAATACATGTGTAGAAGCACAGCGCTAGCAGAAACGACCTTTTCTCGACGTTTTCTAACTCAGGGAACAAGTTGCACACTTCTGAGATGCATTTGGGCAACTTTGTCAGAAATGAGTTTTTTGCCTACAGAGACATGCCTATTTGCGCAGTAGTACAGATTCTGAGTATGTAACTGGGCTTGATGAAATCAGCATTTCTCTTGCTTCCCTGTGCGTAGGGAAGCTCAGTTTTAGTCACAGTAGCTCCCACAAGTGTCTCCTCAGTGTGTTCCCATTTCCTTAGAAACAGTGTATTTGCTGGGAGAAAAGTGCATTACTGTGCGCTTTCACCGTTCAGCAAATACATGTGTAGAAGCACAGCGCTAGCTGAAACGACCGTTTCTCGACGTTTTCTAACTCAGGGAACAAGTTGCACACTTCTGAGATGCATTTGGGCAACTTTGTCAGAAATGAGTTTTTTGCCTACAGAGACATGCCTATTTGCGCAGTAGTACAGATTCTGAGTTTGTAACTGGGCTTGATGAAATCAGCATTTCTCTTGCTTCCCTGTGCGTAGGGAAGCTCAGTTTTAGTCACAGTAGCTCCCACAAGTGTCTCCTCAGTGTGTTCCCATTTCCTTAGAAACAGTGTATTTGCTGGGAGAAAAGTGCATTACTGTGCGCTTTCACCGTTCAGCAAATACATGTGTAGAGGCACAGCGCTAGCAGAAACGAACGTTTCTCGACGTTTTCTAACTCAGGGAACAAGTTGCACACTTCTGAGATGCATTTGGGCAACTTTGTCAGAAATGAGTTTTGCCTAAAGAGACTTGCCTATTTGCGCAGTAGTACAGATTCTGAGTATGTAACTGGGCTTGATGAAATCAGCATTTCTCTTGCTTCCCTGTGCGTAGGGAAGCTCAGTTTTAGTCACAGTAGCTCCCACAAGTGTCTCCTCAGTGTGTTCCCATTTCCTTAGAAGCAGTGTATTTGCTGGGAGAAAAGTGCATTACTGTGCGCTTTCACCGTTCAGCAAATACATGTGTAGAAGCACAGCGCTAGCAGAAACGACCGTTTCTCGACGTTTTCTAACTGAGGAACAAGTTGCACACTTCTGAGATGTATTTGGGCAAAATTGTCAGAAATGAGTTTTTTGCCTACAGAGACATGCCTATTTGCGCAGTAGTACAGATTCTGAGTATGTAACTGGGCTTGAATAATCAGCATTTCTCTTGCTTCCCTGTGCGTAGGGAAGCTCAGTTTTAGTCATAGTAGCTCCCACAAGTGTCTCCTCAGTGTGTTCCCAGTTCCTTAGAAACAGTGTATTTGCTGGGAGAAAAGTGCATTACTGTGCGCTTTCACCGTTCTGCAAATACATGTGTAGAAGCACAGCGCTAGCAGAAACGACCTTTTCTCGACGTTTTCTAACTCAGGGAACAAGTTGCACACTTCTGAGATGCATTTGGGCAACTTTGTCAGAAATGAGTTTTTTGCCTACAGAGACATGCCTATTTGCGCAGTAGTACAGATTCTGAGTATGTAACTGGGCTTGATGAAATCAGCATTTCTCTTGCTTCCCTGTGCGTAGGGAAGCTCAGTTTTAGTCACAGTAGCTCCCACAAGTGTCTCCTCAGTGTGTTCCCATTTCCTTAGAAACAGTGTATTTGCTGGGAGAAAAGTGCATTACTGTGCGCTTTCACCGTTCAGCAAATACATGTGTAGAAGCACAGCGCTAGCTGAAACGACCGTTTCTCGACGTTTTCTAACTCAGGGAACAAGTTGCACACTTCTGAGATGCATTTGGGCAACTTTGTCAGAAATGAGTTTTTTGCCTACAGAGACATGCCTATTTGCGCAGTAGTACAGATTCTGAGTTTGTAACTGGGCTTGATGAAATCAGCATTTCTCTTGCTTCCCTGTGCGTAGGGAAGCTCAGTTTTAGTCACAGTAGCTCCCACAAGTGTCTCCTCAGTGTGTTCCCAGTTATTAGAAACAGTGTATTTGCTGGGAGAAAAGTGCATTACTGTGCGCTTTCACCGTTCAGCAAATACATGTGTAGAAGCACAGCGCTAGCAGAAACGAACGTTTCTCGACGTTTTCTAACTCAGGGAACAAGTTGCAGACTTCTGAGATACATTTGGGCAACTTTGTCAGAAATGAGTTTTTTGCCTACAGAGACATGCCTATTTGCGCAGTAGTACAGATTCTGAGTATGTAACTGGGCTTGATGAAATCAGCATTCTCTTGCTTCCCTGTGCGTAGGGAAGCTCAGTTTTAGTCACAGTAGCTCCCACAAGTGTCCCCTCAGTGTGTTCCCATTTCCTTAGAAACAGTGTATTTGCTGAGAGAAAAGTGCATTATACTGTGCGCTTTCACCGTTCAGCAAATACATGTGTAGAAGCACAGTGCTAGCAGAAACGAAAGTTTCTCGACGTTTTCTAACTCAGGGAACAAGTTGCACACTTCTGAGATGCATTTGGGCAACTTTGTCAGAAATGAGTTTTTTGCCTACAGAGACATGCCTATTTGCGCAGTAGTACAGATTCTGTGTATGTAACTGGGCTTGATGAAATCAGCATTTCTCTTGCTTCCCTGTGCGTAGGGAAGCTCAGTTTTAGTCACAGTAGCTCCCACAAGTGTCTCCTCAGTGTGTTCCCATTTCCTTAGAAACAGTGTATTTGCTGGGAGAAAAGTGCATTACTGTGCGCTTTCACCGTTCAGCAAATACATGTGTAGAAGCACAGCGCTAGCAGAAACGAACGTTTCTTGACGATTTCTAACTCAGGGAACAAGTTGCACACTTCTGAGATGCATTTGGGCAACTTTGTCAGAAATGAGTTTTTTGCCTACAAAGACATGCCTATTTGCGCAGTAGTACAGATTCTGAGTATGTAACTGGGCTTGATGAAATCAGCATTTCTCTTGCTTCCCTGTGCGTAGGGAAGCTCAGTTTTAGTCACAGTAGCTCCCACAAGTGTCTCCTCAGTGTGTTCCCATTTCCTTAGAAACAGTGTATTTGCTGGGAGAAAAGTGCATTACTGTGCGCTTTCACCGTTCAGCAAATACATGTGTAGAAGCACAGCGCTAGCAGAAACGACCGTTTCTCGACGTTTTCTAACTCAGGGAACAAGTTGCACACTTCTGAGATGCATTTGGGCAACTTTGTCAGAAATGAGTTTTTTGCCTACAAAGACATGCCTATTTGCGCAGTAGTACAGATTCTGAGTATGTAACTGGGCTTGATGAAATCAGCATTTCTCTTGCTTCCCTGTGTGTAGGGAAGCTCAGTTTTAGTCACAGTAGCTCCCACAAGTGTCTCCTCAGTGTGTTCCCAGTTCCTTAGAAACAGTGTATTTGCTGGGAGAAAAGTGCATCACTGTGCGCTTTCACCGTTCAGCAAATACATGTGTAGAAGCACAGCGCTAGCAGAAACGAACGTTTCTCGACGTTTTCTAACTCAGGGAACAAGTTGCACACTTCTGAGATGCATTTGGCCAACTTTGTCAGAAATGAGTTTTTTGCCTACAGAGACATGCCTATTTGCGCAGTAGTACAGATTCTGAGTATGTAACTGGGCTTGATGAAATCAGCATTTCTCTTGCTTCCCTGTGCGTAGGGAAGCTCAGTTTTAGTCACAGTAGCTCCCACAAGTGTCTCCTCAGTGTGTTCCCAGTTCCTTAGAAACAGTGTATTTGCTGGGAGAAAAGTGCATTACTGTGCGCTTTCACCGTTCAGCAAATACATGTGTAGAAGCACAGCGCTAGCAGAAACGACCGTTTCTCGACGTTTTCTAACTCAGGGAAAAAGTTGCACACTTCTGAGATGCATTTGGGCAACTTTGTCAGAAATGAGTTTTTTGTCTACAGATTCATGCCTATTTGCGCAGTAGGACAGATTCTGAGTATGTAACTGGGCTTGATGAAATCAGCATTTCTCTTGCTTCCCTGTGCGTAGGGAAGCTCAGTTTTAGTCACAGTAGCTCCCACAAGTGTCTCCTCAGTGTGTTCCCATTTCCTTAGAAACAGTGTATTTGCTGGGAGAAAAGTGCATTACTGTGCACTTTCACCGTTCAGCAAATACATGTGTAGAAGCACAGCGTTAGAAGATATGACCGTTTCTCGACGTTTTCTAACTCAGGGAACAAGTTGCACACTTCTGAGATGCATTTGGGCAACTTTGTCAGAAATGAGTTTTTTGCCTACAGAGACATGCCTATTCGCGCAGTAGTACAGATTCTGAGTATGTAATTGGGCTTGATGAAATCAGCATTTCTCTTGCTTCCCTGTGCGTAGGGAAGCTCAGTTTTAGTCACAGTAGCTCCCACAAGTGTCTCCTCAGTGTGTTCCCAGTTCCTTAGAAACAGTGTATTTGCTGGTAGACAAGTGCATTACTGTGCGCTTTCACCATTCAGCAAATACATGTGCAGAAGCACAGCGCTAGCAGAAATGAATGTTTCTCGACGTTTTCTAACTCAGGGAACAAGTTGCACACTTCTGAGATGCATTTGGCCAACTTTGTCAGAAATGAGTTTTTTGCCTACAGAGACATGCCTATTTGTGCAGTAGTACAGATTCTGAATATGTAACTGGGCTTGATGAAATCAGCATTTCTCTTGCTTCCCTGTGCGTAGGGAAGCTCAGTTTTAGTCACAGTAGCTCCCAAAAGTGTCTCCTCAGTGTGTTCCCATTTCCTTAGAAATAGTGTATTTGCTGGGAGAAAAGTGCATTACTGTGCGCTTTCACCGTTCAGCAAATACATGTGTAGAAGCACAGCGCTAGCAGAAACGAACGTTTCTCGACGTTTTCTAACTCAGGGAACAAGTTGCACACTTCTGAGATGCATTTGGGCAACTTTGTCAGAAATGAGTTTTTTGCCTACAGAGACATGCCTATTTGCGCAGTAGTACAGATTCTGAGTATGTAACTGGCTTGATGAAATCAGCATTTCTCTTGCTTCCCTGTGCGTAGGGAAGCTCAGTTTTAGTCACAGTAGCTCCCACAAGTGTCTCCTCAGTGTGTTCCCATTTCCTTAGAAACTGTGTAAATGCTAGGAGAAAAGTGCATTACTGTGCGCGTTCACCGTTCAGCAAATACATGTGTAGAAGCACAGCGCTAGCAGAAACGAACGTTTCTCGACGTTTTCTAACTCAGGGAACAAGTTGCACACTTCTGAGATGCATTTGGGCAACGTTGTCAGAAATGAGTTTTTTGCCTACAGATTCATGCCTATTTGCGCAGTAGTTCAGATTCAGAGTATGTAACTGGGCTTGATGAAATCAGCATTTCTCTTGCTTCCCTGTGCGTAGGGAAGCTCAGTTTTAGTCACAGTAGCTCCCACAAGTGTCTCCTCAGTGTGTTCCCATTTCCTTAGAAACAGTGTATTTGCTGGGAGAAAAGTGCATTACCTGCGCTTTCACCGTTCAGCAAATACATGTGTAGAAGCACAGTGCTAGCAGAAACGAAAGTTTCTCGACGTTTTCTAACTCAGGGAACAAGTTGCACACTTCTGAGATGCATTTGGGCAACTTTGTCAGAAATGAGTTTTTTGCCTACAGAGACATGCCTATTTGCGCAGTAGTACAGATTCTGTGTATGTAACTGGGCTTGATGAAATCAGCATTTCTCTTGCTTCCCTGTGCGTAGGGAAGCTCAGTTTTAGTCACAGTAGCTCCCACAAGTGTCTCCTCAGTGTGTTCCCATTTCCTTAGAAACAGTGTATTTGCTGGGAGAAAAGTGCATTACTGTGCGCATTCACCGTTCAGCAAATACATGTGTAGAAGCACAGCGCTAGCAGAAACGAACGTTTCTTGACGATTTCTAACTCAGGGAACAAGTTGCACACTTCTGAGATGCATTTGGGCAACTTTGTCAGAAATGAGTTTTTTGCCTACAAAGACATGCCTATTTGCGCAGTAGTACAGATTCTGAGTATGTAACTGGGCTTGATGAAATCAGCATTTCTCTTGCTTCCCTGTGCGTAGGGAAGCTCAGTTTTAGTCACAGTAGCTCCCACAAGTGTCTCCTCAGTGTGTTCCCATTTCCTTAGAAACAGTGTATTTGCTGGGAGAAAAGTGCATTACTGTGCGCTTTCACCGTTCAGCAAATACATGTGTAGAAGCACAGCGCTAGCAGAAACGACCGTTTCTCGACGTTTTCTAACTCAGGGAACAAGTTGCACACTTCTGAGATGCATTTGGGCAACTTTGTCAGAAATGAGTTTTTTGCCTACAAAGACATGCCTATTTGCGCAGTAGTACAGATTCTGAGTATGTAACTGGGCTTGATGAAATCAGCATTTCTCTTGCTTCCCTGTGTGTAGGGAAGCTCAGTTTTAGTCACAGTAGCTCCCACAAGTGTCTCCTCAGTGTGTTCCCAGTTCCTTAGAAACAGTGTATTTGCTGGGAGAAAAGTGCATCACTGTGCGCTTTCACCGTTCAGCAAATACATGTGTAGAAGCACAGCGCTAGCAGAAACGAACGTTTCTCGACGTTTTCTAACTCAGGGAACAAGTTGCACACTTCTGAGATGCATTTGGCCAACTTTGTCAGAAATGAGTTTTTTGCCTACAGAGACATGCCTATTTGCGCAGTAGTACAGATTCTGAGTATGTAACTGGGCTTGATGAAATCAGCATTTCTCTTGCTTCCCTGTGCGTAGGGAAGCTCAGTTTTAGTCACAGTAGCTCCCACAAGTGTCTCCTCAGTGTGTTCCCAGTTCCTTAGAAACAGTGTATTTGCTGGGAGAAAAGTGCATTACTGTGCGCTTTCACCGTTCAGCAAATACATGTGTAGAAGCACAGCGCTAGCAGAAACGACCGTTTCTCGACGTTTTCTAACTCAGGGAAAAAGTTGCACACTTCTGAGATGCATTTGGGCAACTTTGTCAGAAATGAGTTTTTTGTCTACAGATTCATGCCTATTTGCGCAGTAGTACAGATTCTGAGTATGTAACTGGGCTTGATGAAATCAGCATTTCTCTTGCTTCCCTGTGCGTAGGGAAGCTCAGTTTTAGTCACAGTAGCTCCCACAAGTGTCTCCTCAGTGTGTTCCCATTTCCTTAGAAACAGTGTATTTGCTGGGAGAAAAGTGCATTACTGTGCACTTTCACCGTTCAGCAAATACATGTGTAGAAGCACAGCGTTAGAAGATATGACCGTTTCTCGACGTTTTCTAAATCAGGGAACAAGTTGCACACTTCTGAGATGCATTTGGGCAACTTTGTCAGAAATGAGTTTTTTGCCTACAGAGACATGCCTATTCGCGCAGTAGTACAGATTCTGAGTATGTAATTGGGCTTGATGAAATCAGCATTTCTCTTGCTTCCCTGTGCGTAGGGAAGCTCAGTTTTAGTCACAGTAGCTCCCACAAGTGTCTCCTCAGTGTGTTCCCATTTCCTTAGAAACAGTGTATTTGCTGGGAGAAAAGTGCATTACTGTGCGCTTTCACCGTTCAGCAAATACATGTGTAGAAGCACAGCGCTAGCAGAAACGAACGTTTCTCGACGTTTTCTAACTCAGGGAACAAGTTGCACACTTCTGAGATGCATTTGGGCAACTTTGTCAGAAATGAGTTTTTTGCCTACAGAGACATGCCTATTTGCGCAGTAGTACAGATTCTGAGTATGTAACTGGGCTTGATGAAATCAGCATTTCTCTTGCTTCCCTGTGCGTAGGGAAGCTCAGTTTTAGTCACAGTAGCTCCCACAAGTGTCTCCTCAGTGTGTTCCCATTTCCTTAGAAACTGTGTAAATGCTAGGAGAAAAGTGCATTACTGTGCGCGTTCACCGTTCAGCAAATACATGTGTAGAAGCACAGCGCTAGCAGAAACGAACGTTTCTCGACGTTTTCTAACTCAGGGAACAAGTTGCACACTTCTGAGATGCATTTGGGCAACGTTGTCAGAAATGAGTTTTTTGCCTACAGATTCATGCCTATTTGCGCAGTAGTTCAGATTCAGAGTATGTAACTGGGCTTGATGAAATCAGCATTTCTCTTGCTTCCCTGTGCGTAGGGAAGCTCAGTTTTAGTCACAGTAGCTCCCACAAGTGTCTCCTCAGTGTGTTCCCATTTCCCTAGAAACAGTGTATTTGCTGGGAGAAAAGTGCATTACTGTGCGCTTTCACCGTTCAGCAAATACTTGTGTAGAAGCACAGCGCTAGAAGAAACGAACGTTTCTCGACGTTTTCTAACTCAGGGAACAAGTTGCACACTTCTGAGATGCATTTGGGCAACTTTGTCAGAAATGAGTTTTTTGCCTACAGATTCATGCCTATTTGCGCAGTAGTACAGATTCTGAGTATGTAACTGGGCTTGATGAAATCAGCATTTCTCTTGCTTCCCTGTGCGTAGGGAAGCTCAGTTTTAGTCACAGTAGCTCCCACAAGTGTCTCCTCAGTGTGTTCCCATTTCCTTAGAAACAATGTATTTGCTGGGAGAAAAGTGAATTACTGTGCGCTTTCACCGTTCAGCAAATACATGTGTAGAAGCACAGCGCTAGCAGGAACGACCGTTTCTCGACGTTTTCTAAATCAGGGAACAAGTTGCACACTTCTGAGATGCATTTGGGCAACTTTGTCAGAAATGAGTTTTTTGCCTACAGAGACATGCCTATTTGCGCAGTAGTACAGATTCTGAGTATGTAACTGTGCTGGATGAAATCAGCATTTCTCTTGCTTCCCTGTGCGTAGGGAAGCTCAGTTTTAGTCACAGTAGCTCCCACAAGTGTCTCCTCAGTGTGTTCCCATTTCCTTAGAAACAGTGTATTTGCTGGGAGAAAAGTGCATTACTGTGCGCTTTCACCGTTCAGCAAATACATGTGTAGAAGCACAGCGCTAGCAGAAACGAATGTTTCTCAACGTTTTCTAACTCAGGGAACAAGTTGCAGACTTCTGAGATACATTTGGGCAACTTTGTCAGAAATGAGTTTTTTGCCTACAGAGACATGCCTATTTGCGCAGTAGTACAGATTCTGAGTATGTAACTGGGCTTGATGAAATCAGCATTCTCTTGCTTCCCTGTGCGTAGGGATGCTCAGTTTTAGTCACAGTAGCTCCCACAAGTGTCCCCTCAGTGTGTTCCCATTTCCTTAGAAACAGTGTATTTGCTGAGAGAAAAGTGCATTACTGTGCGCTTTCACCGTTCAGCAAATACATGTGTAGAAGCACAGTGCTAGCAGAAACGAAAGTTTCTCGACGTTTTCTAACTCAGGGAACAAGTTGCACACTTCTGAGATGCATTTGGGCAACTTTGTCAGAAATGAGTTTTTTGCCTACAGAGACATGCCTATTTGCGCAGTAGTACAGATTCTGTGTATGTAACTGGGCTTGATGAAATCAGCATTTCTCTTGCTTCCCTGTGCATAGGGAAGCTCAGTTTTAGTCACAGTAGCTCCCACAAGTGTCTCCTCAGTGTGTTCCCATTTCCTTAGAAACAGTGTATTTGCTGGGAGAAAAGTGCATTACTGTGCGCTTTCACCGTTCAGCAAATACATGTGTAGAAGCACAGCGCTAGCAGAAACGAACGTTTCTTGACGATTTCTAACTCAGGGAACAAGTTGCACACTTCTGAGATGCATTTGGGCAACTTTGTCAGAAATGAGTTTTTTGCCTACAAAGACATGCCTATTTGCGCAGTAGTACAGATTCTGAGTATGTAACTGGGCTTGATGAAATCAGCATTTCTCTTGCTTCCCTGTGCGTAGGGAAGCTCAGTTTTAGTCACAGTAGCTCCCACAAGTGTCTCCTCAGTGTGTTCCCATTTCCTTAGAAACAGTGTATTTGCTGGGAGAAAAGTGCATTACTGTGCGCTTTCACCGTTCAGCAAATACATGTGTAGAAGCACAGCGCTAGCAGAAACGACCGTTTCTCGACGTTTTCTAACTCAGGGAACAAGTTGCACACTTCTGAGATGCATTTGGGCAACTTTGTCAGAAATGAGTTTTTTGCCTACAAAGACATGCCTATTTGCGCAGTAGTACAGATTCTGAGTATGTAACTGGGCTTGATGAAATCAGCATTTCTCTTGCTTCCCTGTGTGTAGGGAAGTTCAGTTTTAGTCACAGTAGCTCCCACAAGTGTCTCCTCAGTGTGTTCCCAGTTCCTTAGAAACAGTGTATTTGCTGGGAGAAAAGTGCATTACTGTGCGCTTTCACCGTTCAGCAAATACATGTGTAGAAGCACAGCGCTAGCAGAAACGACCGTTTCTCGACGTTTTCTAACTCCGGGAAAAAGTTGCACACTTCTGAGATGCATTTGGGCAACTTTGTCAGAAATGAGTTTTTTGTCTACAGATTCATGCCTATTTGCGCAGTAGTACAGATTCTGAGTATGTAACTGGGCTTGATGAAATCAGCATTTCTCTTGCTTCCCTGTGCGTAGGGAAGCTCAGTTTTAGTCACAGTAGCTCCCACAAGTGTCTCCTCAGTGTGTTCCCATTTCCTTAGAAACAGTGTATTTGCTGGGAGAAAAGTGCATTACTGTGCACTTTCACCGTTCAGCAAATACATGTGTAGAAGCACAGCGTTAGAAGATATGACCGTTTCTCGACGTTTTCTAAATCAGGGAACAAGTTGCACACTTCTGAGATGCATTTGGGCAACTTTGTCAGAAATGAGTTTTTTGCCTACAGAGACATGCCTATTCGCGCAGTAGTACAGATTCTGAGTATGTAATTGGGCTTGATGAAATCAGCATTTCTCTTGCTTCCCTGTGCGTAGGGAAGCTCAGTTTTAGTCACAGTAGCTCCCACAAGTGTCTCCTCAGTGTGTTCCCAGTTCCTTAGAAACAGTGTATTTGCTGGGAGACAAGTGCATTACTGTGCGCTTTCACCGTTCAGCAAATACATGTGCAGAAGCACAGCGCTAGCAGAAATGAATGTTTCTCGACGTTTTCTAACTCAGGGAACAAGTTGAACACTTCTGAGATGCATTTGGCCAACTTTGTCAGAAATGAGTTTTTTGCCTACAGAGACATGCCTATTTGCGCAGTAGTACAGATTCTGAGTATGTAACTGGGCTTGATGAAATCAGCATTTCTCTTGCTTCCCTGTGCGTAGGGAAGCTCAGTTTTAGTCACAGTAGCTCCCACAAGTGTCTCCTCAGTGTGTTCCCAGTTCCTTAGAAACAGTGTATTTGCTGGGAGAAAAGTACATTACTGTGCGCTTTCACCGTTCAGCAAATACATATGTAGAAGCACAGCGCTAGCAGAAACGACCGTTTCTCGACGTTTTCTAACTCAGGGAAAAAGTTGCACACTTCTGAGATGCATTTGGGCAACTTTGTCAGAAATGAGTTTTTTGGCTAAAGAGACATGCCTATTTGCGCAGTAGTACAGATTCTGAGTATGTAACTGGGCTTGATGAAATCAGCATTTCTCTTGCTACCCTGTGCGTAGGGAAGCTCAGTTTTAGTCACAGTAGCTCACACAAGTGTCTCCTCAGTGTGTTCCCAGTTCCTTAGAAACAGTGTATTTGCTGGGAGAAAAGTGCATTACTGTGCGCTTTCACCGTTCAGCAAATACATGTGTAGAAGCACAGCGCTAGCAGAAACGACGGTTTCTCGACGTTTTCTAACTCAGGGAAAAAGTTGCACATTTCTGAGATGCATTTGGGCAACTTTGTCAGAAATGAGTTTTTTGCCTACAGAGACATGCCTATTTGCGCAGTAGTACAGATTCTGAGTATGTAACTGGGCTTGATGAAATCAGCATTTCTATTGCTTCCCTGTGCGTAGGGAAGCTCAGTTTTAGTCCCAGTAGCTCCCACAAGTGTCTCCTCAGTGTGTTCCCATTTCCTTAGAAACAGTGTATTTGCTGGGAGAAAAGTGCATTACTGTGCGCTTTCACCGTTCAACAAATACATGTGTAGAAGCACAGCGTTAGAAGATATGACCGTTTCTCGACGTTTTCTAACTCAGGGAGCAAGTTGCACACTTCTGAGATGCATTTTGGTAACTTTCTCAAAAATGAGTTTTTTGCCTACAGAGACATGCCTATTTGCGCAGTAGTACAGATTCTGAGTATGTAACTGGGCTTGATGAAATCAGCATTTCTCTTGCTTCCCTGTGCGTAGGGAAGCTCAGTTTTAGTCACAGTAGCTCCCACAAGTGTCTCCTCAGTGTGTTCCCAGTTATTAGAAACAGTGTATTTGCTGGGAGAAAAGTGCATTACTGTGCGCTTTCACCGTTCAGCAAATACATGTGTAGAAGCACAGCGCTAGCTGAAACGACGGTTTCTCGACGTTTTCTAACTCAGGGAACAAGTGGCACACTTCTGAGATGCATTTGGGCAACTTTGTCAGAAATGAGTTTTTTGCCTACAGAGACATGCCTATTTGCGCAGTAGTACAGATTCTGAGTATGTAACTGGGCTTGATGAAATCAGCATTTCTCTTGCTTCCCTGTGCGTAGGGAAGCTCAGTTTTAGTCACAGTAGCTCCCACAAGTGTCTCCTCAGTGTGTTCCCAGTTATTAGAAACAGTGTATTTGCTGGGAGAAAAGTGCATTACTGTGCGCTTTCACCGTTCAGCAAATACATGTGTAGAAGCACAGCGCTAGCTGAAACGACGGTTCTCGACGTTTTCTAACTCAGGGAACAAGTGGCACACTTCTGAGATGCATTTGGGCAACTTTGTCAGAAATGAGTTTTTTGCCTACAGAGACATGCCTATTTGCGCAGTAGTACAGATTCTGAGTATGTAACTGGGCTTGATGAAATCAGCATTTCTCTTGCTTCCCTGTGCGTAGGGAAGCTCAGTTTTAGTCATAGTAGCTCCCACAAGTGTCTCCTCAGTGTGTTCCCAGTTCCTTAGAAACAGTGTATTTGCTGGGAGAAAAGTGCATTACTGTGCGCTTTCACCGTTCAGCAAATACATGTGTATAAGCACAGCGCTAGCAGAAACGAACGTTTCTCGACGTTTTCTAACTCAGGGTAAAGTTGCACACTTCTGAGATGCATTTGGGCAACTTTGTCAGAAATGAGTTTTTTGTCTACAGATTCATGCCTATTTGCGCAGTAGTACAGATTCTGAGTATGTAACTGGGCTTGATGAAATCAGCATTTCTCTTGCTTCCCTGTGCGTAGGGAAGCTCAGTTTTAGTCACAGTAGCTCCCACAAGTGTCTCCTCAGTGTGTTCCCAGTTCCTTAGAAACAGTGTATTTGCTGGGAGAAAAGTGCATTACTGTGTGCTTTCACCGTTCAGCAAATACATGTGTAGAAGCACAGCGCTAGCAGAAACGACCGTTTCTCGACGTTTTCTAACTCAGGGAACAAGTTGCACACTTCTGAGATGCATTTGGGCAACTTTGTCAGAAATGAGTTTTTTGCCTACAGAGACATGCCTATTTGCGCAGTAGTACAGATTCTGAGTATGTAACTGGGCTTGATGAAATCAGCATTTCTCTTGCTTCCCTGTGCGTAGGGAAGCTCAGTTTTAGTCACAGTAGCTCCCACAATTGTCTCCTCATTGTGTTCCCAGTTATTAGAAACAGTGTATTTGCTGGGAGAAAAGTGCATTACTGTGTGCTTTCACCGTTCAGCAAATACATGTGTAGAAGCACAGCGCTAGCTGAAACGACGGTTTCTCGACGTTTTCTAACACAGGGAACAAGTGGCACACTTCTGAGATGCATTTGGGCAACTTTGTCAGAAATGAGTTTTTTGCCTACAGAGACATGCCTATTTGCGCAGTAGTACAGATTCTGAGTATGTAACTGGGCTTGATGAAATCAGCATTTCTCTTGCTTCCCTGTGCGTAGGGAAGCTCAGTTTTAGTCACAGTAGCTCCCCCAAGTGTCTCCTCAGTGTGTTCCCAGTTCCTTAGAAACAGTGTATTTGCTGGGAGAAAAGTGCATCACTGTGCGCTTTCACCGTTCAGCAAATACATGTGTAGAAGCACAGCGCTAGCAGAAACGACCGTTTCTCGACGTTTTCTAACTCAGGGAACAAGTTGCACACTTCTGAGATGCATTTGGCCAACTTTGTCAGAAATGAGTTTTTTGCCTACAGAGACATGCCTATTTGTGCAGTAGTACAGATTCTGAGTATGTAACTGGGCTTGATGAAATCAGCATTTCTCTTGCTTCCCTGTGCGTAGGGAAGCTCAGTTTTAGTCACAGTAGCTCACACAAGTGTCTGCTCAGTGTGTTCAGAGTTCCTTAGAAACAGTGTATTTGCTGGGAGAAAAGGGCATTACTGTGCGCTTTCACCGTTCAGCAAATACATGTGTAGAAGCACAGCGCTAGCAGAAACGACCGTTTCTCGACGTTTTCTAACTCAGGGAAAAAGTTGCACACTTCTGAGATGCATTTGGGCAACTTTGTCAGAAATGAGTTTTTTGTCTACAGATTCATGCCTATTGCGAAGTAGTACAGATTCTGAGTATGTAACTGGGCTTGATGAAATCAGCATTTCTCTTGCTTCCCTGTGCGTAGGGAAGCTCAGTTTTAGTCACAGTAGCTCACACAAGTGTCTCCTCAGTGTGTTCCCAGTTCCTTAGAAACAGTGTATTTGCTGGGAGAAAAGTGCATTACTGTGCGCTTTCACCGTTCAGCAAATACATGTGTAGAAGCACAGCGCTAGCAGAAACGACCGTTTCTCGATGTTTTCTAACTCAGGGAAAAAGTTGCACACTTCTGAGATGCATTTGGGCAACTTTGTCAGAAATGAGTTTTTTGCCTACAGAGACATGCCTATTTGCGCAGTAGTACAGATTCTGAGTATGTAACTGGGCTTGATGAAATCAGCATTTCTCTTGCTTCCCTGTGCGTAGGGAAGCTCAGTTTTAGTCACAGTAGAACCCACAAGTGTCTCCTCAGCGTGTTCCCATTTCCTTAGAAACAGTGTATTTGCTGGGAGAAAAGTGCATTACTGTGCGCTTTCACCGTTCAGCAAATACATGTGTAGAAGCACAGCGTTAGAAGATATGACCGTTTCTCGACGTTTTCTAACTCAGGGAGCAAGTTGCACACTTCTGAGATGCATTTGGGCAACTTTGTCAGAAATGAGTTTTTTGCCTACAGAGACATGCCTATTTGCGCAGTAGTACAGATTCTGAGTATGTAACTGGGCTTCATGAAAACAGCATTTCTCTTGCTTCCCTGTGCGTAGGGAAGCTCAGTTTTAGTCACAGCAGCTTCCACAAGTGTCTCCTCAGTTTGTTCCCATTTCCTTAGAAACAGTGTATTTGCTGGGAGAAAAGTGCATTACTGTGCGCTTTCACCGTTCAGCAAATACATGTGTAGAAGCACAGCGCTAGTAGAAACGAACGTTTCTCGATGTTTTCTTATTCAGGGAACAAGTTGCACACTTCTGAGATGCATTTTGGTAACTTTCTCAAAAATGAGTTTTTTGCCTACAGAGACATGCCTATTTGCGCAGTAGTACAGATTCTGAGTATATAACTGGGCTTGTTGAAATCAGCATTTCTCTTGCTTCCCTGTGCGTACGGAAGCTCAGTTTTAGTCACAGTAGCTCCCACAAGTGTCTCCTCAGTGTGTTCCCAGTTATTAGAAACAGTGTATTTGCTGGGAGAAAAGTGCATTACTGTGCGCTTTCACCGTTCAGCAAATACATGTGTAGAAGCACAGCGCTAGCTGAAACGATGGTTTCTCGACGTTTTCTAACTCAGGGAACAAGTGGCACACTTCTGAGATGCATTTGGGCAACTTTGTCAGAAATGAGTTTTTTGCCTACAGAGACATGCCTATTTGCGCAGTAGTACAGATTCTGAGTATGTAACTGGGCTTGATGAAATCAGCATTTCTCTTGCTTCCCTGTGCGTAGGGAAGCTCAGTTTTAGTCACAGTAGCTCCCACAAGTGTCTCCTCAGTGTGTTCCCAGTTCCTTAGAAACAGTGTATTTGCTGGGAGAAAAGTGCATTACTGTGTGCTTTCACCGTTCAGCAAATACATGTGTAGAAGCACAGCGCTAGCAGAAACGACCGTTTCTCGACGTTTTCTAACTCAGGGAACAAGTTGCACACTTCTGAGATGCATTTGGGCAACTTTGTCAGA
The DNA here is from genome assembly GCF_964271855.1 of Acomys minous. Taxonomy (NCBI): domain Eukaryota; kingdom Metazoa; phylum Chordata; class Mammalia; order Rodentia; family Muridae; genus Acomys; species Acomys minous. The sequence goes on from NC_140494.1 coordinate 66,503,169, forward strand.
AATGAGTTTTTTGCCTACAGAGACATGCCTATTTGCGCAGTAGTACAGATTCTGAGTATGTAACTGGGCTTGATGAAATCAGCATTTCTCTTGCTTCCCTGTGCGTAGGGAAGCTCAGTTTTAGTCACAGTAGCTCCCACAAGTGTCTCCTCAGTGTGTTCCCAGTTCTTAGAAACAGTGTATTTGCTGGGAGAAAAGTGCATTACTGTGCGCTTTCACCGTTCAGCAAATACATGTGTAGAAGCACAGCGCTAGCTGAAACGACGGTTTCTCGACGTTTTCTAACTCAGGGAACAAGTGGCACACTTCTGAGATGCATTTGGGCAACTTTGTCAGAAATGAGTTTTTTGCCTACAGAGACATGCCTATTTGCGCAGTAGTACAGATTCTGAGTATGTAACTGGGCTTGATGAAATCAGCATTTCTCTTGCTTCCCTGTGCGTAGGGAAGCTCAGTTTTAGTCATAGTAGCTCCCACAAGTGTCTCCTCAGTGTGTTCCCATTTCCTTAGAAACAGTGTATTTGCTGGGAGAAAAGTGCATTACTGTGCGCTTTCACCTTTCAGCAAATACATGTGTAGAAGCACAGTGCTAGCAGAAACGAACGTTTCTCGATGTTTTCTAACTCAGGGAACAAGTTGCACACTTCTGAGATGCATTTGGGCAACTTTGTCAGAAATGAGTTTTTTGCCTACAGAGACATGCCTATTTGCGCAGTAGTACAGATTCTGAGTATGTAACTGGGCTTGATGAAATCAGCATTTCTCTTGCTTCCCTGTGCGTAGGGAAGCTCAGTTTTAGTCACAGTAGCTCCCACAAGTGTCTCCTCAGTGTGTTCCCATTTTCTTAGAAACAGTGTATTTGCTGGGAGAAAAGTGCATTACTGTGCGCTTTCACCGTTCAGCAAATGCATGTGTAGAAGCACAGCGCTAGCAGAAACGAACGTTTCTCAACGGTTTCTAACTCAGGGAACAAGTTGCACACTTCTGAGATGCATTTGGGCAACTTTGTCAGAAATGAGTTTTTTGCCTACAGAGACATGCCTATTTGCGCAGTAGTACAGATTCGGAGTATGTAACTGGGCTGGATGAAATCAGCATTTCTCTTGCTTCACTGTGCGTAGGGAAGCTCAGTTTTAGTCACAGTAGCTCCCACAAGTGTCTCCTCAGTGTGTTCCCATTTCCTTAGAAACAGTGTATTTGCTGGGAGAAAAGTGCATTACTGTGTGCTTTCACCGTTCAGCAAATACATGTGTAGAAGCACAGCGCTAGCAGAAACGAACGTTTCTCGACGTTTTCTAACTCAGGGAACAAGTTGCACACTTCTGAGATGCATTTGGGTAACTTTCTCAAAAATGAGTTTTTTGCCTACAGAGACATGCCTATTTGCGCAGTAGTACAGATTCTGAGTATGTAACTGGGCTTGATGAAATCAGCATTTCTCTTGCTTCCCTGTGTGTAGGGAAGCTCAGTTTTAGTCACAGTAGCTCCCACAAGTGTCTCCTCAGTGTGTTCCCATTTCTTAAGAAACAGTGTATTTGCTGGGAGAAAAGTGCACTACTGTGCGCTTTCACCGTTCAACAAATACATGTGTAGAAGCACAGCGCTAGCTGAAACGACCGTTTCTCCACGTTTTCTAACTCAGGGAACAAGTGGCACACTTCTGAGATGCATTTGGGCAACTTTGTCAGAAATGAGTTTTTTGCCTACAGAGACATGCCTATTTGCGCAGTAGTACAGATTCTGAGTATGTAACTGGGCTTGATGAAATCAGCATTTCTCTTGCTACTCTGTGCGTAGGGAAGCTCAGTTTTAGTCACAGTAGCTCCCACAAGTGTCTCCTCAGTGTGTTCCCAGTTCCTTAGAAACAGTGTATTTGCTGGGAGAAAAGTGCATCACTGTGCGCTTTCACCGTTCAGCAAATACATGTGTAGAAGCACAGCACTAGCAGAAACGAACGTTTCTCGACGTTTTCTAACTCAGGGAACAAGTTGCACACTTCTGAGATGCATTTGGGCAACTTTCTCAAAAATGAGTTTTTTGCCTACAGAGACATGCCTATTTGCGCAGTAGTACAGATTCTGAGTATGTAACTGGGCTTGATGAAATCAGCATTTCTCTTGCTTCCCTGTGTGTAGGGAAGCTCAGTTTTAGTCACAGTAGCTCCCACAAGTGTCTCCTCAGTGTGTTCCCATTTCCTTAGAAACAGTGTATTTGCTGGGAGAAAAGTGCACTACTGTGCGCTTTCACCGTTCAACAAATACATGTGTAGAAGCACAGCGCTAGCTGAAACGACCGTTTCTCCACGTTTTCTAACTCAGGGAACAAGTGGCACACTTCTGAGATGCATTTGGGCAACTTTGTCAGAAATGAGTTTTTTGCCTACAGAGACATGCCTATTTGCGCAGTAGTACAGATTCTGAGTATGTAACTGGGCTTGATGAAATCAGCATTTCTCTTGCTACTCTGTGCGTAGGGAAGCTCAGTTTTAGTCACAGTAGCTCCCACAAGTGTCTCCTCAGTGTGTTCCCATTTCCTTAGAAACAGTGTATTTGCTGGGAGAAAAGTGCATCACTGTGCGCTTTCACCGTTCAGCAAATACATGTGTAGAAGCACAGCACTAGCAGAAACGAACGTTTCTCGACGTTTTCTAACTCAGGGAACAAGTTGCACACTTCTGAGATGCATTTGGGCAACTTTCTCAAAAATGAGTTTTTTGCCTACAGAGACATGCCTATTTGCGCAGTAGTACAGATTCTGAGTATGTAACTGGGCTTGATGAAATCAGCATTTCTCTTGCTTCCCTGTGTGTAGGGAAGCTCAGTTTTAGTCACAGTAGCTCCCACAAGTGTCTCCTCAGTGTGTTCCCATTTCCTTAGAAACAGTGTATTTGCTGGGAGAAAAGTGCACTACTGTGCGCTTTCACCGTTCAACAAATACATGTGTAGAAGCACAGCGCTAGCTGAAACGACCGTTTCTCCACGTTTTCTAACTCAGGAAACAAGTGGCACACTTCTGAGATGCATTTGGGCAACTTTGTCAGAAATGAGTTTTTTGCCTACAGAGACATGCCTATTTGCGCAGTAGTACAGATTCTGAGTATGTAACTGGGCTTGATGAAATCAGCATTTCTCTTGCTTCCCTGTGCGTAGGGAAGCTCAGTTTTAGTCACAGTAGCTCCCACAAGTGTCTCCTCAGTGTGCTCCCAGTTCCTTAGAAACAGTGTATTTGCTGGGAGAAAAGTGCATCACTGTGCGCTTTCACCGTTCAGCAAATACATGTGTAGAAGCACAGCGCTAGCAGAAACGACCATTTCTCGAAGTTTTCTAACTCAGGGAACAAGTTGCACACTTCTGAGATGCATTTGGCCAACTTTGTCAGAAATGAGTTTTTTGCCTACAGAGACATGCCTATTTGTGCAGTAGTACAGATTCTGAGTATGTAACTGGGCTTGATGAAATCAGCATTTCTCTTGCTTCCCTGTGCGTAGAGAAGCTCAGTTTTAGTCACAGTAGCTCACACAAGTGTCTGCTCAGTGTGTTCACAGTTCCTTAGAAACAGTGTATTTGCTGGGAGAAAAGGGCATTACTGTGCGCTTTCACCGTTCAGCAAATACATGTGTAGAAGCATAGCGCTAGCAGAAACGACCGTTTCTCGACGTTTTCTAACTCAGGGAAAAAGTTGCACACTTCTGAGATGCATTTGGGCAACTTTGTCAGAAATGAGTTTTTTGTCTACAGATTCATGCCTATTGCGAAGTAGTACAGATTCTGAGTATGTAACTGGGCTTGATGAAATCAGCATTTCTCTTGCTTCCCTGTGCGTAGGGAAGCTCAGTTTTAGTCACAGTAGCTCACACAAGTGTCTCCTCAGTGTGTTCCCAGTTCCTTAGAAACAGTGTATTTGCTGGGAGAAAAGTGCATTACTGTGCGCTTTCACCGTTCAGCAAATACATGTGTAGAAGCACAGCGCTAGCAGAAACGACCGTTTCTCGATGTTTTCTAACTCAGGGAAAAAGTTGCACACTTCTGAGATGCATTTGGGCAACTTTGTCAGAAATGAGTTTTTTGCCTACAGAGACATGCCTATTTGCGCAGTAGTACAGATTCTGAGTATGTAACTGGGCTTGATGAAATCAGCATTTCTCTTGCTTCCCTGTGCGTAGGGAAGCTCAGTTTTAGTCCCAGTAGAACCCACAAGTGTCTCCTCAGCGTGTTCCCATTTCCTTAGAAACAGTGTATTTGCTGGGAGAAAAGTGCATTACTGTGCGCTTTCACCGTTCAGCAAATACATGTGTAGAAGCACAGCGTTAGAAGATATGACCGTTTCTCGACGTTTTCTAACTCAGGGAGCAAGTTGCACACTTCTGAGATGCATTTGGGCAACTTTGTCAGAAATGAGTTTTTTGCCTACGGAGACATGCCTATTTGCGCAGTAGTACAGATTCTGAGTATGTAACTGGGCTTCATGAAAACAGCATTTCTCTTGCTTCCCTGTGCGTAGCGAAGCTCAGTTTTAGTCACAGCAGCTTCCACAAGTGTCTCCTCAGTGTGTTCCCATTTCCTTAGAAACAGTGTATTTGCTGGGAGAAAAGTGCATTACTGTGCGCTTTCACCGTTCAGCAAATACATGTGTAGAAGCACAGCGCTAGTAGAAACGAACGTTTCTCGATGTTTTCTTATTCAGGGAACAAGTTGCACACTTCTGAGATGCATTTTGGTAACTTTCTCAAAAATGAGTTTTTTGCCTACAGAGACATGCCTATTTGCGCAGTAGTACAGATTCTGAGTATATAACTGGGCTTGTTGAAATCAGCATTTCTCTTGCTTCCCTGTGCGTAGGGAAGCTCAGTTTTAGTCACAGTAGCTCCCACAAGTGTCTCCTCAGTGTGTTCCCAGTTATTAGAAACAGTGTATTTGCTGGGAGAAAAGTGCATTACTGTGCGCTTTCACCGTTCAGCAAATACATGTGTAGAAGCACAGCGCTAGCTGAAACGACGGTTTCTCGACGTTTTCTAACTCAGGGAACAAGTGGCACACTTCTGAGATGCATTTGGGCAACTTTGTCAGAAATGAGTTTTTTGCCTACAGAGACATGCCTATTTGCGCAGTAGTACAGATTCTGAGTATGTAACTGGGCTTGATGAAATCAGCATTTCTCTTGCTTCCCTGTGCGTAGGGAAGCTCAGTTTTAGTCACAGTAGCTCCCACAAGTGTCTCCTCAGTGTGTTCCCAGTTCCTTAGAAACAGTGTATTTGCTGGGAGAAAAGTGCATTACTGTGTGCTTTCACCGTTCAGCAAATACATGTGTAGAAGCACAGCGCTAGCAGAAACGACCGTTTCTCGACGTTTTCTAACTCAGGGAACAAGTTGCACACTTCTGAGATGCATTTGGGCAACTTTGTCAGAAATGAGTTTTTTGCCTACAGAGACATGCCTATTTGCGCAGTAGTACAGATTCTGAGTATGTAACTGGGCTTGATGAAATCAGCATTTCTCTTGCTTCCCTGTGCGTAGGGAAGCTCAGTTTTAGTCACAGTAGCTCCCACAAGTGTCTCCTCAGTGTGTTCCCAGTTCCTTAGAAACAGTGTATTTGCTGGGAGAAAAGTGCATTACTGTGCGCTTTCACCGTTCAGCAAATACATGTGTAGAAGCACAGCGCTAGCTGAAACGACGGTTTCTCGCCGTTTTCTAACTCAGGGAACAAGTGGCACACTTCTGAGATGCATTTGGGCAACTTTGTCAGAAATGAGTTTTTTGCCTACAGAGACATGCCTATTTGCGCAGTAGTACAGATTCTGAGTATGTAACTGGGCTTGATGAAATCAGCATTTCTCTTGCTTCCCTGTGCGTAGGGAAGCTCAGTTTTAGTCATAGTAGCTCCCACAAGTGTCTCCTCAGTGTGTTCCCATTTCCTTAGAAACAGTGTATTTGCTGGGAGAAAAGTGCATTACTGTGCGCTTTCACCTTTCAGCAAATACATGTGTAGAAACACAGTGCTAGCAGAAACGAACGTTTCTCGACGTTTTCTAACTCAGGGAACAAGTTGCACACTTCTGAGATGCATTTGGGCAACTTTGTCAGAAATGAGTTTTTTGCCTACAGAGACATGCCTATTTGCGCAGTAGTACAGATTCGGAGTATGTAACTGGGCTGGATGAAATCAGCATTTCTCTTGCTTCACTGTGCGTAGGGAAGCTCAGTTTTAGTCACAGTAGCTCCCACAAGTGTCTCCTCAGTGTGTTCCCATTTCCTTAGAAACAGTGTATTTGCTGGGAGAAAAGTGCATTACTGTGTGCTTTCTCCGGTCAGCAAATACATGTGTAGAAGCACAGCGCTAGCAGAAACGAACGTTTCTCGACGTTTTCTAACTCAGGGAACAAGTTGCACACTTCTGAGATGCATTTGGGTAACTTTCTCAAAAATGAGTTTTTTGCCTACAGAGACATGCCTATTTGCGCAGTAGTACAGATTCTGAGTATGTAACTGGGCTTGATGAAATCAGCATTTCTCTTGCTTCCCTGTGTGTAGGGAAGCTCAGTTTTAGTCACAGTAGCTCCCACAAGTGTCTCCTCAGTGTGTTCCCATTTCTTAAGAAACAGTGTATTTGCTGGGAGAAAAGTGCACTACTGTGCTCTTTCACCGTTCAACAAATACATGTGTAGAAGCACAGCGCTAGCTGAAACGACCGTTTCTCCACGTTTTCTAACTCAGGGAACAAGTGGCACACTTCTGAGATGCATTTGGGCAACTTTGTCAGAAATGAGTTTTTTGCCTACAGAGACATGCCTATTTGCGCAGTAGTACAGATTCTGAGTATGTAACTGGGCTTGATGAAATCAGCATTTCTCTTGCTACTCTGTGCGTAGGGAAGCTCAGTTTTAGTCACAGTAGCTCCCACAAGTGTCTCCTCAGTGTGTTCCCAGTTCCTTAGAAACAGTGTATTTGCTGGGAGAAAAGTGCATCACTGTGCGCTTTCACCGTTCAGCAAATACATGTGTAGAAGCACAGCACTAGCAGAAACGAACGTTTCTCGACGTTTTCTAACTCAGGGAACAAGTTGCACACTTCTGAGATGCATTTGGGCAACTTTCTCAAAAATGAGTTTTTTGCCTACAGAGACATGCCTATTTGCGCAGTAGTACAGATTCTGAATATGTAACTGGGCTTGATGAAATCAGCATTTCTCTTGCTTCCCTGTGCGTAGGGAAGCTCAGTTTTAGTCACAGTACCTCCCACAAGTGTCTCCTCAGTGTGTTCCCATTTCCTTAGAAACAGTGTATTTGCTGGGAGAAAAGTGCATTACTGTGCGCTTTCACCGTTCAGCAAATACATGTGTAGAAGCACAGCGCTAGTAGAAACGAACGTTTCTCGATGTTTTCTTATTCAGGGAACAAGTTGCACACTTCTGAGATGCATTTTGGTAACTTTCTCAAAAATGAGTTTTTTGCCTACAGAGACATGCCTATTTGCGCAGTAGTACAGATTCTGAGTATATAACTGGGCTTGTTGAAATCAGCATTTCTCTTGCTTCCCTGTGCGTAGGGAAGCTCAGTTTTAGTCACAGTAGCTCCCACAAGTGTCTCCTCAGTGTGTTCCCAGTTATTAGAAACAGTGTATTTGCTGGGAGAAAAGTGCATTACTGTGCGCTTTCACCGTTCAGCAAATACATGTGTAGAAGCACAGCGCTAGCTGAAACGACGGTTTCTCGACGTTTTCTAACTCAGGGAACAAGTGGCACACTTCTGAGATGCATTTGGGCAACTTTGTCAGAAATGAGTTTTTTGCCTACAGAGACATGCCTATTTGCGCAGTAGTACAGATTCTGAGTATGTAACTGGGCTTGATGAAATCAGCATTTCTCTTGCTTCCCTGTGCGTAGGGAAGCTCAGTTTTAGTCACAGTAGCTCCCACAAGTGTCTCCTCAGTGTGTTCCCAGTTCCTTAGAAACAGTGTATTTGCTGGGAGAAAAGTGCATTACTGTGTGCTTTCACCGTTCAGCAAATACATGTGTAGAAGCACAGCGCTAGCAGAAACGACCGTTTCTCGACGTTTTCTAACTCAGGGAACAAGTTGCACACTTCTGAGATGCATTTGGGCAACTTTGTCAGAAATGAGTTTTTTGCCTACAGAGACATGCCTATTTGCGCAGTAGTACAGATTCTGAGTATGTAACTGGGCTTGATGAAATCAGCATTTCTCTTGCTTCCCTGTGCGTAGGGAAGCTCAGTTTTAGTCACAGTAGCTCCCACAAGTGTCTCCTCAGTGTGTTCCCAGTTCCTTAGAAACAGTGTATTTGCTGGGAGAAAAGTGCATTACTGTGCGCTTTCACCGTTCAGCAAATACATGTGTAGAAGCACAGCGCTAGCTGAAACGACGGTTTCTCGCCGTTTTCTAACTCAGGGAACAAGTGGCACACTTCTGAGATGCATTTGGGCAACTTTGTCAGAAATGAGTTTTTTGCCTACAGAGACATGCCTATTTGCGCAGTAGTACAGATTCTGAGTATGTAACTGGGCTTGATGAAATCAGCATTTCTCTTGCTTCCCTGTGCGTAGGGAAGCTCAGTTTTAGTCATAGTAGCTCCCACAAGTGTCTCCTCAGTGTGTTCCCATTTCCTTAGAAACAGTGTATTTGCTGGGAGAAAAGTGCATTACTGTGCGCTTTCACCTTTCAGCAAATACATGTGTAGAAACACAGTGCTAGCAGAAACGAACGTTTCTCGACGTTTTCTAACTCAGGGAACAAGTTGCACACTTCTGAGATGCATTTGGGCAACTTTGTCAGAAATGAGTTTTTTGCCTACAGAGACATGCCTATTTGCGCAGTAGTACAGATTCGGAGTATGTAACTGGGCTGGATGAAATCAGCATTTCTCTTGCTTCACTGTGCGTAGGGAAGCTCAGTTTTAGTCACAGTAGCTCCCACAAGTGTCTCCTCAGTGTGTTCCCATTTCCTTAGAAACAGTGTATTTGCTGGGAGAAAAGTGCATTACTGTGTGCTTTCTCCGGTCAGCAAATACATGTGTAGAAGCACAGCGCTAGCAGAAACGAACGTTTCTCGACGTTTTCTAACTCAGGGAACAAGTTGCACACTTCTGAGATGCATTTGGGTAACTTTCTCAAAAATGAGTTTTTTGCCTACAGAGACATGCCTATTTGCGCAGTAGTACAGATTCTGAGTATGTAACTGGGCTTGATGAAATCAGCATTTCTCTTGCTTCCCTGTGTGTAGGGAAGCTCAGTTTTAGTCACAGTAGCTCCCACAAGTGTCTCCTCAGTGTGTTCCCATTTCTTAAGAAACAGTGTATTTGCTGGGAGAAAAGTGCACTACTGTGCTCTTTCACCGTTCAACAAATACATGTGTAGAAGCACAGCGCTAGCTGAAACGACCGTTTCTCCACGTTTTCTAACTCAGGGAACAAGTGGCACACTTCTGAGATGCATTTGGGCAACTTTGTCAGAAATGAGTTTTTTGCCTACAGAGACATGCCTATTTGCGCAGTAGTACAGATTCTGAGTATGTAACTGGGCTTGATGAAATCAGCATTTCTCTTGCTACTCTGTGCGTAGGGAAGCTCAGTTTTAGTCACAGTAGCTCCCACAAGTGTCTCCTCAGTGTGTTCCCAGTTCCTTAGAAACAGTGTATTTGCTGGGAGAAAAGTGCATCACTGTGCGCTTTCACCGTTCAGCAAATACATGTGTAGAAGCACAGCACTAGCAGAAACGAACGTTTCTCGACGTTTTCTAACTCAGGGAACAAGTTGCACACTTCTGAGATGCATTTGGGCAACTTTCTCAAAAATGAGTTTTTTGCCTACAGAGACATGCCTATTTGCGCAGTAGTACAGATTCTGAATATGTAACTGGGCTTGATGAAATCAGCATTTCTCTTGCTTCCCTGTGTGTAGGGAAGCTCAGTTTTAGTCACAGTAGCTCCCACAAGTGTCTCCTCAGTGTGTTCCCATTTCCTTAGAAACAGTGTATTTGCTGGGAGAAAAGTGCACTACTGTGCGCTTTCACCGTTCAACAAATACATGTGTAGAAGCACAGCGCTAGCTGAAACGACCGTTTCTCCACGTTTTCTAACTCAGGGAACAAGTGGCACACTTCTGAGATGCATTTGGGCAACTTTGTCAGAAATGAGTTTTTTGCCTCCAGAGACATGCCTATTTGCGCAGTAGTACAGATTCTGAGTATGTAACTGGGCTTGATGAAATCAGCATTTCTCTTGCTTCCCTGTGCGTAGGGAAGCTCAGTTTTAGTCACAGTAGCTCCCACAAGTGTCTCCTCAGTGTGTTCCCATTTCCTTAGAAACAGTGTATTGGCTGGGAGAAAAGTGCATTACTGTGTGCTTTCACCGTTCAGCAAATACATGTGTAGAAGCACAGCGCTAGCAGAAACGAACGTTTCTCGACGTTTTCTAACTCAGGGAACAAGTTGCACACCTCTGAGATGCATTTGGGTAACTTTCTCAAAAATGAGTTTTTTGCCTGCAGAGACATGCTTATTTGCGCAGTAGTACAGATTCTGAGTATGTAACTAGGCTTGATGAAATCAGCCTTTCTCTTGCTTCACTGTGCGTAGGGAAGCTCAGTTTTAGTCACAGTAGCTCCCACAAGTGTCTCCTCAGTGTGTTCCCATTTCCTTAGAAACAGTGTATTTGCTGGGAGAAAAGTGCACTACTGTGCGCTTTCACCGTTCAACAAATACATGTGTAGAAGCACAGCGCTAGCTGAAACGACCGTTTCTCCACGTTTTCTAACTCAGGGAACAAGTGGCACACTTCTGAGATGCATTTGGGCAACTTTGTCAGAAATGAGTTTTTTGCCTACAGAGACATGCCTATTTGCGCAGTAGTACAGATTCTGAGTATGTAACTGGGCTTGATGAAATCAGCATTTCTCTTGCTACTCTGTGCGTAGGGAAGCTCAGTTTTAGTCACAGTAGCTCCCACAAGTGTCTCCTCAGTGTGTTCCCAGTTCCTTAGAAACAGTGTATTTGCTGGGAGAAAAGTGCATCACTGTGCGCTTTCACCGTTCAGCAAATACATGTGTAGAAGCACAGCACTAGCAGAAACGAACGTTTCTCGACGTTTTCTAACTCAGGGAACAAGTTGCACACTTCTGAGATGCATTTGGGCAACTTTCTCAAAAATGAGTTTTTTGCCTACAGAGACATGCCTATTTGCGCAGTAGTACAGATTCTGAGTATGTAACTGGGCTTGATGAAATCAGCATTTCTCTTGCTTCCCTGTGTGTAGGGAAGCTGAGTTTTAGTCACAGTAGCTCCCACAAGTGTCTCCTCAGTGTGTTCCCATTTCCTTAGAAACAGTGTATTTGCTGGGAGAAAAGTGCACTACTGTGCGCTTTCACCGTTCAACAAATACATGTGTAGAAGCACAGCGCTAGCTGAAACGACCGTTTCTCCACGTTTTCTAACTCAGGGAACAAGTGGCACACTTCTGAGATGCATTTGGGCAACTTTGTCAGAAATGAGTTTTTTGCCTCCAGAGACATGCCTATTTGCGCAGTAGTACAGATTCTGAGTATGTAACTGGGCTTGATGAAATCAGCATTTCTCTTGCTTCCCTGTGCGTAGGGAAGCTCAGTTTTAGTCACAGTAGCTCCCACAAGTGTCTCCTCAGTGTGTTCCCATTTCCTTAGAAACAGTGTATTGGCTGGGAGAAAAGTGCATTACTGTGTGCTTTCACCGTTCAGCAAATACATGTGTAGAAGCACAGCGCTAGCAGAAACGAACGTTTCTCGACGTTTTCTAACTCAGGGAACAAGTTGCACACCTCTGAGATGCATTTGGGTAACTTTCTCAAAAATGAGTTTTTTGCCTGCAGAGACATGCTTATTTGCGCAGTAGTTCAGATTCTGAGTATGTAACTAGGCTTGATGAAATCAGCCTTTCTCTTGCTTCACTGTGCGTAGGGAAGCTCAGTTTTAGTCACAGTAGCTCCCACAAGTGTCTCCTCAGTGTGTTCCCATTTCCTTAGAAACAGTGTATTTGCTGGGAGAAAAGTGCATTACTGTGCGCTTTCACCGTTCTGCAAATACATGTGTAGAAGCACAGCGCTAGCAGAAACGACCGTTTCTCGACGTTTTCTAACTCAGGGAACAAGTTGCACACTTCTGAGATGCATTTGGGCAACTTTGTCAGAAATGAGTTTTTTGCCTACAGAGACATGCCTATTTGCGCAGTAGTACAGATTCTGAGTATGTAACTGGGCTTGATGAAATCAGCATTTCTCTTGCTTCCCTGTGCGTAGGGAAGCTCAGTTTTAGTCACAGTAGCTCCCACAAGTGTCTCCTCAGTGTGTTCCCAATTCCTTAGACACAGTGTATTTGCTGGGAGAAAAGTGCATTACTCTGCGCTTTCACCGTTCAGCAAATACATGTGTAGAAGCACAGCGCTAGCAGAAACAACCGTTTCTCGACGTTTTCTAACTCAGGGAACAAGTTGCACACTTCTGAGATGCATTTGGGCAACTTTGTCAGAAATGAGTTTTTTGCCTAAAGAGACATGCCTATTTGCGCAGTAGTACAGATTCTGAGTATGTAACTGGGCTTGATGAAATCAGCATTTCTCTTGCTTCCCTGTGCGTAGGGAAGCTCAGTTTTAGTCACAGTAGCTCCCACAAGTGTCTCCTCAGTGTGTTCCCATTTCCTTAGAAACAGTGTATTTGCTGGGAGAAAAGTGCATTACTGTGCGCTTTCACCGTTCAGCAAATACATGTGTTGAAGCACAGCGCTAGCAGAAACGACCGTTTCTCGATGTTTTCTAACTCAGGGAACAAGTTGCATACTTCTGAGATGCATTTGGGCAACTTTGTCAGAAATGAGTTTTTTGCCTACAGAGACATGTCTATTTGCGCAGTAGTACATATTCTGAGTATGTAACTGGGCTTGATGAAATCAGCATTTCTCTTACTTCCCTGTGCGTAGGGAAGCTCAGTTTTAGTCACAGTAGCTCCCACAAGTGTCTCCTCAGTGTGTTCCCATTTCCTTAGAAACAGTGTATTTGCTGGGAGAAAAGTGCATTACTGTGCGCTTTCACCGTTCAGCAAATACATGTGTAGAAGCACAGCGCTAGCAGAAACGACCGTTTCTCGACGTTTTCTAACTCAGGGAACAAGTTGCACACTTCTGACATGCATTTGGGCAACTTTGTCAGAAATGAGTTTTTTGCCTACAGAGACATGCCTATTTGCGCAGTAGTACAGATTCTGAGTATGTAACTGGGCTTGATGAAATCAGCATTTCTCTTGCTTCCCTGTGCGTAGGGAAGCTCAGTTTAGTCACAGTAGCTCCCACAAGTTTTTCCTCAGTGTGTTCCCATTTCCTTAGAAACAGTGTATTTGCTGGGAGAAAAGTGCATTACTGTGTGCTTTCACCGTTCAGCAAATACATGTGTAGAAGCACAGCGCTAGCAGAAAAGACCGTTTCTCGACATTTTCTAACTCAGGGAACAAGTTGCACACTTCTGAGATGCATTTGGGCAACTTTGTCAGAAATGAGTTTTTGGCCTACAGAGACATGCCTATTTGCGCAGTAGTACAGATTCTGTGTATGTAACTGGGCTTGATGAAATCAGCATTTCTCTTGCTTCCCTGTGCGTAGGGAAGCTCAGTTTTAGTCACAGTAGCTCCCACAAGTGTCTCCTCAGTGTGTTCCGATTTCCTTAGAAACAGTGTATTTGCTGGGAGAAAAGTGCATTACTGTGCGCTTTCACCATTCAGCAAATACATGTGTAGAAGCACAGCGTTAGCAGAAACGAACGTTTCTCGACGTTTTCTAACTCAGGGAACAAGTTGCACACTTCTGAGATGCATTTGGGCAACTTTGTCAGAAATGAGTTTTTTGCCTACAGAGACATGCCTATTTATGCAGTAGTACAGATTCTGAGTATGTAACTGGGCTTGATGAAATCAGCATTTTTCTTGCTTCCCTGTGCATAAGGAAGCTCAGTTTGAGTCACAGAAGCTCCCACAAGTGTCTCCTCAGTGTGTTCCCATTTCCTTAGAAACAGTGTATTTTCTGGGAGAAAAGTGCATTACTGTGCGCTTTCACCGTTCAGCAAATACATATGTAGAAGCACAGCGCTAGCAGAAACGAACGTTTCTCGACGTTTTCTAACTCAGGGAACAAGTTGCACACTTCTGAGATGCATTTGGGCAACTTGGTCAGAAATGAGTTTTTTGCCTACAGAGACATGCCTATTTGCGCAGTAGTACAGATTCTGAGTATGTAACTGGGCTTGATGAAATCAGCATTTCTCTTGCTTCCCTGTGCGTAGGGAAGCTCAGTTTTAGTCACAGTAGCTCCCACAAGTGTCTCCTCAGTGTGTTCCCATTTCCTTAGAAACAGTGTATTTGCTGGGAGAAAAGTGCATTACTGTGTGCTTACACCGTTCAGCAAATACATGTGTAGAAGCACAGCGCTAGCAGAAAAGACCGTTTCTCGACTTTTTCTAACTCAGGGAACAATTTGCACACTTCTGAGATGCATTTGGGCAACTTTGTCAGAAATGAGTTTTTGGCCTACAGAGACATGCCTATTTGCGCAGTAGTACAGATTCTGTGTATGTAACTGGGCTTGATGAAATCAGCATTTCTCTTGCTTCCCTGTGCGTAGGGAAGCTCAGTTTTAGTCACAGTAGCTCCCACAAGTGTCTCCTCAGTGTGTTCCGATTTCCTTAGAAACAGTGTATTTGCTGGGAGAAAAGTGCATTACTGTGCGCTTTCACCGTTCAGCAAATACATGTGTAGAAGCACAGCGCTAGCAGAAACGAACGTTTCTCGACGTTTTCTAACTCAGGGAACAAGTTGCACACTTCTGAGATGCATTTGGGCAACTTTGTCAGAAATGAGTTTTTTGCCTACAGATTCATGCCTATTTGCGCAGTAGTACAGATTCTGAGTATGTAACTGGGCTTGATGAAATCAGCATTTCTCTTGCTTCCCTGTGCGTAGGGAAGCTCAGTTTTAGTCACAGTAGCTCCCACAAGTGTCTCCTCAGTGTGTTCCCATTTCCTTAGAAACAATGTGTTTCCTGGGAGAAAAGTGAATTACTGTGCGCTTTCACCGTTCAGCAAATACATGTGTAGAAGCACAGCGCTAGCAGGAACGACCGTTTCTCGACGTTTTCTAACTCAGGGAACAAGTTGCACACTTCTGAGATGCATTTGGGCAACTTTGTCAGAAATGAGTTTTTTGTCTACAGATTCATGCCTATTTGCGCTGTACTACAGATTCTGAGTATGTTACTGGGCTTGATGAAATCAGCATTTCTCTTGCTTCCCTGTGCGTAGGGAAGCTCAGTTTTAGTCACAGTAGCTCCCACAAGTGTCTCCTCAGTGTGTTCCCATTTCCTTAGAAACTGTGTAAATGCTGGGAGAAAAGTGCATTACTGTGCGCTTTCACCGTTCAGCAAATACATGTGTGGAAGCACAGCGCTAGCAGAAACGAACGTTTCTCGACGTTTTCTAACTCAGGGAACAAGTTGCACACTTCTGAGATGCATTTGGGCAACTTTGTCAGAAATGAGTTTTTTGCCTACAGAGACATGCCTATTTGCGCAGTAGTACAGATTCTGAGTATGTAACTGTGCTGGATGAAATCAGCATTTCTCTTGCTTCCCTGTGCGTAGGGAAGCTCAGTTTTAGTCACAGTAGCTCCCACAAGTGTCTCCTCAGTGTGTTCCCATTTCCTTAGAAACAATGTATTTGCTGGGAGAAAAGTGAATTACTGTGCGCTTTCACCGTTCAGCAAATACATGTGTAGAAGCACAGCGCTAGCAGGAACGACCGTTTCTCGAAGTTTTCTAACTCAGGGAACAAGTTGCACACTTCTGAGATGCATTTGGGCAACTTTGTCAGAAATGAGTTTTTTGCCTACAGATTCATGCCTATTTGCGCAGTAGTACAGATTCTGAGTATGTAACTGGGCTTGATGAAATCAGCATTTCTCTTGCTTCCCTGTGCGTAGGGAAGCTCAGTTTTAGTCACAGTAGCTCCCACAAGTGTCTCCTCAGTGTGTTCCCATTTCCTTAGAAACAATGTATTTGCTGGGAGAAAAGTGAATTACTGTGCGCTTTCACCGTTCAGCAAATACATGTGTAGAAGCACAGCGCTAGCAGGAACGACCGTTTCTCGACGTTTTCTAACTCAGGGAACAAGTTGCACACTTCTGAGATGCATTTGGGCAACTTTGTCAGAAATGAGTTTTTTGTCTACAGATTCATGCCTATTTGCGCTGTAATACATATTCTGAGTATGTTACTGGGCTTGATGAAATCAGCATTTCTCTTGCTTCCCTGTGCGTAGGGAAGCTCAGTTTTAGTCACAGTAGCTCCCACAAGTGTCTCCTCAGTGTGTTCCCAGTTCCTTAGAAACAGTGTATTTGCTGGGAGAAAAGTGCATTACTGCGCGCTTTCACCGTTCAGCAAATACATGTGTAGAAGCACAGCGCTAGCAGAAACGAACGTTTCTCGACGTTTTCTAACTCAGGAAACAAGTTGCACACTTCTGAGATGCATTTGGGCAACTTTGTCAGAAATGAGTTTTTTGTCTACAGATTCATGCCTATTTGCGCTGTACTACAGATTCTGAGTATGTTACTGGGCTTGATGAAATCAGCATTTCTCTTGCTTCCCTGTGCGTAGGGAAGCTCAGTTTTATTCACAGTAGCTCCCACAAGTGTCTCCTCCGTGTGTTCCCATTTCCTTACAAACTGTGTAAATGCTGGGAGAAAAGTGCATTACTGTGCGCTTTCACCGTTCAGCAAATACATGTGTAGAAGCACAGGGCTAGCAGAAACGAACGTTTCTCGACGTTTTCTAACTCAGGGAACAAGTTGCACACTTCTGAGATGCATTTGGGCAACTTTGTCAGAAATGAGTTTTTTGTCTACAGATTCATGCCTATTTGCGCAGTACTACAGATTCTGAGTATGTAACTGGGCTTGATGAAATCAGCATTTTTCTTGCTTCCCTGTGCGTAGGGAAGCTCAGTTTTAGTCACAGTAGCTCGCACAAGTGTCTCCTCAGTGTGTTCCCAGTTCCTTAGAAACAGTGTATTTGCTGGGAGAAAAGTGCATTACTGTGCGCTTTCACCGTTCAGCAAATACATGTGTAGAAGCACAGCGCTAGCAGAAACGAACGTTTCTCAACGTTTTCTAACTCAGGGAACAAGTTGCACACTTCTGAGATGCATCTGGGCAACTTTGTCAGAAATTAGTTTTTTGCCTACAGAGACATGCCTATTTGCACAGTAGTCCAGATTCTGAGTATGTAACTGGGCTTGATGAAATCAGCATTTCTCTTGCTTCTCTGTGCGTAGGGAAACTCAGTTTTAGTCACAGTAGCTCCCACAAGTGTCTCCTCAGTGTGTTCCCATTTCCATAGAAACAGTGTATTTGCTGGGAGAAAAGTGCATTACTGCGCGCTTTCACCGTTCAGCAAATACATGTGTAGAAGCACAGCGCTAGCAGAAACGAACGTTTCTCGACGTTTTCTAACTCAGGGAACAAGTTGCACACTTCCTAGATGCATTTGGGCAACTTTGTCAGAAATGAGTTTTTTGCCTACAGAGACATGCCTATTTACGCAGTAGTACAGATTCTGACTATGTAACTGGGCTTGATGAAATCAGCATTTCTCTTGCTTCCCTGTGCGTAGGGAAGCTCAGTTTTAGTCACAGTAGCTCCCACAAGTGTCTCCTCAGTGTGTTCCCATTTCCTTAGAAACAGTGTATTTGCTGGGAGAAAAGTGCATTACTGTGCGCTTTCACCGTTCAGCAAATACATGTGTAGAAGCACAGCGCTAGCAGAAACGAAAGTTTCTCGACGTTTTCTAACTCAGGGAACAAGTTGCACACTTCTGAGATGCATTTGGGCAACTTTGTCAGAAATGAGTTTTTTGCCTACAGAGACATGCCTATTCGCGCAGTAGTACAGATTCTGAGTATGTAACTGGGCTTGATGAAATCAGCATTTCTCTTGCTTCCCTGTGCGTAGGGAAGCTCAGTTTTAGTCACAGTAGCTCCCACAAGTGTCTCCTCAGTGTGTTCCCATTTCCTTAGAAACAGTGTATTTGCTGGGAGAAAAGTGCATTACTGTGAGCTTTCACCGTTCAGCAAATACATGTGTAGAAGCACAGCGCTAGCAGATACGACCGTTTCTCGACGTTTTCTAACTCAGGGAACAAGTTGCACACTTCTGAGATGCATTTGGGCAACTTTGTCAGAAATGAGTTTTTTGTCTACAGATTCATGCCTATTTGCGCTGTAATACATATTCTGAGTATGTTACTGGGCTTGATGAAATCAGCATTTCTCTTGCTTCCCTGTGCGTAGGGAAGCTCAGTTTTAGTCACAGTAGCTCCCACAAGTGTCTCCTCAGTGTGTTCCCAGTTCCTTAGAAACAGTGTATTTGCTGGGAGAAAAGTGCATTACTGCGCGCTTTCACCGTTCAGCAAATACATGTGTAGAAGCACAGCGCTAGCAGAAACGAACGTTTCTCGACGTTTTCTAACTCAGGAAACAAGTTGCACACTTCTGAGATGCATTTGGGCAACTTTGTCAGAAATGAGTTTTTTGTCTACAGATTCATGCCTATTTGCGCTGTACTACAGATTCTGAGTATGTTACTGGGCTTGATGAAATCAGCATTTCTCTTGCTTCCCTGTGCGTAGGGAAGCTCAGTTTTATTCACAGTAGCTCCCACAAGTGTCTCCTCCGTGTGTTCCCATTTCCTTACAAACTGTGTAAATGCTGGGAGAAAAGTGCATTACTGTGCACTTTCACCGTTCAGCAAATACATGTGTAGAAGCACAGGGCTAGCAGAAACGAACGTTTCTCGACGTTTTCTAACTCAGGGAACAAGTTGCACACTTCTGAGATGCATTTGGGCAACTTTGTCAGAAATGAGTTTTTTGTCTACAGATTCATGCCTATTTGCGCAGTACTACAGATTCTGAGTATGTAACTGGGCTTGATGAAATCAGCATTTCTCTTGCTTCCCTGTGCGTAGGGAAGCTCAGTTTTAGTCACAGTAGCTCCCACAAGTGTCTCCTCAGTGTGTTCCCAGTTCCTTAGAAACAGTGTATTTGCTGGGAGAAAAGTGCATTACTGTGCGCTTTCACCGTTCAGCAAATACATGTGTAGAAGCACAGCGCTAGCAGAAACGAACGTTTCTCAACGTTTTCTAACTCAGGGAACAAGTTGCACACTTCTGAGATGCATTTGGGCAACTTTGTCAGAAATTAGTTTTTTGCCTACAGAGACATGCCTATTTGCACAGTAGTCCAGATTCTGAGTATGTAACTGGGCTTGATGAAATCAGCATTTCTCTTGCTTCTCTGTGCGTAGGGAAACTCAGTTTTAGTCACAGTAGCTCCCACAAGTGTCTCCTCAGTGTGTTCCCATTTCCATAGAAACAGTGTATTTGCTGGGAGAAAAGTGCATTACTGCGCGCTTTCACCGTTCAGCAAATACATGTGTAGAAGCACAGCGCTAGCAGAAACGAACGTTTCTCGACGTTTTCTAACTCAGGAAACAAGTTGCACACTTCCTAGATGCATTTGGGCAACTTTGTCAGAAATGAGTTTTTTGCCTACAGAGACATGCCTATTTACGCAGTAGTACAGATTCTGACTATGTAACTGGGCTTGATGAAATCAGCATTTCTCTTGCTTCCCTGTGCGTAGGGAAGCTCAGTTTTAGTCACAGTAGCTCCCACAAGTGTCTCCTCAGTGTGTTCCCATTTCCTTAGAAACAGTGTAATTGCTGGGAGAAAAGTGCATTACTGTGCGCTTTCACCGTTCAGCAAATACATGTGTAGAAGCACAGCGCTAGCAGAAACGAAAGTTTCTCGACGTTTTCTAACTCAGGGAACAAGTTGCACACTTCTGAGATGCATTTGGGCAACTTTGTCAGAAATGAGTTTTTTGCCTACAGAGACATGCCTATTCGCGCAGTAGTACAGATTCTGAGTATGTAACTGGGCTTGATGAAATCAGCATTTCTCTTGCTTCCCTGTGCGTAGGGAAGCTCAGTTTTAGTCACAGTAGCTCCCACAAGTGTCTCCTCAGTGTGTTCCCATTTCCTTAGAAACAGTGTATTTGCTGGGAGAAAAGTGCATTACTGTGAGCTTTCACCGTTCAGCAAATACATGTGTAGAAGCACAGCGCTAGCAGAAACGACCGTTTCTCGACGTTTTCTAACTCAGGGAACAAGTTGCACACTTTTGAGATGCATTTGGGCAACTTTGTCAGAAATGAGTTTTTTGCCTACAGAGACATGCCTATTTGCGCAGTAGTACAGATTCTGAGTATGTAGCTGGGCTTGATGAAATCAGCATTTCTCTTGCTTCCCTGTGCGTAGGGAAGCTCAGTTTTAGTCACAGTAGCTCCCACAAGTGTCTCCTCAGTGTGTTCCCATTTCCTTAGAAACAGTGTATTTGCTGGGAGAAAAGTGCATTACTGTGTGCTTTCACCGTTCAGCAAATACATGTGTAGAAGCACAGCGCTAGCAGAAAAGACGGTTTCTCGACGTTTTCTAACTCAGGGAACAAGTTGCACACTTCTGAGATGCATTTGGGCAACTTTGTCAGAAATGAGTTTTTGGCCTACAGATACATGCCAATTTCGCAGTAGTACAGATTCTGAGTATGTAACTGGGCTTGATGAAATCAGCATTTCTCTTGCTTCCCTGTGCGTAGGGAAGCTCAGTTGTAGTCACAGTAGCTCCCACAAGTGTCTCCTCAGTGTGTTCCCAGTTCCTTAGAAACAGTGTATTTGCTGGGAGAAAAGTGCATTACTGTGCGCTTTCACCGTTCAGAAAATACATGTGTAGAAGCACAGCGCTAGCAGAAACGACCGTTTCTCGACGTTTTCTAACTCAGGGAACAAGTTGCACACTTCTGAGATGCATTTGGGTAACTTTCTCAAAAATGAGTTTTTTGCCTACAGATTCATGCCTATTTGCGCAGAAGTACAGATTCTGAGTATATAACTGGGCTTGATGAAATCAGCATTTCTCTTGCTTCCCTGTGCGTAGGGAAGCTCAGTTTTAGTCACAGTAGCTCCCACAAGTGTCTCCTCAGTGTGTTCCCATTTCCCTAGAAACAGTGTATTTCCTGGGAGAAAAGTGCATTACTGTGCGCATTCACCTTTCAGCAAATACATGTGTAGAAGCACAGCGTTAGCAGAAATGACCGTTTCTCGACGTTTTCTAACTCAGGGAACAAGTTGCATACTTCTGAGATGCATTTGGGCAACATTGTCAGAAATGAGTTTTTTGCCTACAGAGACATGCCTATTCGCGCAGTAGTACAGATTCTGAGTATGTAACTGGGCTTGATGAAATCAGCATTTCTCTTGCTTCCCTGTGCGTAGGGAAGCTCAGTTTTAGTCACAGTAGCTCCCACAAGTGTCTCCTCAGTGTGTTCCCATTTCCTTAGAAACAGTGTCTTTGCTGGGAGAAAAGTGCATTACTGTGAGCTTTCACCGTTCAGCAAATACATGTGTAGAAGCACAGCGCTAGCAGATACGACCGTTTCTCCACGTTTTCTAACTCAGGGAACAAGTTGCACACTTCTGAGATGCATTTGGGCAACTTTGTCAGAAATGAGTTTTTGGCCTACAGAGACATGCCAATTTCGCAGTAGTACAGATTCTGAGTATGTAACTGGGCTTGATGAAATCAGCATTTCTCTTGCTTCCCTGTGCGTAGGGAAGCTCAGTTGTAGTCACAGTAGCTCCCACAAGTGTCTCCTCAGTGTGTTCCCAGTTCCTTAGAAACAGTGTATTTGCTGGGAGAAAAGTGCATTACTGTGCGCTTTCACCGTTCAGAAAATACATGTGTAGAAGCACAGCGCTAGCAGAAACTACCGTTTCTCGACGTTTTCTAACTCAGGGAACAAGTTGCACACTTCTGAGATGCATTTGGGTAACTTTCTCAAAAATGAGTTTTTTGCCTACAAATTCATGCCTATTTGCGCAGAAGTACAGATTCTGAGTATATAACTGGGCTTGATGAAATCAGCATTTCTCTTGCTTCCCTGTGCGTAGGGAAGCTCAGTTTTAGTCACAGTAGCTCCCACAAGTGTCTCCTCAGTGTGTTCCCATTTCCCTCGAAACAGTGTATTTCCTGGGAGAAAAGTGCATTACTGTGCGCATTCACCTTTCAGCAAATACATGTGTAGAAGCACAGCGTTAGCAGAAATGACCGTTTCTCGACGTTTTCTAACTCAGGGAACAAGTTGCACACTTCTGAGATGCATTTGGGCAACATTGTCAGAAATGAGTTTTTTGCCTACAGAGACATGCCTATTTGCACAGTAGTCCAGATTCTGAGTATGTAACTGGGCTTGATGAAATCAGCATTTCTCTTGCTTCCCTGTGCGTAGGGAAACTCAGTTTTAGTCACAGTAGCTCCCACAAGTGTCTCCTCAGTGTGTTCCCATTTCCATAGAAACAGTGTATTTGCTGGGAGAAAAGTGCATTACTGCGCGCTTTCACCGTTCAGCAAATACATGTGTAGAAGCACAGCGCTAGCAGAAACGAACGTTTCTCGACGTTTTCTAACTCAGGGAACAAGTTGCACACTTCCTAGATGCATTTGGGCAACTTTGTCAGAAATGAGTTTTTTGCCTACAGAGACATGCCTATTTACGCAGTAGTACAGATTCTGACTATGTAACTGGGCTTGATGAAATCAGCATTTCTCTTGCTTCCCTGTGCGTAGGGAAGCTCAGTTTTAGTCACAGTAGCTCCCACAAGTGTCTCCTCAGTGTGTTCCCATTTCCTTAGAAACAGTGTAATTGCTGGGAGAAAAGTGCATTACTGTGCGCTTTCACCGTTCAGCAAATACATGTGTAGAAGCACAGCGCTAGCAGAAACGAAAGTTTCTCGACGTTTTCTAACTCAGGGAACAAGTTGCACACTTCTGAGATGCATTTGGGCAACTTTGTCAGAAATGAGTTTTTTGCCTACAGAGACATGCCTATTCGCGCAGTAGTACAGATTCTGAGTATGTAACTGGGCTTGATGAAATCAGCATTTCTCTTGCTTCCCTGTGCGTAGGGAAGCTCAGTTTTAGTCACAGTAGCTCCCACAAGTGTCTCCTCAGTGTGTTCCCATTTCGTTAGAAACAGTGTATTTGCTGGGAGAAAAGTGCATTACTGTGAGCTTTCACCGTTCAGCAAATACATGTGTAGAAGCACAGCGCTAGCAGATACGACCGTTTCTCGACGTTTTCTAACTCAGGGAACAAGTTGCACACTTCTGAGATGCATTTGGGCAACTTTGTCAGAAATGAGTTTTTTGTCTACAGATTCATGCCTATTTGCGCAGTACTACAGATTCTGAGTATGTAACTGGGCTTGATGAAATCAGCATTTTTCTTGCTTCCCTGTGCGTAGGGAAGCTCAGTTTTAGTCACAGTAGCTCCCACAAGTGTCTCCTCAGTGTGTTCCCATTTCCTTAGAAACAGTGTAATTGCTGGGAGAAAAGTGCATTACTGTGCGCTTTCACCGTTCAGCAAATACATGTGTAGAAGCACAGCGCTAGCAGAAACGAAAGTTTCTCGACGTTTTCTAACTCAGGGAACAAGTTGCACACTTCTGAGATGCATTTGGGCAACTTTGTCAGAAATGAGTTTTTTGCCTACAGAGACATGCCTATTCGCGCAGTAGTACAGATTCTGAGTATGTAACTGGGCTTGATGAAATCAGCATTTCTCTTACTTCCCTGTGCGTAGGGAAGCTCAGTTTTAGTCACAGTAGCTCCCACAAGTGTCTCCTCAGTGTGTTCCCATTTCCTTAGAAACAATGTATTTGCTGGGAGAAAAGTGCATTACTGTGCACTTTCACCGTTCAGCAAATACATGTGTAGAAGCACAGCGCTAGCAGATACGACCGTTTCTCGACGTTTTCTAACTCAGGGAACAAGTTGCACACTTCTGAGATGCATTTGGGCAACTTTGTCAGAAATGAGTTTTTTGCCTACAGAGACATGCCTATTTGCGTAGTAGTACAGATTCTGAGTATGTAGCTGGGCTTGATGAAATCAGCATTTCTCTTGCTTCCCTGTGCGTAGGGAAGCTCAGTTTTAGTCACAGTAGCTCCCACAAGTGTCTCCTCAGTGTGTTCCCATTTCCTTAGAAACAGTGTATTTGCTGGGAGAAAAGTGCATTACTGTGTGCTTTCACCGTTCAGCAAATACATGTGTAGAAGCACAGCGCTAGCAGAAAAGACGGTTTCTCGACGTTTTCTAACTCAGGGAACAAGTTGCACACTTCTGAGATGCATTTGGGCAACTTTGTCAGAAATGAGTTTTTGGCCTACAGAGACATGCCAATTTCGCAGTAGTACAGATTCTGAGTATGTAACTGGGCTTGATGAAATCAGCATTTCTCTTGCTTCCCTGTGCGTAGGGAAGCTCAGTTGTAGTCACAGTAGCTCCCACAAGTGTCTCCTCAGTGTGTTCCCAGTTCCTTAGAAACAGTGTATTTGCTGGGAGAAAAGTGCATTACTGTGCGCTTTCACCGTTCAGAAAATATATGTGTAGAAGCACAGCGCTAGCAGAAACGACCGTTTCTCGACGTTTTCTAACTCAGGGAACAAGTTGCACACTTCTGAGATGCATTTGGGTAACTTTCTCAAAAATGAGTTTTTTGCCTACAGATTCATGCCTATTTGCGCAGAAGTACAGATTCTGAGTATATAACTGGGCTTGATGAAATCAGCATTTCTCTTGCTTCCCTGTGCGTAGGGAAGCTCAGTTTTAGTCACAGTAGCTCCCACAAGTGTCTCCTCAGTGTGTTCCCATTTCCCTAGAAACAGTGTATTTCCTGGGAGAAAAGTGCATTACTGTGCGCATTCACCTTTCAGCAAATACATGTGTAGAAGCACAGCGTTAGCAGAAATGACCGTTTCTCGACGTTTTCTAACTCAGGGAACAAGTTGCACACTTCTGAGATGCATTTGGGCAACATTGTCAGAAATGAGTTTTTTGCCTACAGAGACATGCCTATTCGCGCAGTAGTACAGATTCTGAGTATGTAACTGGGCTTGATGAAATCAGCATTTCTCTTGCTTCCCTGTGCGTAGGGAAGCTCAGTTTTAGTCACAGTAGCTCCCACAAGTGTCTCCTCAGTGTGTTCCCATTTCCTTAGAAACAGTGTCTTTGCTGGGAGAAAAGTGCATTACTGTGAGCTTTCACCATTCAGCAAATACATGTGTAGAAGCACAGCGCTAGCAGATACGACCGTTTCTCGACGTTTTCTAACTCAGGGAACAAGTTGCACACTTCTGAGATGCATTTGGGCAACTTTGTCAGAAATGAGTTTTTTGCCTACAGAGACATGCCTATTTGCGCAGTAGTACAGATTCTGAGTATGTAACTGGGCTTGATGAAATCAGCATTTCTCTTGCCTCCCTGTGCGTAGGGAAGCTCAGTTTTAGTCACAGTAGCTCCCACAAGTGTCTCCTCAGTGTGTTCCCATTTCCTTAGAAACAGTGTATTTGCTGGGAGAAAAGTGCATTACTGTGTGCTTTCACCGTTCAGCAAATACATGTGTAGAAGCACAGCGCTAGCAGACAAGACGGTTTCTCGACGTTTTCTAACTCAGGGAACAAGTTGCACACTTCTGAGATGCATTTGGGCAACTTTGTCAGAAATGAGTTTTTGGCCTACAGAGACATGCCAATTTCGCAGTAGTACAGATTCTGAGTATGTAACTGGGCTTGATGAAATCAGCATTTCTCTTGCTTCCCTGTGCGTAGGGAAGCTCAGTTGTAGTCACAGTAGCTCCCACAAGTGTCTCCTCAGTGTGTTCCCAGTTCCTTAGAAACAGTGTATTTGCTGGGAGAAAAGTGCATTACTGTGCGCTTTCACCGTTCAGAAAATACATGTGTAGAAGCACAGCGCTAGCAGAAACGACCGTTTCTCGACGTTTTCTAACTCAGGGAACAAGTTGCACACTTCTGAGATGCATTTGGGTAACTTTCTCAAAAATGAGTTTTTTGCCTACAGATTCATGCCTATTTGCGCAGAAGTACAGATTCTGAGTATATAACTGGGCTTGATGAAATCAGCATTTCTCTTGCTTCCCTGTGCGTAGGGAAGCTCAGTTTTAGTCACAGTAGCTCCCACAAGTGTCTCCTCAGTGTGTTCCCATTTCCCTAGAAACAGTGTATTTCCTGGGAGAAAAGTGCATTACTGTGCGCATTCACCTTTCAGCAAATACATGTGTAGAAGCACAGCGTTAGCAGAAATGACCGTTTCTCGACGTTTTCTAACTCAGGGAACAAGTTGCACACTTCTGAGATGCATTTGGGCAACATTGTCAGAAATGAGTTTTTTGCCTACAGAGACATGCCTATTCGCGCAGTAGTACAGATTCTGAGTATGTACCTGGGCTTGATGAAATCAGCATTTCTCTTGCTTCCCTGTGCGTAGGGAAGCTCAGTTTTAGTCACAGTAGCTCCCACAAGTGTCTCCTCAGTGTGTTCCCATTTCCTTAGAAACAGTGTCTTTGCTGGGAGAAAAGTGCATTACTGTGAGCTTTCACCGTTCAGCAAATACATGTGTAGAAGCACAGCGCTAGCAGATACGACCGTTTCTCGACGTTTTCTAACTCAGGGAACAAGTTGCACACTTCTGAGATGCATTTGGGCAACTTTGTCAGAAATGAGTTTTTTGCCTACAGAGACATGCCTATTTGCGCAGTAGTACAGATTCTGAGTATGTAACTGGGCTTGATGAAATCAGCATTTCTCTTGCTTCCCTGTGCGTAGGGAAGCTCAGTTTTAGTCACAGTAGCTCCCACAAGTGTCTCCTCAGTGTGTTCCCATTTCCTTAGAAACAGTGTATTTGCTGGGAGAAAAGTGCATTACTGTGTGCTTTCACCGTTCAGCAAATACATGTGTAGAAGCACAGCGCTAGCAGAAAAGACGGTTTCTCGACGTTTTCTAACTCAGGGAACAAGTTGCACACTTCTGAGATGCATTTGGGCAACTTTGTCAGAAATGAGTTTTTGGCCTACAGAGACATGCCTATTTGCGCAGTAGTACAGATTCTGAGTATGTAACTGGGCTTGATGAAATCAGCATTTCTCTTGCTTCCCTGTGCGTAGGGAAGCTCAGTTTTAGTCACAGTAGCTCCCACAAGTGTCTCCTCAGTGTGTTCCCATTTCCTTAGAAACAGTGTATTTGCTGGGAGAAAAGTGCATTACTGTGCGCTTTCACCGTTCAGAAAATACATGTGTAGAAGCACTGCGCTAGCAGAAACGACCGTTTCTCGACGTTTTCTAACTCAGGGAACAAGTTGCACACTTCTGAGATGCATTTGGGTAACTTTCTCAAAAATGAGTTTTTTGCCTACAGATTCATGCCTATTTGCGCAGAAGTACAGATTCTGAGTATATAACTGGGCTTGATGAAATCAGCATTTCTCTTGCTTCCCTGTGCGTAGGGAAGCTCAGTTTTAGTCACAGTAGCTCCCACAAGTGTCTCCTCAGTGTGTTCCCATTTCCTTAGAAACAGTGTATTTGCTGGGAGAAAAGTGCATTACTCTGCGCTTTCACCGTTCAGCAAATACATGTGTAGAAGCACAGCGCTAGCAGAAAAGACCGTTTCTCGACGTTTTCTAACTCAGGGAACAAGTTGCACACTTATGAGATGAATTTGGGCAACTTTGTCAGAAATGAGTTTTTTGCCTACAGAGACATGCCTATTTGCGCAGTAGTACAGATTCTGAGTATATAACTGGGCTAGATGAAATCAGCATTTCACTTGCTTCCCTGTGCGTAGGGAAGCTCAGTTTTAGTCACAGTAGCTCCCACAAGTGTCTCCTCAGTGTGTTCCCATTTCCTTAGAAACAGTGTATTTGCTGGGAGAAAAGTGCATTACGGTGCGCTTTCATCGTTCAGCAAATACATGTGTAGAAGCACAGCGCTTGCAGAAACAAACGTTTCTCGACGTTTTCTAACTAGGGAACAAGTTGCACACTTCTGAGATGCATTTGGGCAACTTTGTCAGAAATGAGTTTTTTGTCTTCAGATTCATGCCTATTTGCGCAGTAGTACAGATTCTGAGTATGTAACTGGGCTTGATGAAATCAGCATTTCTCTTGCTTCCCTGTGCGTAGGGAAGCTCAGTTTTAGTCACAGTAGCTCCCACTAGTGTCTCCTCAGTGTGTTCCCAGTTCCTTAGAAACAGTGTATTTGCTGGGAGAAAAGTGCATTACTGTGAGCTTTCACCGTTCAGCAAATACATGTGTAGAAGTACAGCGCTAGCAGATACGACCGTTTCTCGACGTTTTCTAACTCAGGAAACAAGTTGCACACTTCTGAGATGCATTTGGGCAACTTTGTCAGAAATGAGTTTTTTGCCTACAGATTCATGCCTATTTGCGCAGTAGTACAGATTCTGAGTATGTAACTGGGCTTGATGAAATCAGCATTTCTCTTGCTTCCCTGTGCGTATGGAAGCTCAGTTTTAGTCACAGTAGCTCCCACAAGTGTATCCTCAGTGTGTTCCCATTTCCTTAGAAACAGTGTATTTGCTGGGAGAAAAGTGCATTACTGTGCGCTTTCACCGTTCAGCAAATACATGTGTAGAAGCACAGCGTTAGCAGATATGACCGTTTCTCGACGTTTTCTAACTCAGGGAACAAGTTGCACACTTCTGAGATGCATTTGGGCAACTTTGTCATAAATGAGTTTTTTGCCTACAGAGACATGCCTATTTGCGCAGTAGTACAGATTCTGAGTATGTAACTGGGCTTGATGAAATCAGCATTTCTCTTGCTTCCCTGTGCGTAGGGAAGCTCAGTTTTAGTCACAGTAGCTCCCACAAGTGTCTCCTCAGTGTGTTCCCATTTTTTAGTAACAGTGTATTTGCTGTGAGAAAAGTGCATTACTGTGCGCTTTCACCGTTCAGCAAATACATGTGTAGAAGCACAGCGCTAGCAGATACGTCCGTTTCTTGACGTTTTCTAACTCAGGGAACAAGTTGCACACTTCAGAGATGCATTTGGGCAACTTTGTCAGAAATGAGTTTTTTGCCTAAAGAGACATGCCTATTTGCGCAGTAGTACAGATTCTGAGTATGTAACTGGGCTGGATGAAATCAGCATTTCTCTTGCTTCCCTGTGCGTAGGGAAGCACAGTTTTAGTCACAGTAGCTCCCACAAGTGTCTCCTCAGTGTGTTCCCATTTCCCTAGAAACAGTGTATTTGCTGGGAGAAAAGTGCATTACTGTGCGCTTTCACCGTTCAGCAAATACATGTGTAGAAGCACAGCGTTAGCAGAAACAACCGTTTCTCGACGTTTTCTAACTCAGGGAACAAGTTGCACACTTCTGAGATGCATTTGGGCAACTTTGTCAGAAATGAGTTTTTTGCCTACAGAGACATGCCTATTTGCGCAGTAGTACAGATTCTGAGTATGTAACTGGGCTTGATGAAATCAGCATTTTTCTTGCTTTCCTGTGCGTAGGGAAGCTCAGTTTTAGTCACAGTAGCTCCCACAAGTGTCTCCTCAGTGTGTTCCCATTTCCTTAGAAACAGTGTATTTGCTGGGAGAAAAGATCATTACTGTGCGCTTTCACCGTTCATCAAATACATGTGTAGAAGCACAGTGCTAGCAGAAACGAACGTTTCTCGACGTTTTCTAACTCAGGGAACAAGTTGCACACTTCTGAGATGCATTTGGGAAACATTGTCAGAAATGAGTTTTTTGCCTACAGAGAAATGCCTATTTGCGCAGTAGTACAGATTCTGAGTATGTAACTGGGCTTGATGAAATCAGCATTTCTCTTGCTTCCCTGTGCGTAGGGAAGCTCAGTTTTAGTCACAGTAGCTCCCACAAGTGTCTCCTCAGTGTGTTCCCATTTCCTTAGAAACAGTGTATTTGCTGGGAGAAAAGTGCATCACTGTGCGCTTTCACCGTTCAGCAAATACATGTATAGAAGCACAGCGCTAGCAGATACGACCGTTTCTCGACCTTTTCTAACTTAGGAAACAAGTTGCACACTTCTGAGATGCATTTGGGCAACTTTGTCAGAAATGAGTTTTTTGCCTACAGATTCATGCCTATTTGCGCAGTAGTACAGATTCTGAGTATGTAACTGGGCTTGATGAAATCAGCATTTTCTTGCTTCCCTGTGCGTAGGGAAGCTCAGTTTTAGTCACAGTAGCTCCCACAAGTGTATCATCAGTGTGTTCCCATTTCCTTAGAAACAGTGTATTTGCTGGGAGAAAAGTGCATTACTGTGCGCTTTCACCGTTCAGCAAATACATGTGTAGAAGCACAGCGTTAGCATATATGACCGTTTCTCGACGTTTTCTAACTCAGGAAACAAGTTGCACACTTCTGAGATGCATTTGGGCAACTTTGTCAGAAATGAGTTTTTTGCCTACAGAGACATGCCTATTTGCGCAGTAGTACAGATTCTGAGTATGTAACTGGGTTTGATGAAATCAGCATTTCTCTTGCTACCCTGTGCTTAGGGAAGCTCAGTTTTAGTCACAGTAGCTCCCACAAGTGTCTCCTCAGTGTGTTCCCATTTCCTTAGAAACAGTGTATTTGCTGTGAGAAAAGTGCATTACTGTGAGCTTTCACCGTTCAGCAAATACATGTGTAGAAGCACAGTGCTAGCAGATACGACCGTTTCTTGACGTTTTCTAACTCAGGGAACAAGTTGCACACTTCTGAGATGCATTTGGGCAACTTTGTCAGAAATGAGTTTTTTGCCTACAGAGACATGCCTATTTGCGCAGTAGTACAGATTCTGAGTATGTAACTGGGCTGGATGAAATCAGCATTTCTCTTGCTTCCCTGTGCGTAGGGAAGCTCAGTTTTAGTCACAGTAGCTCCCACAAGTGTCTCCTCAGTGTGGTCCCATTTCCCTAGAAACAGTGTATTTGCTGGGAGAAAAGTGCATTACTGTGCGCTTTCACCGTTCAGCAAATACATGTGTTGAAGCACAGCGTTAGCAGAAACGACCGTTTCTTGACGTTTTCTAACTCAGGGAACAAGTTGCACACTTCTGAGATGCATTTGGGCAACTTTGTCAGAAATGAGTTTTTTGCCTACAGAGACATGCCTATTTGCGCAGTAGTACAGATTCTGAGTATATAACTGGGCTTGATGAAATCAGCATTTTTCTTGCTTCCCTGTGCATAGGGAAGCTCAGTTTTAGTCACAGTAGCTCCCACAAGTGTCTCCTCAGTGTGTTCCCATTTCCTTAGAAACAGTGTATTTGCTGGGAGAAAAGTACATTACTGTGCGCTTTCACCGTTCATCAAATACATGTGTAGAAGCACAGCGCTAGCAGAAACGAACGTTTCTCGACCTTTTCTAACTCAGGGAACAAGTGGCACACTTCTGAGATGCATTTGGGCAACATTGTCAGAAATGAGTTTTTTGCCCACAGAGACATGCCTATTTGCGCAGTACTACAGATTCTGAGTATGTAACTGGGCTTGATGAAATCAGCATTTCTCTTGCTTCCCTGTGCGTAGGAAAGCTCAGTTTTAGTCACAGTAGCTCCCACAAGTGTCTCCTCAGTGTGTTCCCAGTTCCTTAGAAACAGTGTATTTGCTGGGAGAAAAGTGCATTACTGTGAGCTTTCACCGTTCAGCAAATACATGTGTAGAAGCACAGCGCTAGCAGATACGACCGTTTCTCGACGTTTTCTAACTCAGGGAACAAGTTGCACACTTCTGAGATGCATTTGGGCAACTTTGTCAGAAATGAGTTTTTTGCCTACAGAGACATGCCTATTTGCGCAGTAGTACAGATTCTGAGTATGTAACTGGGCTTGATGAAATCAGCATTTCTCTTGCTTCCCTGTGCGTAGGGAAGCTCTGTTTTAGTCACAGTAGCTCCCACAAGTGTCTCCTCAGTGTGTTCCCATTTCCCTAGAAACAGTGTATTTGCTGGGAGAAAAGTGCATTACTGTGTGCTTTCACCGTTCAGCAAATACATGTGTAGAAGCACAGCGCTAGCAGAAACGACCGTTTCTCGACGTTTTCTAACTCAGGGAACAAGTTGCACACTTCTGAGATGCATTTGGGCAACTTTGTCAGAAATGAGTTTTTTGCCTACAGAGACATGCCTATTTGGGCAGTAGTACAGATTCTGAGTATGTAACTGGGCTTGATGAAATCAGCATTTCTCTTGCTTCCCTGTGCGTAGGGAAGCTCAGTTGTAGTCACAGTAGCTCCCACAAGTGTCTCCTCAGTGTGTTCCCATTTCCTTAGAAACAGTGTATTTGCTGGGAGAAAAGTGCATTACTGTGCGCTTTCACCGGTCAGCAAATACATGTGTAGAAGCACAGCGCTAGCAGAAATGACCGTTTCTCGACGTTTTCTAACTCAGGGAACAAGTTGCACACTTCTGAGATGCATTTGGGCAATTTTGTCAGAAATGAGTTTTTTGCCTACAGAGACATGCCTATTTGCGCAGTAGTACAGATTCTGAGTATGTAACTGGGCTGGATGAAATCAGCATTTCTCTTGCTTCCCTGTGCGTAGGGAAGCTCAGTTTTAGTCACAGTAGCTCCCACAAGTGTCTCCTCAGTGTGTTCCCATTTCCTTAGAAACAGTGTATTTGCTGGGAGAAAAGTGCATTACTGTGCGCTTTCACCGTTCAGCAAATGCATGTGTAGAAGCACAGCGCTAGCAGAAATGAACGTTTCTCGACGTTTTCTAACTCAAGGAACAAGTTGCACACTTCTGAGATGCATTTGGGCAACTTTGTCAGAAATGAGTTTTTTGCCTACAGATTCATGCCTATTTGCGCAGTAGTACAGATTCTGAGTATGTAACTGGGCTTGATGAAATCAGCATTTCTCTTGCTTCCCTCTGCGTAGGGAAGCTCAGTTTTAGTCACAATAGCTTCCACAAGTGTCTCCTCAGTGTGTTCCCATTTCCTTAGAAACAGTGTATTTGCTGGGAGAAAAGTGCATTACTGTGCGCTTTCACCGTTCAGCAAGTACATGTGTAGAAGCACAGCGCTAGCAGAAATGACCGTTTCTCGACGTTTTCTAACTCAGGGAACAAGTTGCACACTTCTGAGATGCATTTGGGCAATTTTGTCAGAAATGAGTTTTTTGCCTACAGAGACATGCCTATTTGCGCAGTAGTACAGATTCTGAGTATGTAACTGGGCTGGATGAAATCAGCATTTCTCTTGCTTCCCTGTGCGTAGGGAAGCTCAGTTTTAGTGACAGTAGCTCCCACAAGTGTCTCCTCAGTGTGTTCCCATTTCCTTAGAAACAGTGTATTTGCTGGGAGAAAAGTGCATTACTGTGCGCTTTCACCGTTCAGCAAATGCATGTGTAGAAGCACAGCGCTAGCAGAAATGAACGTTTCTCGACGTTTTCTAACTCAAGGAACAAGTTGCACACTTCTGAGATGCATTTGGGCAACTTTGTCAGAAATGAGTTTTTTGCCTACAGATTCATGCCTATTTGCGCAGTAGTACAGATTCTGAGTATGTAACTGGGCTTGATGAAATCAGCATTTCTCTTGCTTCCCTGTGCGTATGGAATCTCAGTTTTAGTCACAGTAGCTCCCACAAGTGTGTCCTCAGTGTGTTCCCATTTCCTTAGAAACAGTGTATTTGCTGGGAGAAAAGTGCATTACTGTGCGCTTTCACCGTTCAGCAAATACATGTGTAGAAGCACAGCGTTAGCAGATATGACCGTTTCTCGACGTTTTCTAACTCAGGGAACAAGTTGCACACTTCTGAGATGCATTTGGGCAACTTTGTCAGAAATGAGTTTTTTGCCTACAGAGACATGCCTATTTGCGCAGTAGTACAGATTCTGAGTATGTAACTGGGCTTGATGAAATCAGCATTTCTCTTGCTTCCCTGTGCGTAGGGGAGCTCAGTTTTAGTCACAGTAGCTCCCACAAGTGTCTCCTCAGTGTGTTCCCATTTCCTTAGAAACAGTGTATTTGCTGGGAGAAAAGTGCATTACTGTGCGCTTTCACCGTTCAGCAAATACATGTGTAGAAGCACAGCGCTAGCAGAAACGAACGTTTCTTGATGTTTTCTAACTCAGGGAACAAGTTGCACACTTCTGAGATGCATTTGGGCAACTTTGTCAGAAATGAGTTTTTTGCCTACAGAGACATGCCTATTTGCGCAGTAGTACAGATTCTGAGTATGTAACTGGGCTTGAGGAAATCAGCATTTCTCTTGCTTCCCTGTGCGTAGGGAAGCTCAGTTTTAGTCACAGTAGCTCCCACAAGTGTCTCCTCAGTGTGTTCCCATTTCCCTAGAAACAGTGTATTTGCTGGGAGAAAAGTGCATTACTGTGTGCTTTCACCGTTCAGCAAATACATGTGTAGAAGCACAGCGCTAGCAGAAAAGACCGTTTCTCGACGTTTTCTAACTCAGGGAACAAGTTGCACACTTCTGAGATGCATTTGGGCAACTTTGTCAGAAATGAGTTTTTGGCCTACAGAGACATGCCTATTTGCGCAGTAGTACAGATTCTGAGTATGTAACTGGGCTTAATGAAATCAGCATTTCTCTTGCTTCCCTGTGCGTAGGGAAGCTCAGTTTTAGTCACAGTAGCTCCCACAAGTGTCTCCTCAGTGTGTTCCCATTTCCCTAGAAACAGTGTATTTGCTGGGAGAAAAGTGCATTACTGTGTGCTTTCACCGTTCAGCAAATACATGTGTAGAAGCACAGCGCTAGCAGAAACGACCGTTTCTCGACGTTTTCTAACTCAGGGAACAAGTTGCACACTTCTGAGATGCATTTGGGCAACTTTGTCAGAAATGAGTTTTTTGCCTACAGAGACATGCCTATTTGCGCAGTAGTACAGATTCTGAGTATGTAACTGGGCTTGATGAAATCAGCATTTCTCTTGCTTCCCTGTGCGTAGGGAAGCTCAGTTGTAGTCACAGTAGCTCCCACAAGTGTCTCCTCAGTGTGTTCCCATTTCCTTAGAAACAGTGTATTTGCTGGGAGAAAAGTGCATTACTGTGCGCTTTCACCGGTCAGCAAATACATGTGTAGAAGCACAGCGCTAGCAGAAATGACCGTTTCTCGACGTTTTCTAACTCAGGGAACAAGTTGCACACTTCTGAGATGCATTTGGGCAATTTTGTCAGAAATGAGTTTTTTGCCTACAGAGACATGCCTATTTGCGCAGTAGTACAGATTCTGAGTATGTAACTGGGCTGGATGAAATCAGCATTTCTCTTGCTTCCCTGTGCGTAGGGAAGCTCAGTTTTAGTGACAGTAGCTCCCACAAGTGTCTCCTCAGTGTGTTCCCATTTCCTTAGAAACAGTGTATTTGCTGGGAGAAAAGTGCATTACTGTGCGCTTTCACCGTTCAGCAAATGCATGTGTAGAAGCACAGCGCTAGCAGAAATGAACGTTTCTCGACGTTTTCTAACTCAAGGAACAAGTTGCACACTTCTGAGATGCATTTGGGCAACTTTGTCAGAAATGAGTTTTTTGCCTACAGATTCATGCCTATTTGCGCAGTAGTACAGATTCTGAGTATGTAACTGGGCTTGATGAAATCAGCATTTCTCTTGCTTCCCTGTGCGTAGGGAAGCTCAGTTTTAGTCACAATAGCTTCCACAAGTGTCTCCTCAGTGTGTTCCCATTTCCTTAGAAACAGTGTATTTGCTGGGAGAAAAGTGCATTACTGTGCGCTTTCACCGTTCAGCAAGTACATGTGTAGAAGCACAGCGCTAGCAGAAACGAACGTTCCTCGACGTTTTCTAACTCAGGGAACAAGTTGCACACTTCTGAGATGCATTTGGGCAACTTTGTCAGAAATGAGTTTTTTGCCTAAAGAGACATGCCTATTTGCGCAGTAGTACAGATTCTGAGTATGTAACTGGGCTTGATGAAATCAGCATTTCTCTTGCTTCCCTGTGCGTATGGAAGCTCAGTTTTAGTCACAGTAGCTCCCACAAGTGTGTCCTCAGTGTGTTCCCATTTCCTTAGAAACAGTGTATTTGCTGGGAGAAAAGTGCATTACTGTGCGCTTTCACCGTTCAGCAAATACATGTGTAGAAGCACAGCGTTAGCAGATATGACCGTTTCTCGACGTTTTCTAACTCAGGGAACAAGTTGCACACTTCTGAGATGCATTTGGGCAAGTTTGTCCGAAATGAGTTTTTTGCCTACAGAGACATGCCTATTTGCGCAGTAGTACAGATTCTGAGTATGTAACTGGGCTTGATGAAATCAGCATTTCTCTTGCTTCCCTGTGCGTAGGGAAGCTCAGTTTTAGTCACAGTAGCTCCCACAAGTGTCTCCTCAGTGTGTTCCCATTTCCTTAGAAACAGTGTATTTGCTGGGAGAAAAGTGCATTACTGTGTGCTTTCACCGTTCAGCAAATACATGTGTAGAAGCACAGCGCTAGCAGAAACGAACGTTTCTTGATGTTTTCTAACGCAGGGAACAAGTTGCACACTTCTGAGATGCATTTGGGCAACTTTGTCAGAAATGAGTTTTTTGCCTACAGAGACATGCCTATTTGCGCAGTAGTACAGATTCTGAGTATGTAACTGGGCTTGAGGAAATCAGCATTTCTCTTGCTTCCCTGTGCGTAGGGAAGCTCAGTTTTAGTCACAGTAGCTCCCACAAGTGTCTCCTCAGTGTGTTCCCATTTCCCTAGAAACAGTGTATTTGCTGGGAGAAAAGTGCATTACTGTGTGCTTTCACCGTTCAGCAAATACATGTGTAGAAGCACAGCGCTAGCAGAAAAGACCGTTTCTCGACGTTTTCTAACTCAGGGAACAAGTTGCACACTTCTGAGATGCATTTGGGCAACTTTGTCAGAAATGAGTTTTTGGCCTACAGAGACATGCCTATTTGCGCAGTAGTACAGATTCTGAGTATGTAACTGGGCTTAATGAAATCAGCATTTCTCTTGCTTCCCTGTGCGTAGGGAAGCTCAGTTTTAGTCACAGTAGCTCCCACAAGTGTGTCCTCAGTGTGCTCCCATTTCCTTAGAAACAGTGTATTTGCTGGGAATAAAGTGCATTACTGTGCGCTTTCACCGTTCAGCAAATATATGTGTAGAAGCACAGCGTTAGCAGATATGACCGTTTCTCGACGTTTTCTAACTCAGGGAACAAGTTGCACACTTCTGAGATGCATTTGGGAAACTTTGTCAGAAATGAGTTTTTTGCCTACTGAGACATGCCTATTTGCGCAGTAGTACAGATTCTGAGTATGTAACTGGGCTTGATGAAATCAGCATTTCTCTTGCTTCCCTGTGCGTAGGGAAGCTCAGTTTTAGTCACAGTAGCTCCCACAAGTGTCTCCTCAGTGTGTTCCCATTTCCTTAGAAACAGTGTATTTGCTGTGAGAAAAGTGCATTACTGTGAGCTTTCACCGTTCAGCAAATACATGTGTAGAAGCACAGCGCTAGCAGATACGACCGTTTCTCGACGTTTTCTAACTCAGGGAACAAGTTGCACACTTCTGAGATGCATTTGGGCAACTTTGTCAGAAATGAATTTTTTGCCTACAGAGACATGCCTATTTGCGCAGTAGTACAGATTCTGAGTATGTAACTGGGCTTGATGAAATCAGCATTTCTCTTGCTTCCCTGTGCGTAGGGAAGCTCAGTTTTAGTCACAGTAGCTCCCACAAGTGTCTCCTCAGTATGTTCCCATTTCCTTAGAAACAGTGTATTTGCTGGGAGAAAAGTGCATCACTGTGCGCTTTCACCGTTCAGCAAATACATGTGTAGAAGCACAGCGCTAGCAGAAACGAACGTTTCTCGACGTTTTCTAACTCAGGGAACAAGTTGCACACTTCTGAGATGCATTTGGGCAACTTTGTCAGAAATGAGTTTTTTGCCTACAGAGACATGCCTTTTCGCGCAGTAGTACAGATTCTGAGTATGTAACTGGGCTTGATGAAATCAGCATTTCTCTTGCTTCCCTGTGCGTAGCGAAGCTCACTTTTAGTATCAGTAGCTCCCACATGTGTCTCCTCAGTGTGTTCCCAGTTCCTTAGAAACAGTGTTTTTGCTGGGAGAAAAGTGCATTACTGTGCGCTTTCACCGTTCAGCAAATACATGTGTGGAAGCACAGCGCTAGCAGAATCGAATGTTTCTCGACGTTTTCTAACTCAGGGAACAAGTTGCACACTTCTGAGATGCATTTGGGCAACTTTGTCAGAAATGAGTTTTTTGCCTACAGAGACATGCCTATTTGCGCAGTAGTACAGATTCTGAGTATGTAACTGAGCTTGATGAAATCAGCATTTCTCTTGCTTCCCTGTGCGTAGGGAAGCTCAGTTTTAGTCACAGTAGCTCCCACAAGTGTCTCCTCAGTGTGTTCCCATTTCCTTAGAAACAGTGTATTTGCTGGGAGAAAAGTGCATTACTGTGCGCTTTCACCGTTCAGTAAATACATGTGTAGAAGCACAGTGCTAGCAGAAACGACCGTTTCTCGACGTTTTCTAACTCAGGGAACAAGTTGCACACTTCTGAGATGCATTTGGGCAACTTTGTCACAAATGAGTTTTTTGTCTACAGATTCATGCCTATTTGCGCAGTAGTACAGATTCTGAGTATGTAACTGGGCTTGATGAAATCA
Organism: Acomys minous; assembly: GCF_964271855.1. Taxonomy (NCBI): domain Eukaryota; kingdom Metazoa; phylum Chordata; class Mammalia; order Rodentia; family Muridae; genus Acomys; species Acomys minous. Next base: position 66,541,770 of record NC_140494.1, read on the forward strand.
GCATTTCTCTTGCTTCCCTGTGCGTAGGGAAGCTCAGTTTTAGTCCCAGTAGCACCCACAAGTGTCTCATCAGTGTGTTCCCATTTCCTTAGAAACAGTGTATTTGCTGGGAGAAAAGTGCATTACTGTGCGCTTTCACCGTTCAGCAAATACATGTGTAGAAGCACAGCGCTAGCTGAAACGACGGTTTCTCGACGTTTTCTAACTCAGGGAACAAGTGGCACACTTCTGAGATGCATTTGGGCAACTTTGTCAGAAATGAGTTTTTTGCCTACAGAGACATGCCTATTTGCGCAGTAGTACAGATTCTGAGTATGTAACTGGGCTTGATGAAATCAGCATTTCTCTTGCTTCCCTGTGCGTAGGGAAGCTCAGTTTTAGTCACAGTAGCTCCCACAAGTGTCTCCTCAGTGTGTTCCCAGTTATTAGAAACTGTGTATTTGCTGGGAGAAAAGTGCATTACTGTGCGCTTTCACCGTTCAGCAAATACATGTGTAGAAGCACAGCGCTAGCAGAAACGACTGTTTCTCGACGTTTTCTAACTCAGGGAACAAGTTGCAGACTTCTGAGATACATTTGGGCAACTTTGTCAGAAATGAGTTTTTTGCCTACAGAGACATGCCTATTTGCGCAGTAGTACAGATTCTGAGTAGGTAACTGGGCTTGATGAAATCAGCATTCTCTTGCTTCCCTGTGCGTAGGGACGCTCAGTTTTAGTCACAGTAGCTCCCACAAGTGTCTCCTCAGTGTGTTCCCATTTCCTTAGAAACAGTGTATTTGCTGGGAGAAAAGTGCATTACTGTGCGCTTTCACCGTTCAGCAAATACATGTGTAGAAGCACAGTGCTAGCAGAAACGAACGTTTGTCGATGTTTTCTAACTCAGGGAACAAGTTGCACACTTCTGAGATGCATTTGGGCAACTTTGTCAGAAATGAGTTTTTTGCCTACAGAGACATGCCTATTTGCCCAGTAGTACAGATTCTGAGTATGTAACTGGGCTGGATGAAAGCAGCATTTCTCTTGCTTCCCTGTGCGTAGGGAAGCTCAGTTTTAGTCACAGTAGCTCCCACAAGTGTCTCCTCAGTGTGTTCCCATTTCCTTAGAAACAGTGTTTTTGCTGGGAGAAAAGTGCATTACTGTGCGCTTTCACCGTTCAGCAAATACATGTGTAGAAGCACAGCGCTAGCAGAAACGACCGTTTCTCGACGTTTTGTAACTCAGGGAACAAGTTGCACACTTCTGAGATGCATTTGGGCAACTTTGTCAGAAAGGAGTTTTTTGCCTCCAGAGACATGCCTATTTGCGCAGTAGTACAGATTCTGAGTATGTAACTGGGCTTGATGAAATCAGCATTTCTCTTGCTTCCCTGTGCGTAGGGAAGCTCAGTTTTAGTCACAGTAGCTCCCACAAGTGTCTCCTCAGTGTGTTCCCATTTCCTTAGAAACAGTGTATTTGCTGGGAGAAAAGTGCATTACTGTGTGCTTTCACCGTTCAGCAAATACATGTGTAGAAGCACAGCGCTAGCAGAAACGAACGTTTCTCAACGTTTTCTAACTCAGGGAACAAGTTGCAGACTTCTGAGATGCATTTGGGTAACTTTCTCAAAAATGAGATTTTTGCCTACAGAGACATGCCTATTTGCGCAGTAGTACAGATTCTGAGTATGTAACTGGGCTTGATGAAATCAGCATTTCTCTTGCTTCCCTGTGCGTAGGGAAGCTCAGTTTTAGTCACAGTAGCTCCCACAAGTGTCTCCTCTGTGTGTTCCCAGCTCCTTAGAAACAGTGTATTTGCTGGGAGAAAAGTGCATTACTGTGCGCTTTCACCGTTCAACAAATACATGTGTAGAAGCACAGCGCTAGCAGAAAAGAACGTTTCTCGACGTTTTCTAACTCAGGGAACAAGTTGCACACTTCTGAGATGCATTTGGGCAACATTGTAAGAAATGAGTTTTTTGCCTACAAAGACATGCCTATTTGCGCAGTTGTACAGATTCTGAGTATGTAACTGGGCTTGATGAAATCAGCATTTCTCTTGCTTCCCTGTGCATAGGGAAGCTCAGTTTTAGTCACAGTAGCTCCCACAAGTGTCTCCTCAGTGTGTTCCCATTTCCTTAGAAACAGTGTATTTGCTGGGAGAAAAGTGCATTACTGTGCGCTTTCACCGTTCAGCAAATACATGTGTAGAAGCACAGCGCTAGCAGAAACAACCGGTTCTCGACGTTTTCTAACTCAGGGAACAAGTTGCACACTTCTGAGTTGCATTTGGGCAAGTTTGTCCAAAATGTGTTTTTTGCCTACAGAGACATGCCTATTTGCGCAGTAGTATAGATTCCGAGTATGTAACTGGGCTTGATGAAATCAGCATTTCTCTTGCTTCCCTGTGCATAGGGAAGCTCAGTTTTAGTCACAGTAGCTCCCACAAGTGTCTCCTCAGTGTGTTCCCATTTCCTTAGAAACAGTGTATTTGCTGGGAGAAAAGTGCATTACTGTGCGCTTTCACCGTTCAGCAAATACATGTGTAGAAGCACAGCGCTAGCAGAAACGACCGTTTCTCGACGTTTTCTAACTCAGGGAACAAGTTGCACACTTCTGAGATGCATTTGGGCAACTTTGTCAGAAATGAGTTTTTTGCCTCCAGAGACATGCCTATTTGCGCAGTAGTACAGATTCTGAGTATGTAACTGGGCTTGATGAAATCAGCATTTCTCTTGCTTCCCTGTGCGTAGGGAAGCTCAGTTTTAGTCACAGTAGCTCCCACAAGTGTCTCCTCAGTGTGTTCCCATTTCCTTAGAAACAGTGTATTTGCTGGGAGAAAAGTGCATTACTGTGTGCTTTCACCGTTCAGCAAATACATGTGTAGAAGCACAGCGCTAGCAGAAACGACCGTTTCTCGACGTTTTCTAACTCAGGGAACAAGTTGCACACTTCTGAGATGCATTTGGGCAACTTTGTCAGAAATGAGTTTTTTGCCTACAGAGACATGCCTATTTGTGCAGTAGTACAGATTCTGAGTATGTAACTGGGCTGGATGAAATCAGCCTTTCTCTTGCTTCCCTGTGCGTAGGGAAGCTCAGTTTTAGTCACAGTAGCTCCCACAAGTGTCTCCTCAGTGTGTTCCCATTTCCTTAGAAACAGTGTATTTGCTGGGAGAAAAGTGCATTAGCTTGCGCTTTTACCGTTCTGCAAATACATGTGTAGAAGCACAGCGCTAGCAGAAACGACCGTTTCTCGACGTTTTCTAACTCAGGGAACAAGTTGCACACTTCTGACATGCATTTGGGCAACTTTGTCAGAAATGAGTTTTTTGCCTACAGAGACATGCCTATTTACGCAGTAGTACAGATTCTGAGTATGTAACTGGGCTTGATGAAATCAGCATTTCTCTTGCTTCCCTGTGCGTAGGGAAGCTCAGTTTTAGTCACAGTAGCTCCCACAAGTGTCTCCTCAGTGTGTTCCCATTTCCTTAGAAACAGTGTATTTGCTGGGAGAAAAGTGCATTACTGTGCGGTTTCACCGTTCAGCAAATACATGTGTAGAAGCACAGCGCTAGCAGAAACGACCGTTTCTCGACGTTTTCTAACTCAGGGAACAAGTTGCACACTTCTGAGATGCATTTGGGCAACTTTGTCAGAAATGAGTTTTTTGCCTACAGAGACATGCCTATTTGCGCAGTAGTACAGATTCTGAGTATGTAACTGGGCTTGATGAAATCAGCATTTCTCTTGCTTCCCTGTGTGTAGGGAAGCTCAGTTTTAGTCACAGTAGCTCCCACAAGTGTCTCCTCAGTGTGTTCCCATTTCCTTAGAAACAGTGTATTTGCTGGGAGAAAAGTGCATTACTGTGCGCTTTCACCGTTCAGCAAATACATGTGTAGAAGCACAGCGCTAGCAGAAACGAACGTTTCTCGACGTTTTCTAACTCAGGGAACAAGTTGCACACTTCTGAGATGCATTTGGGCAACTTTGTCAGAAATGAGTTTTTTGCCTACAGAGACATGCCTATTTGCGCAGTAGTACAGATTCTGAGTATGTAACTGGGCTGGATGAAATCAGCATTTCTCTTGCTTCCCTGTGCGTAGGGAAGCTCAGTTTTAGTCACAGTAGCTCCCACAAGTGTCTCCTCAGTGTGTTCCCGTTTCCTTAGAAACAGTGTATTTGCTGGGAGAAAAGTGCATTAGCTTGCGCTTTTACCGTTCTGCAAATACATGTGTAGAAGCACAGCGCTAGCTGAAACGACCGTTTCTCGACGTTTTCTAACTCAGGGAACAAGTTGCACACTTCTGACATGCATTTGGGCAACTTTGTCAGAAATGAGTTTTTTGCCTACAGAGACATGCCTATTTACGCAGTAGTACAGATTCTGAGTATGTAACTGGGCTTGATGAAATTAGCATTTCTCTTGCTTCCCTGTGCGTAGGGAAGCTCAGTTTTAGTCACAGTAGCTCCCACAAGTGTCTCCTCAGTGTGTTCCCATTTCCTTAGAAACAGTGTATTTGCTGGGAGAAAAGTGCATTACTGTGCGCTTTCCCCGTTCTGCAAATACATGTGTAGAAGCACAGCGCTAGCAGAAACGACCGTTTCTCGACGTTTTCTAACTCAGGGAACAAGTTGCACACTTCTGAGATGCATTTGGGCAACTTTGTCAGAAATGAGTTTTTTGCCTACAGAGACATGCCTATTTGCGCAGTAGTACAGATTCTGAGTATGTAACTGGGCTTGATGAAATGAGCATTTCTCTTGCTTCCCTGTGCATAGGGAAGCTCAGTTTTAGTCACAATAGCTCCCACAAGTGTCTCCTCAGTGTGTTCCCATTTCCTTAGTAACAGTGTTTTTGCTGGGAGAAAAGTGCGTTCCTGTGGGCTTTCACCGTTCAGCAAATACATGTGTAGAAGCAGAGCGCTAGCAGAAACGACCGTTTCTCGACGTTTTCTAACTCAGGGAACAAGTTGCACACTTCTGAGGTGCATTTGGGCAACTTTGTCAGAAATGAGTTTTTTGCCTACAGAGACATGCCTATTTGCGCAGTACTACCGATTCTGATTATGTATCTGAGCTTGATGAAATCAGCATTTCTCTAGCTTCCCTTTGCGTAGGGAAGATCAGTTTTAGTCACAGTAGCTCCCACAAGTGTCTCCTCAGTGTGTTCCCATTTCCTTAGAAACAGTGTATTTGCTGGGAGAAAAGTGCATTACTGTGCGCTTTCACCGTTCAGCAAATACATGTGTAGAAGCACAGCGCTAGCAGAAACAACCGGTTCTCGACGTTTTCTAACTCAGGGAACAAGTTGCACACTTCTGAGTTGCATTTGGGCAAGTTTGTCCAAAATGTGTTTTTTGCCTACAGAGACATGCCTATTTGCGCAGTAGTATAGATTCTGAGTATGTAACTGGGCTTGATGAAATCAGCATTTCTCTTGCTTCCCTGTGCATAGAGAAGCTCAGTTTTAGTCACAGTAGCTCCCACAAGTGTCTCCTCAGTGTGTTCCCATTTCCTTAGAAACAGTGTATTTGCTGGGAGAAAAGTGCATTACTGTGCGCTTTCACCGTTCAGCAAATACATGTGTAGAAGCACAGCGCTAGCAGAAACGACCGTTTCTCGACGTTTTCTAACTCAGGGAACAAGTTGCACACTTCTGAGATGCATTTGGGCAACTTTGTCAGAAATGAGTTTTTTGCCTACAGAGACATGCCTATTTGTGCAGTAGTACAGATTCTGAGTATGTAACTGGGCTTGATGAAATCAGCATTTCTCTTGCTTCCCTGTGCGTAGGGAAGCTCAGTTTTAGTCACAGTAGCTCCCACAAGTGTCTCCTCAGTGTGTTCCCAGTTCTTCAGAAACAGTGTATTTGCTGGGAGAAAAGTGCATCACTGTGCGCTTTCACCGTTCAGCAAATACATGTGTAGAAGCACAGCGCTAGCTGAAACGACCGTTTCTAGACGTTTTCTAACTCAGGGAACAAGTGGCACACTTCTGAGATGCATTTGGGCAACTTTGTCAGAAATGAGTTTTTTGCCTACAGAGACATGCCTATTTGCGCAGTAGTACAGATTCTGAGATTGTAACTGGGCTTGATGAAATCAGCATTTCTCTTGCTTCCCTGTGCGTAGGGAAGCTCAGTTTTAGTCACAGTAGCTCCCACAAGTGTCTCCTCAGTGTGTTCCCATTTCCTTAGAAACAGTGTATTTGCTGGGAGAAAAGTGCATTACTGTGCGCTTTCACCGTTCAGCAAATACATGTGTAGAAGCACAGCGCTAGCAGAAACGACCGTTTCTCGACGTTTTCTAACTCAGGGAACAAGTGGCACACTTCTGAGATGCATTTGGGCAACTTTGTCAGAAATGAGTTTTTTGCCTACAGAGACATGCCTATTTGCGCAGTAGTACAGATTCTGAGTATGTAACTGGGCTTGATGAAATCAGCATTTCTCTTGCTTCCCTGTGCGTAGGGAAGCTCAGTTTTAGTCACAGTAGCTCCCACAAGTGTCTCCTCAGTGTGTTCCCATTTCCTTAGAAACAGTGTATTTGCTGGGAGAAAAGTGCATTACTGTGCGCTTTCACCGTTCAGTAAATACATGTGTAGAAGCACAGCGCTAGCAGAAACGAACGTTTCTCGACGTTTTCTAACTCAGGGAACAAGTTGCACACTTCTGAGATGCATTTGGGCAACTTTGTCAGAAAGGAGTTTTTTGCCTACAGAGACATGCCTATTTGCGCAGTAGTACAGATTCTGAGTATGTAACTGGGCTTGATGAAATCAGCATTTCTCTTGCTTCCCTGTGCGTAGGGAAGCTCAGTTTTAGTCACAGTAGCTCGCACAAGTGTCTCCTCAGTGTGTTCCCAGTTCCTTAGAAACAGTGTATTTGCTGAGAGAAAAGTGCATTACTGCGCGCTTTCACCGTTCAGCAAATACATGTGTAGAAGCACAGCGCTAGCAGAAACGACCGTTTCTCGATGTTTTCTAACTCAGGGAACAAGTTGCACACTTCTGAGATGCATTTGGGCAACTTTGTCAGAAATGAGTTTTTTGCCTACAGAGACATGCCTATTTGCGCAGTAGTACAGATTCTGAGTATGTAACTGGGCTTGATGAAATCAGCATTTCTCTTACTTCCCTGTGCGTAGGGAAGCTCAGTTTTAGTCACAGTAGCTCTCACCAGTCTCTCCTCAGTGTGTTCCCATTTCATTAGAAACAGTGTATTTGCTTTGAGAAAAGTGCATTACTGTGCGCTTTCACCGTTCTGCAAATACATGTGTAGAAGCACAGCGCTAGCAGAAACGACCGTTTCTTGACGTTTTCTATCTCAAAGAACAAGTTGCACACTTCTGAGATGCATTTGGCCAACTTTGTCAGAAATGAGTTTTTTGCCTACAGAGACATGCCTATTTGCGCAGTAGTACAGATTCTGAGTATGTAACTGGGCTTGATGAAATCAGCATTTCTCTTGCTTCCCTGTGCGTAGGGAATTTCAGTTTTAGTCACAGTAGCTCCCACAAGTGTCTCCTCAGTGTGTTCCCATTTCCTTAGAAACAGTGTATTTGCTGGGAGAAAAGTGCATTACTGTGTGCTTTCACCGTTCAGCAAATACATGTGTAGAAGCACAGCGCTAGCAGAAACGACCGTTTCTCGACGTTTTCTATCTCAGGAAACAAGTTGCACACTTCTGAGATGCATTTGGGCAACTTTGTCAGAAATGAGTTCTTTGCCTAAAGAGACATGCCTATTTGCGCAGTAGTACAGATTCTGAGTATGTAACTGGGCTTGATGAAATCAGCATTTCTCTTGCTTCCCTGTTCGTAGGGAAGCTCAGTTTTAGTCACAGTAGCTCCCACAAGTGTCTCCTCAGTGTGTTCCCATTTCCTTAGAAATAGTGTATTTGCTGAGAGAAAAGTGCATTACTGTGCGCTTTCACCGTTCAGCAAATACATGTGTAGAAGCACAGCGCTAGCAGAAACGAACGTTTCTCGATGTTTTCTAAATCAGGGAACAAGTTGCACACTTCTGAGATGCATTTGGGCAACTTTGTCCGAAATGAGTTTTTTGCCTACAGAGACATGCCTATTTGCGCAGTAGTACAGATTCTGAGTATGTAACTGGGCTTGATGAAATCAGCCTTTCTCTTGCTTCCCTGTGCGTAGGGAAGCTCAGTTTTAGTCACAGTAGCTCCCACAAGTGTCTCCTCAGTGTGTTCCCATTTCCTTAGAAACAGTGTATTTGCTGGGAGAAAAGTGCGTTACTGTGGGCTTTCACCGTTAAGCAAATACATGTGTAGAAGCACAGCGCTAGCAGAAACGACCGTTTCTCGACGTTTTCTAACTCAGGGAACAAGTTGCACACTTCTGAGGTGCATTTGGGCAACTTTGTCAGAAATGAGTTTTTTGCCTACAGAGACATGCCTATTTGCGCAGTAGTACAGATTCTGAGTATGTAACTGGGCTTGATGAAATCAGCATTTCTCTTGCTTCCCTGTGCGTAGGGAAGCTCAGTTTTAGTCACAGTAGCTCCCACAAGTGTCTCCTCAGTGTGTTCCCATTTCCTTAGAAATAGTGTATTTGCTGAGAGAAAAGTGCATTACTGTGCGCTTTCACCGTTCAGCAAATACATGTGTAGAAGCACAGCGCTAGCAGAAACGAACGTTTCTCGATGTTTTCTAACTCAGGGAACAAGTTGCACACTTCTGAGATGCATTTGGGCAACTTTGTCCGAAATGAGTTTTTTGCCTACAGAGACATGCCTATTTGCGCAGTAGTACAGATTCTGAGTATGTAACTGGGCTTGATGAAATCAGCCTTTCTCTTGCTTCCCTGTGCGTAGGGAAGCTCAGTTTTAGTCACAGTAGCTCCCACAAGTGTCTCCTCAGTGTGTTCCCATTTCCTTAGAAACAGTGTATTTGCTGGGAGAAAAGTGCGTTACTGTGGGCTTTCACCGTTAAGCAAATACATGTGTAGAAGCACAGCGCTAGCAGAAACGACCGTTTCTCGACGTTTTCTAACTCAGGGAACAAGTTGCACACTTCTGAGGTGCATTTGGGCAACTTTGTCAGAAATGAGTTTTTTGCCTACAGAGACATGCCTATTTGCGCAGTAGTACAGATTCTGAGTATGTAACTGGGCTTGATGAAATCAGCATTTCTCTTGCTTCCCTGTGCGTAGGGAAGCTCAGTTTTAGTCACAGTAGCTCCCACAAGTGTCTCCTCAGTGTGTTCCCATTTCCTTAGAAACAGTGTATTTGCTGGGAGAAAAGTGCATTACTGTGCGCTTTCACCGTTCAGCAAATACATGTGTAGAAGCACAGCGCTAGCAGAAACGAACGTTTCTTGACGTTTTCTAACTCAGGGAACAAGTTGCACACTTCTGAGATGCATTTGGGCAACTTTGTCAGAAATGAGTTTTTTGCCGAAAGAGACATGCCTATTTGCGCAGTAGTACAGATTCTGAGTATGTAACTGGGCTTGATGAAATCAGCATTTCTCTTGCTTCCCTGTGCGTAGGGAAGCTCAGTTTTAGTCACAGTAGCTCGCACAAGTGTCTCCTCAGTGTGTTCCCAGTTCCTTAGAAACAGTGTATTTGCTGGGAGAAAAGTGCATTACTGTGCGCTTTCACCGTTCAGCAAATACATGTGTAGAAGCACAGCGCTAGCAGAAACGACCGTTTCTCAATGTTTTCTAACTCAGGGAACAAGTTGCACACTTCTGAGATGCATTTGTGCAACTTTGTCAGAAATGAGGATTTTGCCTACAGAGACATGCCTATTTGCGCAGTAGTACAGATTCTGAGTATGTAACTGGGCTTGATGAAATCAGCATTTCTCTTACTTCCCTGTGCGTAAGGAAGCTCAGTTTTAGTCACAGTAGCTCCCACAAGTGTCTCCTCAGTGTGTTCCCATTTCATTAGAAACAGTGTATTTGCTGGGAGAAAAGTGCATTACTGTGCGCTTTCACCGTTCTGCAAATACATGTGTAGAAGCACAGCGCTAGCAGAAACGACCGTTTCTCGACGTTTTCTATCTCAGGGAACAAGTTGCACACTTCTGAGGTGCATTTGGGCAACTTTGTCAGAAATGAGTTTTTTGCCTACAGAGACATGCCTATTTGCGCAGTAGTACAGATTCTGAGTACGTAACCGGGCTTGATGAAATCAGCATTTCTTTTGCTTCCCTGTGCGTATGGAAGCTCAGTTTTAGTCACAGTAGCTCCCACAAGTGTCTCCTCAGTGTGTTCCCTTTTCCTTAGAAACAGTGTATTTGCTGGGAGAAAAGTGCATTACTGTGTGCTTTCACCTCCAGCAAATACATGTGTAGAAGCACAACGCTAGCATAAACTACCGTTTCTCGACGTTTTCTATCTCAGGGAACAAGTTGCACACTTCTGAGATGCATTTGGGCAACTTTGTCAGAAATGAGTTTTTTGCCTAAAGAGACATGCCTATTTGCGCAGTAGTACAGATTCTGAGTATGTAACTGGGCTTGATGAAATCAGCATTTCTCTTGCTTCCCTGTGCGTAGGGAAGCTCAGTTTTAGTCACAGTAGCTCCCACAAGTGTCTCCTCAGTATGTTCCCATTTCCTTAGAAACAGTGTATTTGCTGGGAGAAAAGTGCATTACTGTGCGCTTTCACCGTTCAGCAAATACATGTGTAGAAGCACAGCGCTAGCAGAAACGACCGTTTATCGATGTTTTCTAACTCAGGGAAAAAGTTGCACACTTCTGAGGTGCATTTGGGCAACTTTGTCAGAAATGAGTTTTTTGCCTAAAGAGACATGCCTATTTGCGCAGTAGTACAGATTCTGAGTATGTAACTGGGCTTGATGAAATCAGCATTTCTCTTGCTTCCCTGTGCGTAGGGAAGCTCAGTTTTAGTCACAGTAGCTCCCACAAGTGTCTCCTCAGTGTGTTCCCATTTCCTTAGAAACAGTGTATTTGCTGAGAGAAAAGTGCATTACTGTGCGCTTTCACCGTTCAGCAAATACATGTGTAGAAGCACAGCGCTAGCAGAAACGAACGTTTCTCGATGTTTTCTAACTCAGGGAACAAGTTGCACACTTCTGAGATGCATTTGGGCAACTTTGTCCGAAATGAGTTTTTTGCCTACAGAGACATGCCTATTTGCGCAGTAGTACAGATTCTGAGTATGTAACTGGGCTTGATGAAATCAGCCTTTCTCTTGCTTCCCTGTGCGTAGGGAAGCTCAGTTTTAGTCACAGTAGCTCCCACAAGTGTCTCCTCAGTGTGTTCCCATTTCCTTAGAAACAGTGTATTTGCTCGGAGAAAAGTGCATTACTGTGGGCTTTCACCGTTAAGCAAATACATGTGTAGAAGCACAGTGCTAGCAGAAACGAACGTTTCTCGACGTTTTCTAACTCAGGAAACAAGTTGCACACTTCTGAGATGCATTTGGGCAACTTTGTCAGAAATGAGTTTTTTGTCTACAGAGACATGCCTATTTGCGCAGTAGTACAGATTCTGAGTATGTAACTGGGCTTGATGAAATCAGCATTTCTCTTGCTTCCCTGTGCGTGGTGAAGCTCAGTTTTAGTCACAGTAGCTCCCACAAGTGTCTCCTCAGTGTGTTCCCATTTCCTTAGAAACAGTGTATTTGCTGGGAGAAAAGTGCATTACTGTGCGCTTTCACCGTTCAGCAAATACATGTGTAGAAGCACAGCGCTAGCAGAAACGAACGTTTCTCGACGTTTTCTAACTCAGGGAACAAGTTGCACACTTCTGAGATGCATTTGGGAAACTTTGTCAGAAGTGAGTTTTTTGCCAACAGAGACATGCCTATTTGCGCAGTAGTACAGATTCTGAGTATGTAACTGGGCTTGATGAAATCAGCATTTCTCTTGCTTCCCTGTGCGTAGGGAAGTTCAGTTTTAGTCACAGTAGCTCCCACAAGTGTCTCCTCAGTGTGTTCCCAGTTCCTTAGAAACAGTGTATTTGCTGGGAGAAAAGTGCATTACTGTGCGCTTTCACCGTTCTGCAAATACATGTGTAGCAGCACAGCGCTAGCAGAAACGACCGTTTCTCGACGTTTTCTAACTCAGGGAACAAGTTGCACACTTCTGAGATGCATTTCGGCAACTTTGTCAGAAATGAGTTTTTTGCCTACAGAGACATGCCTATTTGCGCAGTAGTACAGATTCTGAGTATGTAACTGGGCTTGATGAAATCAGCCTTTCTCTTGCTTCCCTGTGCTTAGGGAAGCTCAGTTTTATTCACAGTAGCTCCCACAAGTGTCTCCTCAGTGTGTTACCATTTCCTTAGAAACAGTGTATTTGCTGGGAGAAAAGGGCATTACTGTGCGCTTTCACCGTTCTGCAAATGCATGTGTAGAAGCACAGCGCTAGCAGAAACGACCGTTTCTCGACGTTTTCTAACTCAGGGAACAAGTTGCACACTTCTGAGATGCATTTGGGCAACTTTGTCAGAAATGAGTTTTTTGCCTACAGAGACATGCCTATTTGCGCAGTAGTACAGATTCTGAGTATGTAACTGGGCTGGATGAAATCAGCCTTTCTCTTGCTTCCCTGTGCGTAGGGAAGCTCAGTTTTATTCACAGTAGCTCCCACAAGTGTCTCCTCAGTGTGTTCCCATTTCCTTAGAAACAGTGTATTTGCTGGGAAAAAAGTGCATTACTGTGCGCTTTCACCGTTCAGCAAATACATGTGTAGAAGCACAGCGCTAGCAGAAACGACCGTTTCTCGACGTTTTCTAACTCAGGGAACAAGTTGCACACTTCTGAGATGCATTTGGGCAACATTGTCAGAAATGAGTTTTTTGCCTACAAAGACATGCCTATTTGCGCAGTAGTACAGATTCTGAGTATGAAACTGGGCTGGATGAAATCAGCATTTCTCTTGCTTCCCTGTGCGTAGGGAAGCTCAGTTTTAGTCACAGTAGCTCCCACAAGTGTCTCCTCAGTGTGTTCCCATTTCTTTAGAAACAGTGTATTTGCTGGGAGAAAAGTGCATTACTGTGCGCTTTCACCGTTCAGCAAATACATGTGTAGAAGCACAGCGCTAACAGAAACGACCGTTTCTCGATGTTTTCTAACTCAGGGAACAAGTTGCACACTTCTGAGATGCATTTGGGCAACTTTGTCAGAAATGAGTTTTTTGCCTACAGAGACATGCCTCTTTGCGCAGTAGTACAGATTCTGAGTATGTAACTGGGCTTGATGAAATCAGCATTTCTCTTGCTTCCCTGTGCGTAGGGAAACTCAGTTTTAGTCACAATAGCTCCCACAAGTGTCTCCTCAGTGTGTTCCCATTTCCTTAGAAACAGTGTATTTGCTGGGAGAAAAATGCATTACTGTGCGCTTTCACCATTCAGCAAATACATGTGTAGAAGCACAGCGCTATCAAAAACGACCGTTTCTTGATGTTTTCTAAATCAGGGAACAAGTTGCACACTTCTGAGATGCATTAGGGCAACTTTGTCAGAAATGAGTTTTTTGCCTACAGAGACATGCCTATTTGCGCAGTAGTACAGATTCTGAGTATGTAACTGGGCTTGATGAAATCAGCATTTCTCTTGCTTCCCTGTGCGTAGGGAAGCTCAGTTTTAGTCACAGTAGCTCCCACAAGTGTCTCCTCAGTGTGTTCCCATTTCCTTAGAAACAGTGTATTTGCTGGGAGAAAAGTACATTACTGTGTGCTTTCACCGTTCAGCAAATACATGTGTAGAAGCACAGCGCTAGCAGAAACGACCGTTCCTCGATGTTTTCTATCTCAGGGAACAAGTTGCACACTTCTGAGATGCATTTGGGCAACTTTGTCAGAAATGAGTTTTTTGCCTAAAGAGACATGCCTATTTGCGCAGTAGTACAGATTCTGAGTATGTAACTGGGCTTGATGAAATCAGCATTTCTCTTGCTTCCCTGTGCATAGGGAAGCTCAGTTTTAGTCACAGTAGCTCCCACAAGTGTCTCCTCAGTGTGTTCCCATTTCCTTAGAAACAGTGTATTTGCTGGAAGAAAAGTGCATTACTGTGCGCTTTCACCGTTCAGCAAATACATGTGTAGAAGCACAGCGCTAACAGAAACGACCGTTTCTCGATGTTTTCTAACTCAGGGAACAAGTTGCACACTTCTGAGATGCATTTGGGCAACTTTGTCAGAAATGAGTTTTTTGCCTACAGAGACATGCCTATTTGCGCAGTAGTACAGATTCTGAGTATGTAACTGGGCTTGATGAAATCAGCATTTCTCTTGCTTCCCTGTGCGTAGGGAAACTCAGTTTTAGTCACAGTAGCTCCCACAAGTGTCTCCTCAGTGTGTTCCCATTTCCTTAGAAACAGTGTATTTGCTGGGAGAAAAATGCATTAGTGTGCGCTTTCACCATTCAGCAAATACATGTGTAGAAGCACAGCGCTAGCAGAAACGACCGTTTCTTGATGTTTTCTAAATCAGGGAACAAGTTGCACACTTCTGAGATGCATTTGGGCAACTTTGTCAGAAATGAGTTTTTTGCCTACAGAGACATGCCTATTTGCGCAGTAGTACAGATTCTGAGTATGTAACTAGGCTTGATGAAATCAGCATTTCTCTTGCTTCCCTGTGCGTAGGGAAGCTCAGTTTTAGTCACAGTAGCTCCCACAAGTGTCTCCTCAGTGTGTTCCCAGTTCCTTAGAAACAGTGTATTTGCTGGGAGAAAAGTGCATTACTGTGCGCTTTCACCGTTCTGCAAATACATGTGTAGCAGCACAGCGGTAGCAGAAACGACCGTTTCTCGACGTTTTCTAACTCAGGGAACAAGTTGCACACTTCTGAGATGCATTTGGGCAACTTTGTCAGAAATGAGTTTTTTGCCTACAGAGACATGCCTATTTGCGCAGTAGTACAGATTCTGAGTATGTAACTGGGCTTGATGAAATCAGCCTTTCTCTTGCTTCCCTGTGCGTAGGGAAGCTCAGTTTTATTCACAGTAGCTCCCACAAGTGTCTCCTCAGTGTGTTCCCATTTCCTTAGAAACAGTGTATTTGCTGGGAGAAAAGTGCATTACTGTGCGCTTTCACCGTTCAGCAAATGCATGTGTAGAAGCACAGCGCTAGTAGAAACGAACGTTTCTCGACGTTTTCTAACTCAGGGAACAAGTTGCACACTTCTGAGATGCATTTGGGCAACTTTGTCAGAAGTGAGTTTTTTGCCTACAGATTCATGCCTATTTGCGCAGTAGTACAGATTCTGAGTATGTAACTGGGCTTGATGAAATCAGCATTTCTCTTGCTTCCCTGTGCGTGGTGAAGCTCAGTTTTAGTCACAGTAGCTCCCACAAGTGTCTCCTCAGTGTGTTCCCATTTCCTTAGAAACAGTGTATTTGCTGGGAGAAAAGTGCATTACTGTGCGCTTTCACCGTTCAGCAAATACATGTGTAGAAGCACAGCGCTAGCAGAAACGAACGTTTCTCGACGTTTTCTAACTCAGGGAACAAGTTGCACACTTCTGAGATGCATTTGGGAAACTTTGTCAGAAGTGAGTTTTTTGCCAACAGAGACATGCCTATTTGCGCAGTAGTACAGATTCTGAGTATGTAACTGGGCTTGATGAAATCAGCATTTCTCTTGCTTCCCTGTGCGTAGGGAAGTTCAGTTTTAGTCACAGTAGCTCCCACAAGTGTCTCCTCAGTGTGTTCCCAGTTCCTTAGAAACAGTGTATTTGCTGGGAGAAAAGTGCATTACTGTGCGCTTTCACCGTTCTGCAAATACATGTGTAGCAGCACAGCGCTAGCAGAAACGACCGTTTCTCGACGTTTTCTAACTCAGGGAACAAGTTGCACACTTCTGAGATGCATTTCGGCAACTTTGTCAGAAATGAGTTTTTTGCCTACAGAGACATGCCTATTTGCGCAGTAGTACAGATTCTGAGTATGTAACTGGGCTTGATGAAATCAGCCTTTCTCTTGCTTCCCTGTGCTTAGGGAAGCTCAGTTTTATTCACAGTAGCTCCCACAAGTGTCTCCTCAGTGTGTTACCATTTCCTTAGAAACAGTGTATTTGCTGGGAGAAAAGGGCATTACTGTGCGCTTTCACCGTTCTGCAAATGCATGTGTAGAAGCACAGCGCTAGCAGAAACGACCGTTTCTCGACGTTTTCTAACTCAGGGAACAAGTTGCACACTTCTGAGATGCATTTGGGCAACTTTGTCCGAAATGAGTTTTTTGCCTACAGAGACATGCCTATTTGCGCAGTAGTACAGATTCTGAGTATGTAACTGGGCTGGATGAAATCAGCCTTTCTCTTGCTTCCCTGTGCGTAGGGAAGCTCAGTTTTATTCACAGTAGCTCCCACAAGTGTCTCCTCAGTGTGTTCCCATTTCCTTAGAAACAGTGTATTTGCTGGGAAAAAAGTGCATTACTGTGCGCTTTCACCGTTCAGCAAATACATGTGTAGAAGCACAGCGCTAGCAGAAACGACCGTTTCTCGACGTTTTCTAACTCAGGGAACAAGTTGCACACTTCTGAGATGCATTTGGGCAACATTGTCAGAAATGAGTTTTTTGCCTACAAAGACATGCCTATTTGCGCAGTAGTACAGATTCTGAGTATGAAACTGGGCTGGATGAAATCAGCATTTCTCTTGCTTCCCTGTGCGTAGGGAAGCTCAGTTTTAGTCACAGTAGCTCCCACAAGTGTCTCCTCAGTGTGTTCCCATTTCTTTAGAAACAGTGTATTTGCTGGGAGAAAAGTGCATTACTGTGCGCTTTCACCGTTCAGCAAATACATGTGTAGAAGCACAGCGCTAACAGAAACGACCGTTTCTCGATGTTTTCTAACTCAGGGAACAAGTTGCACACTTCTGAGATGCATTTGGGCAACTTTGTCAGAAATGAGTTTTTTGCCTACAGAGACATGCCTCTTTGCGCAGTAGTACAGATTCTGAGTATGTAACTGGGCTTGATGAAATCAGCATTTCTCTTGCTTCCCTGTGCGTAGGGAAACTCAGTTTTAGTCACAGTAGCTCCCACAAGTGTCTCCTCAGTGTGTTCCCATTTCCTTAGAAACAGTGTATTTGCTGGGAGAAAAATGCATTACTGTGCGCTTTCACCATTCAGCAAATACATGTGTAGAAGCACAGCGCTATCAAAAACGACCGTTTCTTGATGTTTTCTAAATCAGGGAACAAGTTGCACACTTCTGAGATGCATTAGGGCAACTTTGTCAGAAATGAGTTTTTTGCCTACAGAGACATGCCTATTTGCGCAGTAGTACAGATTCTGAGTATGTAACTGGGCTTGATGAAATCAGCATTTCTCTTGCTTCCCTGTGCGTAGGGAAGCTCAGTTTTAGTCACAGTAGCTCCCACAAGTGTCTCCTCAGTGTGTTCCCATTTCCTTAGAAACTGTGTATTTGCTGGGAGAAAAGTACATTACTGTGTGCTTTCACCGTTCAGCAAATACATGTGTAGAAGCACAGCGCTAGCAGAAACGACCGTTCCTCGATGTTTTCTATCTCAGGGAACAAGTTGCACACTTCTGAGATGCATTTGGGCAACTTTGTCAGAAATGAGTTTTTTGCCTAAAGAGACATGCCTATTTGCGCAGTAGTACAGATTCTGAGTATGTAACTGGGCTTGATGAAATCAGCATTTCTCTTGCTTCCCTGTGCGTAGGGAAGCTCAGTTTTAGTCACAGTAGCTCCCACAAGTGTCTCCTCAGTGTGTTCCCATTTCCTTAGAAACAGTGTATTTGCTGGAAGAAAAGTGCATTACTGTGCGCTTTCACCGTTCAGCAAATACATGTGTAGAAGCACAGCGCTAACAGAAACGACCGTTTCTCGATGTTTTCTAACTCAGGGAACAAGTTGCACACTTCTGAGATGCATTTGGGCAACTTTGTCAGAAATGAGTTTTTTGCCTACAGAGACATGCCTATTTGCGCAGTAGTACAGATTCTGAGTATGTAACTGGGCTTGATGAAATCAGCATTTCTCTTGCTTCCCTGTGCGTAGGGAAACTCAGTTTTAGTCACAGTAGCTCCCACAAGTGTCTCCTCAGTGTGTTCCCATTTCCTTAGAAACAGTGTATTTGCTGGGAGAAAAATGCATTAGTGTGCGCTTTCACCATTCAGCAAATACATGTGTAGAAGCACAGCGCTAGCAGAAACGACCGTTTCTTGATGTTTTCTAAATCAGGGAACAAGTTGCACACTTCTGAGATGCATTTGGGCAACTTTGTCAGAAATGAGTTTTTTGCCTACAGAGACATGCCTATTTGCGCAGTAGTACAGATTCTGAGTATGTAACTAGGCTTGATGAAATCAGCATTTCTCTTGCTTCCCTGTGCGTAGGGAAGCTCAGTTTTAGTCACAGTAGCTCCCACAAGTGTCTCCTCAGTGTGTTCCCAGTTCCTTAGAAACAGTGTATTTGCTGGGAGAAAAGTGCATTACTGTGCGCTTTCACCGTTCTGCAAATACATGTGTAGCAGCACAGCGGTAGCAGAAACGACCGTTTCTCGACGTTTTCTAACTCAGGGAACAAGTTGCACACTTCTGAGATGCATTTGGGCAACTTTGTCAGAAATGAGTTTTTTGCCTACAGAGACATGCCTATTTGCGCAGTAGTACAGATTCTGAGTATGTAACTGGGCTTGATGAAATCAGCCTTTCTCTTGCTTCCCTGTGGGTAGGGAAGCTCAGTTTTAGTCACAGTAGCTCCCACAAGTGTCTCCTCAGTGTGTTCCCATTTCCTTAGAAACAGTGTATTTGCTGGGAGAAAAGGGCATTACTGTGCGCTTTCACCGTTCAGCAAATACATGTGTAGAAGCACAGCGTTAGCAGATATGACCGTTTCTCGACGTTTTCTAACTCAGGTAACAAGTTGCACACTTCTGAGATGCATTTGGGCAACTTTGTCAGAAATGAGTTTTTTGCCTAAAGAGACATGCCTATTTGCGCAGTAGTACAGATTCTGAGTATGTAACAGGGCTTGATGAAATCAGCATTTCTCTTGCTTCCCTGTGCGTAGGGAAGCTCAGTTTTAGTCACAGTAGCTCCCACAAGTGTCTCCTCAGTGTGTTCCCAGTTCCTTAGAAACAGTGTATTTGCTGGGAGAAAAGTGCATTAATGTGCGCTTTCACCGTTCAGCAAATACATATGTAGAAGCACAGCGCTAGCAGAAACGACCGTTTCTTGTTGTTTTCTAAATCAGGGAACAAGTTGCAAACTTATGAGATGCATTTGGGCAACTTTGTCAGAAATGAGTTTTTTGCCTACAGAGACATGCCTATTTGCGCAGTAGTACAGATTCTGAGTATGTAACTGGGCTTGATGAAATCAGCATTTCTTTTGCTTCCCTGTGCGTAGGGAAACTCAGTTTTAGTCACAGTAGCTCCCACAAGTGTCTCCTCAGTGTGTTCCCATTTCCTTAGAAACAGTGTATTTGCTGGGAGAAAAATGCATTACTGTGCGCTTTCACCATTCAGCAAATACATGTGTAGAAGCACAGCGCTATCAGAAACGACCGTTTCTGGATGTTTTCTAAATCAGGGAACAAGATGCACACTTCTGAGATGCATTTGGGCAACTTTGTCAGAAATGAGTTTTTTGCCTAAAGAGACATGCCTATTTGCGCAGTAGTACAGATTCTGAGTATGTAACTGGGCTTGATGAAATCAGCATTTCTCTTGCTTCCCTGTGCGTAGGGAAGCTCAGTTTTAGTCACAGTAGCTCCCACAAGTGTCTCCTCAGTGTGTTCCCATTTCCTTAGAAACAGTGTATTTGCTGGGAGAAAAGTACATTACTGTGTGCTTTCACCGTTCAGCAAATACATGTGTAGAAGCACAGCGCTAGCAGAAACGACCGTTCCTCGATGTTTTCTATCTCAGGGAACAAGTTGCACACTTCTGAGATGCATTTGGGCAACTTTGTCAGAAATGAGTTTTTTGCCTAAAGAGACATGCCTATTTGCGCAGTAGTACAGATTCTGAGTATGTAACTGGGCTTGATGAAATCAGCATTTCTCTTGCTTCCCTGTGCGTAGGGAAGCTCAGTTTTAGTCACAGTAGCTCCCACAAGTGTCTCCTCAGTGGGTTCCCATTTCCTTAGAAACAGTGTATTTGCTGGAAGAAAAGTGCATTACTGTGCGCTTTCACCGTTCAGCAAATACATGTGTAGAAGCACAGCGCTAACAGAAACGACCGTTTCTCGATGTTTTCTAACTCAGGGAACAAGTTGCACACTTCTGAGATGCATTTGGGCAACTTTGTCAGAAATGAGTTTTTTGCCTACAGAGACATGCCTATTTGCGCAGTAGTACAGATTCTGAGTATGTAACTGGGCTTGATGAAATCAGCATTTCTCTTGCTTCCCTGTGCGTAGGGAAACTCAGTTTTAGTCACAGTAGCTCCCACAAGTGTCTCCTCAGTGTGTTCCCATTTCCTTAGAAACAGTGTATTTGCTGGGAGAAAAATGCATTAGTGTGCGCTTTCACCATTAAGCAAATACATGTGTAGAAGCACAGCGCTAGCAGAAACGACCGTTTCTTGATGTTTTCTAAATCAGGGAACAAGTTGCACACTTCTGAGATGCATTTGGGCAACTTTGTCAGAAATGAGTTTTTTGCCTACAGAGACATGCCTATTTGCCCAGTAGTACAGATTCGGAGTATGTAACTGGGCTGGATGAAATCAGCATTTCTCTTGCTTCCCTGTGCGTAGGGAAGCTCAGTTTTAGTCACAGTAGCTCCCACAAGTGTCTCCTCAGTGTGTTCCCAGTTCCTTAGAAACAGTGTATTTGCTGGGAGAAAAGTGCATTACTGTGCGCTTTCACCGTTCTGCAAATACATGTGTAGCAGCACAGCGCTAGCAGAAACGACCGTTTCTCGACGTTTTCTAACTCAGGGAACAAGTTGCACACTTCTGAGGTGCATTTCGGCAACTTTGTCAGAAATGAGTTTTTTGCCTACAGAGACATGCCTATTTGCGCAGTAGTACAGATTCTGAGTATGTAACTGGGCTTGATGAAATCAGCCTTTCTCTTGCTTCCCTGTGCGTAGGGAAGCTCAGTTTTAGTCACAGTAGCTCCCACAAGTGTCTCCTCAGTGTGTTCCCATTTCCTTAGAAACAGTGTATTTGCTGGGAGAAAAGTGCATTACTGTGCGCTTTCACCGTTCAGCAAATGCATGTGTAGAAGCACAGCGCTAGTAGAAACGAACGTTTCTCGACGTTTTCTAACTCAGGGAACAAGTTGCACACTTCTGAGATGCATTTGGGCAACTTTGTCAGAAATGAGTTTTTTGCCTACAGAGACATGCCTATTTGCGCAGTAGTACAGATTCTGAGTATGTAACTGGGCTTGATGAAATCAGCATTTCTCTTGCTTCCCTGTGCGTAGGGAAGCTCAGTTTTAGTCACAGTAGCTCCCACAAGTGTCTCCTCAGTGTGTTCCCATTTCCTTAGAAACAGTGTATTTGCTGAGAGAAAAGTGCATTACTGTGCGGTTTCACCGTTCAGCAAATACATGTGTAGAAGCACAGCGCTAGCAGAAACGAACGTTTCTCGATGTTTTCTAAATCAGGGAACAAGTTGCACACTTCTGAGATGCATTTGGGCAAGTTTGTCCGAAATGAGTTTTTTGCCTACAGAGACATGCCTATTTGCGCAGTAGTACAGATTCTGAGTATGTAACTGGGCTTGATGAAATCAGCCTTTCTCTTGCTTCCCTGTGCGTAGGGAAGCACAGTTTTAGTCACAGTAGCTCCCACAAGTGTCTCCTCAGTGTGTTCCCATTTCCTTAGAAACAGTGTATTTGCTGGGAGAAAAGTGCGTTACTGTGGGCTTTCACCGTTAAGCAAATACATGTGTAGAAGCACAGCGCTAGCAGAAACGAACGTTTCTCGACGTTTTCTAACTCAGGAAACACGTTGCACACTTCTGAGATGCATTTGGGCAACTTTGTCAGAAATGAGTTTTTTGCCTACAGAGACATGCCTATTTGCGCAGTAGTACAAATTCTGAGTATGTAACTGGGCTTGATGAAATCAGCATTTCTCTTGCTTCCCTGTGCGTAGGGAAGCTCAGTTTTAGTCACAGTAGCTCCCACAAGTGTCTCCTCAGTGTGTTCCCATTTCCTTAGAAACAGTGTATTTGCTGGGAGAAAAGTGCATTACTGTGCGCTTTCACCGTTCAGCAAATACATGTGTAGAAGCACAGCGCTAGCAGAAACGAACGTTTCTCGACGTTTTCTAACTCAGGGAACAAGTTGCACACTTCTGAGATGCATTTGGGCAACTTTGTCAGAAATGAGTTTTTTGCCTACAGAGACATGCCTATTTGCCCAGTAGTACAGATTCGGA
Organism: Acomys minous; assembly: GCF_964271855.1. Taxonomy (NCBI): domain Eukaryota; kingdom Metazoa; phylum Chordata; class Mammalia; order Rodentia; family Muridae; genus Acomys; species Acomys minous. The sequence continues at coordinate 66,564,049 of NC_140494.1, forward strand.
GTATGTAACTGGGCTGGATGAAATCAGCATTTCTCTTGCTTCCCTGTGCGTAGGGAAGCTCAGTTTTAGTCACAGTAGCTCCCACAAGTGTCTCCTCAGTGTGTTCCCAGTTCCTTAGAAACAGTGTATTTGCTGGGAGAAAAGTGCATTACTGTGCGCTTTCACCGTTCTGCAAATACATGTGTAGCAGCACAGCGCTAGCAGAAACGACCGTTTCTCGACGTTTTCTAACTCAGGGAACAAGTTGCACACTTCTGAGATGCATTTCGGCAACTTTGTCAGAAATGAGTTTTTTGCCTACAGAGACATGCCTATTTGCGCAGTAGTACAGATTCTGAGTATGTAACTGGGCTTGATGAACTCAGCCTTTCTCTTGCTTCCCTGTGCTTAGGGAAGCTCAGTTTTATTCACAGTAGCTCCCACAAGTGTCTCCTCAGTGTGTTACCATTTCCTTAGAAACAGTGTATTTGCTGGGAGAAAAGGGCATTACTGTGCGCTTTCACCGTTCTGCAAATGCATGTGTAGAAGCACAGCGCTAGCAGAAACGACCGTTTCTCGACGTTTTCTAACTCAGGGAACAAGTTGCACACTTCTGAGATGCATTTGGGCAACTTTGTCAGAAATGAGTTTTTTGCCTACAGAGACATGCCTATTTGCGCAGTAGTACAGATTCTGAGTATGTAACTGGGCTGGATGAAATCAGCCTTTCTCTGGCTTCCCTGTGCGTAGGGAAGCTCAGTTTTATTCACAGTAGCTCCCACAAGTGTCTCCTCAGTGTGTTCCCATTTCCTTAGAAACAGTGTATTTGCTGGGAGAAAAGTGCATTACTGTGCGCTTTCACCGTTCAGCAAATACATGTGTAGAAGCACAGCGCTAGCAGAAACGACCGTTTCTCGACGTTTTCTAACTCAGGGAACAAGTTGCACACTTCTGAGATGCATTTGGGCAACATTGTCAGAAATGAGTTTTTTGCCTACAAAGACATGCCTATTTGCGCAGTAGTACAGATTCTGAGTATGAAACTGGGCTGGATGAAATCAGCATTTCTCTTGCTTCCCTGTGCGTAGGGAAGCTCAGTTTTAGTCACAGTAGCTCCCACAAGTGTCTCCTCAGTGTGTTCCCATTTCTTTAGAAACAGTGTATTTGCTGGGAGAAAAGTGCATTACTGTGCGCTTTCACCGTTCAGCAAATACATGTGTAGAAGCACAGCGCTAACAGAAACGACCGTTTCTCGATGTTTTCTAACTCAGGGAACAAGTTGCACACTTCTGAGATGCATTTGGGCAACTTTGTCAGAAATGAGTTTTTTGCCTACAGAGACATGCCTCTTTGCGCAGTAGTACAGATTCTGAGTATGTAACTGGGCTTGATGAAATCAGCATTTCTCTTGCTTCCCTGTGCGTAGGGAAACTCAGTTTTAGTCACAGTAGCTCCCACAAGTGTCTCCTCAGTGTGTTCCCATTTCCTTAGAAACAGTGTATTTGCTGGGAGAAAAATGCATTAGTGTGCGCTTTCACCATTCAGCAAATACATGTGTAGAAGCACAGCGCTAGCAGAAACGACCGTTTCTTGATGTTTTCTAAATCAGGGAACAAGTTGCACACTTCTGAGATGCATTTGGGCAACTTTGTCAGAAATGAGTTTTTTGCCTACAGATTCATGCCTATTTGCGCAGTAGTACAGATTCTGAGTATGTAACTGGGCTTGATGAAATCAGCATTTCTCTTGCTTCCCTGTGGGTAGGGAAGTTCAGTTTTAGTAACAGTAGCTCCCACAAGTGTCTCCTCAGTTTGTTCCCAGTTCCTTAGAAACAGTGTATTTGCTGGGAGAAAAGGGCATTACTGTGCGCTTTCACCGTTCAGCAAATACATGTGTAGAAGCACAGCGTTAGCAGATATGACCGTTTCTCGACGTTTTCTAACTCAGGGAACAAGTTGCACACTTCTGAGATGCATTTGGGCAACTTTGTCAGAAATGAGTTTTTTGCCTAAAGAGACATGCCTATTTGCGCAGTAGTACAGATTCTGAGTATGTAACTGGGCTTGATGAAATCAGCATTTCTCTTGCTTCCCTGTGCGTAGGGAAGCTCAGTTTTAGTCACAGTAGCTCCCACAAGTGTCTCCTCAGTGTGTTCCCATTTCCTTAGAAACAGTGTATTTGCTGGAAGAAAAGTGCATTACTGTGCGCTTTCACCGTTCAGCAAATACATGTGTAGAAGCACAGCGCTAACAGAAACGACCGTTTCTCGATGTTTTCTAACTCCGGGAACAAGTTGCACACTTCTGAGATGCATTTGGGCAAGTTTGTCCGAAATGAGTTTTTTGCCTACAGAGACATGCCTATTTGCGCAGTAGTACAGATTCTGAGTATGTAACTGGGCTTGATGAAATCAGCCTTTCTCTTGCTTCCCTGTGCGTAGGGAAGCTCAGTTTTAGTCACAGTAGCTCCCACAAGTGTCTCCTCAGTGTGTTCCCATTTCCTTAGAAACAGTGTATTTGCTGGGAGAAAAGTGCCTTACTGTGGGCTTTCACCGATAAGCAAATACATGTGTAGAAGCACAGCGCTAGCAGAAACGAACGTTTCTCGACGTTTTCTAACTCAGGAAACACGTTGCACACTTCTGAGATGCATTTGGGCAACTTTGTCAGAAATGAGTTTTTTGCCTACAGAGACATGCCTATTTGCGCAGTAGTACAAATTCTGAGTATGTAACTGGGCTTGATGAAATCAGCATTTCTCTTGCTTCCCTGTGCGTAGGGAAGCTCAGTTTTAGTCACAGTAGCTCCCACAAGTGTCTCCTCAGTGTGTTCCCATTTCCTTAGAAACAGTGTATTTGCTGGGAGAAAAGTGCATTACTGTGCGCTTTCACCGTTCAGCAAATACATGTGTAGAAGCACAGCGCTAGCAGAAACGAACGTTTCTCGACGTTTTCTAACTCAGGGAACAAGTTGCACACTTCTGAGATGCATTTGGGCAACTTTGTCAGAAATGAGTTTTTTGCCTACAGAGACATGCCTATTTGCCCAGTAGTACAGATTCGGAGTATGTAACTGGGCTGGATGAAATCAGCATTTCTCTTGCTTCCCTGTGCGTAGGGAAGCTCAGTTTTAGTCACAGTAGCTCCCACAAGTGTCTCCTCAGTGTGTTCCCAGTTCCTTAGAAACAGTGTATTTGCTGGGAGAAAAGTGCATTACTGTGCGCTTTCACCGTTCTGCAAATACATGTGTAGCAGCACAGCGCTAGCAGAAACGACCGTTTCTCGACGTTTTCTAACTCAGGGAACAAGTTGCACACTTCTGAGATGCATTTCGGCAACTTTGTCAGAAATGAGTTTTTTGCCTACAGAGACATGCCTATTTGCGCAGTAGTACAGATTCTGAGTATGTAACTGGGCTTGATGAACTCAGCCTTTCTCTTGCTTCCCTGTGCTTAGGGAAGCTCAGTTTTATTCACAGTAGCTCCCACAAGTGTCTCCTCAGTGTGTTTCCATTTCCTTAGAAACAGTGTATTTGCTGGGAGAAAAGGGCATTACTGTGCGCTTTCACCGTTCTGCAAATGCATGTGTAGAAGCACAGCGCTAGCAGAAACGACCGTTTCTCGACGTTTTCTAACTCAGGGAACAAGTTGCACACTTCTGAGATGCATTTGGGCAACTTTGTCAGAAATGAGTTTTTTGCCTACAGAGACATGCCTATTTGCGCAGTAGTACAGATTCTGATTATGTAACTGGGCTTGATGAAATCAGCATTTCTCTTGCTTCGCTGTGCGTAGGGAAGCTCAGTTTTAGTCACAGTAGCTCCCACAAGTGTCTCCTCAGTGTGTTCCTAGTTCGTTAGAAACAGTGTATTTGCTCGGAGAAAAGTACATTACTGTGCTCTTTCACCGTTCAGCAAATACATGTGTAGAAGCACAGCGCTAGCTGAAGCCACCGTTTCTCGACGTTTTCTAACTCAGGGAACCAATGGCACACTTCTGAGATGCATTTGGGCAACATTGTCAGAAATGAGTTTTTTACCTAAAGAGACATGCCTATTTGCGCAGTAGTACAGATTCTGAGTATGTAACTGGGCTTGATGAAATCAGCATTTCTCTTGCTTCCCTGTGCGTAGGGAAGCTCAGTTTTAGTCACAGTAGCTCCCACAAGTGTCTCCTCAGTGTGTTCCCATTTCCTTAGAAACAGTGTATTTGCTGGGAGAAAAGGGCATTACTGTGCGCTTTCACCGTTCAGCAAATACATGTGTAGAAGCACAGCGCTAGCAGAAACGACCGTTTCTCGACGTTTTCTAACTCAGGGAACAAGTTGCACACTTCTGAGATGCATTTGGGCAACTTTGTCAGAAATGAGTTTTTTGCCTACAGAGACATGCCTATTTGCGCAGTAGTACAGATTCTGAGTATGTAACTGGGCTAGATGAAATCAGCATTTCTCTTGCTTCCCTCTGCGTAGGGAAGCTCAGTTTTAGTCACAGTAGCTCCCACAAGTGTCTCCTCAGTGTGTTCCCATTTCCTTAGAAACAGTGTATTTGCTGGGAGAAAAGTGCATTACTGTGCGCTTTCACCGTTCAGCAAATACATGTGTAGAAGCACAGCGCTAGCAGAAACGAACGTTTCTCGACGTTTTCTAACTCAGGGAACAAGTTGCACACTTCTGAGATGCATTTGGGCAACTTTGTCCGAAATGAGTTTTTTGCCTACAGAGACATGCCTATTTGCACAGTAGTACAGATTCTGAGTATGTAACTGGGCTTGATGAAATCAGCATTACTCTTGCTTCCCTGTGCGTAGGGAAGCTCAGTTTTAGTCCCAGTAGCTCCCACAAGTGTCTCCTCAGTGTGTTCCCATTTCCTTAGAAAAAGTGTAATTGCTGGGAGAAAAGTGCATTACTGTGCGCTTTCACTGTTCAGCAAATACATGTGTAGAAGCACAGCGTTAGCAGATATGACCGTTTCTCGACGTTTTCTAACTCAAGGAACAAGTTGCACACTTCTGAGATGCATTTGGGCAACTTTGTCAGAAATGAGTTTTTTGCCTAAAGAGACATGCCTATTTGCGCAGTAGTACAGATTCTGAGTATGTAACTGGGCTTGATGAAATCAGCATTTCTCTTGCTTCCCTGTGCGTAGGGAAGCTCAGTTTTAGTCACAGTAGCTCCCACAAGTGTCTCCTCAGTGTGTTCCCATTTCCTTAGAAACAGTGTATTTGCTGGGAGAAAAGTGCATTACTGTGCGCTTTCACCGTTCAGCAAATACATGTGTAGAAGCACAGCGCTAGCAGAAACGAACGTTTCTCGACGTTTTCTATCTCAGGGAACAAGTTGCACACTTCTGAGATGCATTTGGGCAACTTTGTCAGAAATGAGTTTTTTGCCTACAGATTCATGCCTATTTGCGCAGTAGTACAAATTCTGAGTATGTAACTGGGCTTGATGAAATCAGCATTTCTCTTGCTTCCCTGTGCGTAGGGAAGCTCAGTTTTTGTAACAGGAGCTCCCACAAGTGTCTCCTCAGTGTGTTCCCATTTCCTTAGAAACATTGTATTTGCTGGGAGAAAAGTGCATTACTGTGCGCTTTCACCGTTCAGCAAATACATGTGTAGAAGCACAGCGCTAGCAGAAACGAACGTTTCTCGACGTTTTCTAACTCAGGAAACAAGTTGCACACTTCTGAGATGCATTTGGGCAACTTTGTCAGAAATGAGTTTTTTGCCTAAAGAGACATGCCTATTTGCGCAGTAGTACAGATTCAGAGTATGTAACTGGGCTTGATGAAATCAGCATTTCTCTTGCTTCCCTGTGCGTAGGGAAGCTCAGTTTTAGTCACTATAGCTCCCACAAGTGTCTCCTCAGTGTGTTCCCATTTTCTTAGAAACAGTGTATTTGCTGGGAGAAAAGTGCATTACTGTGCGCTTTCACCGTTCAGCAAATACATGTGTAGAAGCACAGCGCTAGATGAAACGAACGTTTCTCGACGTTTTCTAACTCAGGGAACAAGTTGCACACTTCTGAGATGCATTTGGGCAACTTTGTCAGAAATGAGTTGTTTGCCTACAGATTCATTCCTATTTGCGCAGTAGTACAGATTCTGAGTATGTAACTGGGCTTGATGAAATCAGCATTTCTCTTGCTTCCCTGTGCGTAGGGAAGCTCAGTTTTAGTCACAGTAGCTCCCACAAGTGTCTCCTCAGTGTGTTCCCATTTCCTTAGAAACATTGTATTTGCTGGGAGAAAAGTGCATTACTGTGCGCTTTCACCGTTCAGCAAATACATGTGTAGAAGCACAGCGCTAGCAGAAACGAACGTTTCTCGACGTTTTCTAACTCAGGGAACAAGTTGCACACTTCTGAGATGCATTGGGCAATTTTGTCAGAAATGAGTTTTTTGCCTAAAGAGACATGCCTATTTGCGCAGTAGTACAGATTCTGAGTATGTAACTGGGCTTGATGAAATCAGCATTTCTCTTGCTTCCCTGTGCGTAGGGAAGCTCAGTTTTAGTCACAGTAGCTCCCACAAGTGTCTCCTCAGTGTGTTGCCATTTCCTTAGAAACAATGTATTTGCTGGGAGAAAAGTGCATTACTGTGCGCTTTCACCGTTCAGCAAATACATGTGTAGAAGCACAGCGTTAGCAGATATGACCGTTTCTCGACGTTTTCTAACTCAGGGAACAAGTTGCACACTTCTGAGATGGATTTCGGCAACTTTGTCAGAAATGAGTTTTTTGCCTACAGAGACAGGCCTATTTGCGCAGTAGTACAAATTCTGAGTATGTAACTGGGCTTGATGAAATCAGCATTTCTCTTGCTTCCCTGTGCGTAGGGAAGCTCAGTTTTTGTCACAGGAGCTCCCACAAGTGTCTCCTCAGTGTGTTCCCATTTCCTTAGAAACATTGTATTTGCTGGGAGAAAAGTGCATTACTGTGCGCTTTCACCGTTAAGCAAATACATGTGTAGAAGCACAGCATTAGCAGATATGACCGTTTCTCGACGTTTTCTAACTCAGGGAACAAGTTGCACACTTCTGAGATGCATTTCGGCAACTTTGTCAGAAATGAGTTTTTTGCCTAAAGAGACATGCCTATTTGCGCAGTAGTACAGATTCTGAGTATGTAACTGGGCTTGATGAAATCAGCATTTCTCTTGCTTCCCTGTGCGTAGGGAAGCTCAGTTTTAGTCACTATAGCTCCCACAAGTGTCTCCTCAGTGTGTTCCCATTTCCTTAGAAACAGTGTATTTGCTGGGAGAAAAGTGCATTACTGTGCGCTTTCACCGTTCAGCAAATACATGTGTAGAAGCACAGCGCTAGATGAAACGAACGTTTCTCGACGTTTTCTAACTCAGGGAACAAGTTGCACACTTCTGAGATGCATTTGGGCAACTTTGTCAGAAATGAGTTTTTTGCCTACAGATTCATGCCTATTTGCGCAGTAGTACAGATTCTGATGTGTAACTGGGCTTGATGAAATCAGCATTTCTCTAGCTTCCCTGTGCGTAGGGAAGCTCAGTTTTAGTCACAGTAGCTCCCACAAGTGTCTCCTCAGTGTGTTCCCATTTCCTTAGAAACAGTGTATTTGCTGGGAGAAAAGTGCATTACTGTGCGCTTTCACCGTTCAGCAAATACATGTGTGGAAGCACAGCGCTAGCAGAAACGAACGTTTCTCGACGTTTTCTAACTCAGGGAACAAGTTGCACACTACTGAGATGCATTTGGGCAACTTTGTCAGAAAAGAGTTTTTTGCCTACAGATTCATGCCTATTTGCGCAGTAGTACAGATTCTGAGTATGTAACTGGGCTTGATGAAATCAGCATTTCTCTTGCTTCCCTGTGCGTAGGGAAGCTCAGTTTTAGTCACAGTAGCTCCCACAAGTGTCTCCTCAGTGTGTTCCCATTTCCTTAGAAACAGTGTATTTGCTGGGAGAAAATTGCATTACTGTGCGCTTTCACCGTTCAGCAAATACATGTGTAGAAGCACAGCGTTAGCAGATATGACCGTTTCTCGACGTTTTCTAACTCAGGGAACAAGTTGCACACTTCTGAGATGCATTTCGGCAACTTTGTCAGAAATGAGTTTTTTGCCTACAGAGACATGCCTATTTGCGCAGTAGTACAGATTCTGAGTATGTAACTGGGCTTGATGAAATCAGCATTTCTCTTGCTTCCCTGTGCGTAGGGAAGCTCAGTTTTTGTCACAGGAGCTCCCACAAGTGTCTCCTCAGTGTGTTCCCATTTCCTTAGAAACATTGTATTTGCTGGGAGAAAAGTGCATTACTGTGCGCTTTCACCGTTCAGCAAATACATGTGTAGAAGCACAGCATTAGCAGATATGACCGTTTCTCGACGTTTTCTAACTCAGGGAACAAGTTGCACACTTCTGAGATGCATTTGGGCAACTTTGTCAGAAATGAGTTTTTTGCCTAAAGAGACATGCCTATTTGCGCAGTAGTACAGATTCTGAGTATGTAACTGGGCTTGATGAAATCAGCATTTCTCTTGCTTCCCTGTGCGTAGGGAAGCTCAGTTTTAGTCACTATAGCTCCCACAAGTGTCTCCTCAGTGTGTTCCCATTTTCTTAGAAACAGTGTATTTGCTGGGAGAAAAGTGCATTACTGTGCGCTTTCACCGTTCAGCAAATACATGTGTAGAAGCACAGCGCTAGATGAAACGAACGTTTCTCGACGTTTTCTAACTCAGGGAACAAGTTGCACACTTCTGAGATGCATTTGGGCAACTTTGTCAGAAATGAGTTTTTTGCCTACAGATTCATGCCTATTGCGCAGTAGTACAGATTCTGATGTGTAACTGGGCTTGATGAAATCAGCATTTCTCTTGCTTCCCTGTGCGTAGGGAAGCTCAGTTTTAGTCACAGTAGCTCCCACAAGTGTCTCCTCAGTGTGTTCCCATTTCCTTAGAAACAGTGTATTTGCTGGGAGAAAAGTGCATTACTGTGCGCTTTCACCGTTCAGCAAATACATGTGTGGAAGCACAGCGCTAGCAGAAACGAACGTTTCTCGACGTTTTCTAACTCAGGGAACAAGTTGCACACTACTGAGATGCATTTGGGCAACTTTGTCAGAAAAGAGTTTTTTGCCTACAGATTCATGCCTATTTGCGCAGTAGTACAGATTCTGAGTATGTAACTGGGCTTGATGAAATCAGCATTTCTCTTCCTTCCCTGTGCGTAGGGAAGCTCAGTTTTAGTCACAGTAGCTCCCACAAGTGTCTCCTCAGTGTGTTCCCATTTCCTTAGAAACAATGTATTTGCTGGGAGAAAAGTGCATTAATGTGCGCTTTCACCGTTCAGCAAATACATGTGTAGAAGCACAGCGTTAGCAGATATGACCGTTTCTCGACGTTTTCTAACTCAGGGAACAAGTTGCACACTTCTGAGATGCATTTCGGCAACTTTGTCAGAAATGAGTTTTTTGCCTACAGAGACAGGCCTATTTGCGCAGTAGTACAGATTCTGAGTATGTAACTGGGCTTGATGAAATCAGCATTTCTCTTGCTTCCCTTTGCGTAGGGAAGCTCAGTTTTAGTCACAGTAGCTCCCACAAGTGTCTCCTCAGTGTGTTCCCATTTCCTTAGAAACAGTGTATTTGCTGGGAGAAAAGTGCATTACTGTGCGCTTTCACCGTTCAGCAAATACATGTGTGGAAGCACAGCGCTAGCAGAAACGAACGTTTCTCGACGTTTTCTAACTCAGGGAACAAGTTGCACACTTCTGAGATGCATTTGGGCAACATTGTCAGAAATGAGTTTTTTGCCTACAGATTCATGCCTATTTGCGCAGTAGTACAGATTCTGAGTATGTAACTGGGCTTGATGAAATCAGCATTTCTCTTGGTTCCCTGTGCGTAGGGAAGCTCAGTTTTAGTCACAGTAGCTCCCACAAGTGTCTCCTCAGTGTGTTCCCATTTCCTTAGAAACAGTGTATTTGCTGGGAGAAAAGTGCATTACTGTGCGCTTTCACCGTTCAGCAAATACATGTGTAGAAGAACAGCGCTAGCAGAAACGAACGTTTCTCGACGTTTTCTAACTCAGGGAACAAGTTGCACACTTCTGAGATGCATTTGGGCAATTTTGTCAGAAATGAGTTTTTTGCCTACAGAGACATGCCTATTTGCGCAGTAGTACAGATTCTGAGTATGTAACTGGGCTTGATGAAATCAGCATTTCTCTTGCTTCCCTGTGCGTAGGGAAGCTCAGTTTTAGTCACAGTAGCTCCCACAAGTGTCTCCTCAGTGTGTTCCCATTTCCTTAGAAACAATGTATTTGCTGGGAGAAAAGTGCATTACTGTGCGCTTTCACCGTTCAGCAAATACATGTGTAGAAGCACAGCGTTAGCAGATATGACCGTTTCTCGACGTTTTCTAACTCAGGGAACAAGTTGCACACTTCTGAGATGCATTTCGGCAACTTTGTCAGAAATGATTTTTTTGCCTACAGAGACATGCCTATTTGCGCAGTAGTACAGATTCTGAGTATGTAACTGGGCTTGATGAAATCAGCATTTCTCTTGCTTCCCTGTGCGTAGGGAAGCTCAGTTTTAGTCACAGTAGCTCCCACAAGTGTCTCCTCAGTGTGTTCCCATTTCCTTAGAAACAGTGTATTTGCTGGGAGAAAAGTGCATTACTGTGCGCTTTCACCGTTCAGCAAATACATGTGAGGAAGCACAGCGCTAGCAGAAACGAACGTTTCTCGACGTTTTCTAACTCAGGGAACAAGTTGCACACTTCTGAGATGCATTTGGGCAACATTGTCAGAAATGTGTTTTTTGCCTACAGATTCATGCCTATTTGCGCAGTAGTACAGATTCTGAGTATGTAACTGAGCTTGATGAAATCAGCATTTCTCTTGCTTCCCTGTGCGTAGGGAAGCTCAGTTTTAGCCACAGTAGCTCCCACAAGTGTCTCCTCAGTGTGTTCCCATTTCCTTAGAAACAGTGTATTTGCTGGGAGAAAAGTGCATTACTGTGCGCTTTCACCGTTCAGCAAATACATGTGTGGAAGCACAGCGCTAGCAGAAACGAACGTTTCTCGACGTTTTCTAACTCAGGGAACAAGTTGCACACTTCTGAGATGCATTTGGGCAACATTGTCAGAAATGAGTTTTTTGCCTACAGAGACATGCCTATTTGCGCAGTAGTACAGATTCTGAGTATGTAACTGGGCTTGATGAAATCAGCATTTCTCTTGCTTCCCTGTGCGTAGGGAAGCTCAGTTTTAGCCACAGTAGCTCCCACAAGTGTCTCCTCAGTGTGTTCCCATTTCCTTAGAAACAGTGTATTTGCTGGGAGAAAAGTGCATTACTGTGCGCCTTCACCGTTCAGCAAATACATGTGTAGAAGCACAGCGCTAGCAGAAACGAACGTTTCTCGACGTTTTCTAACTCAGGGAACAAGTTGCACACTTCTGAGATGCATTTGGGCATCTTTGTCAGAAATGAGTTTTTTGCCTACAGATTCATGCCTATTTGCGCAGTAGTACAGATTCTGAGTATGTTACTGGGCTTGATGAAATCAGCATTTCTCTTGCTTCCCTGTGCGTAGGGAAGCTCAGTTTTAGTCACAGTAGCTCCCACAAGTGTCTCCTCAGTGTGTTCCCATTTCTTTTGAAACATTGTATTTGCTGGGAGAAATGTGCATTACTGTGCGCATTCACCGTTCAGCAAATACATGTGTAGAAACACAGCGTTAGCAGATATGACCGTTTCTCGACGTTTTCTAACTCAGGGAACAAGTTGCACACTTCTGAGATGCATTTGGGCAACTTTGTCAGAAATGAGTTTTTTGCCTACAGAGACATGCCTATTTGCGCAGTAGTACAGATTCTGAGTACGTAACTGGGCTTGATGAAATCAGCATTTCTCTTGCTTCCCTGTGCGTAGGGAAGCTCAGTTTTAGTCACAGTAGCTCCCACAAGTGTCTCCTCAGTGTGTTCCCATTTCCTTAGAAACAATGTATTTGCTGGGAGAAAAGTGCATTACTGTGCGCTTTCACCGTTCAGCAAATACATGTGTAGAAACACAGCGTTAGCAGATATGACCGCTTCTCGACGTTTTCTAACTCAGGGAACAAGTTGCACACTTCTGAGATGCATTTGGGCAACTTTGTCAGAAATGAGTTTTTTGCCTACAGAGACATGCCTATTTGCGCAGTAGTACAGATTCTGAGTACGTAACTGGGCTTGATGAAATCAGCATTTCTCTTGCTTCCCTGTGCGTAGGGAAGCTCAGTTTTAGTCACAGTAGCTCCCACAAGTGTCTCCTCAGTGTGTTCCCATTTCCTTAGAAACAGTGTATTTGCTGGGAGAAAAGTGCATTACTGTGCGCTTTCACCGTTCAGCAAATACATGTGTGGAAGCACAGCGCTAGCAGAAACGAACGTTTCTCGACGTTTTCTAACTCAGGGAACAAGTTGCACACTACTGAGATGCATTTGGGCAACTTTGTCAGAAAAGAGTTTTTTGCCTACAGATTCATGCCTATTTGCGCAGTAGTACAGATTCTGAGTATGTAACTGGGCTTGATGAAATCAGCATTTCTCTTGCTTCCCTGTGCGTAGGGAAGCTCAGTTTTAGCCACAGTAGCTCCCACAAGTGTCTCCTCAGTGTGTTCCCATTTCCTTAGAAACAATGTATTTGCTGGAAGAAAAGTGCATTACTGTGCGCTTTCACCGTTCAGCAAATACATGTGTAGAAGCACAGCGTTAGCAGATATGACCGTTTCTCGATGTTTTCTAACTCAGGGAACAAGTTGCACACTTCTGAGATGCATTTGGGCAACTTTGTCAGAAATGAGTTTTTTGCCTACTAAGACATGGCTATTTGCGCAGTAGTACAGATTCTGAGTATGTAACTGGGCTTGATGAAATCAGCATTTCTCTTGCTTCCCTGTGCGTAGGGAAGCTCAGTTTTAGTCACAGTAGCTCCCACAAGTGTCTCCTCAGTGTGTTCCCATTTCCTTAGAAACAGTGTATTTGCTGGGAGAAAAGTGCATTACTGTGCGCTTTCACCGTTCAGCAAATACATGTGTGGAAGCACAGCGCTAGCAGAAACGAACGTTTCTCGACGTTTTCTAACTCAGGGAACAAGTTGCACACTTCTGAGATGCATTTGGGCAACATTGTCAGAAATGAGTTTTTTGCCTACAGATTCATGCCTATTTGCGCAGTAGTACTGATTCTGAGTATGTAACTGGGCTTGATGAAATCAGCATTTCTCTTGCTTCCCTGTGCGTAGGGAAGCTCAGTTTTAGTCACAGTAGCTCCCACAAGTGTCTCCTCAGTGTGTTCCCATTTCTTTTGAAACATTGTATTTGCTGGGAGAAATGTGCATTACTGTGCGCTTTCACCGTTCAGCAAATACATGTGTAGAAGCACAGCGTTAGCAGATATGACCGTTTCTCGACGTTTTCTAACTCAGGGAACAAGTTGCACACTTCTGAGATGCATTTGGGCAACTTTGTCAGAAATGAGTTTTTTGCCTACAGATTCATGCCTATTTGCGCAGTAGTACCGATTCTGAGTATGTAACTGGGCTTGATGAAATCAGCATTTCTCTTGCTTCCCTGTGCGTAGGGAAGCTCAGTTTTAGTCACAGTAGCTCCCACAAGTGTCTCCTCAGTGTGTTCCCATTTCCTTAGAAACAGTGTATTTGCTGGGAGAAAAGTGCATTACTGTGCGCTTTCACCGTTCAGCAAATACATGTGGAGAAGCACAGCGTTAGCAGATATGACCGTTTCTCGACGTTTTCTAACACAGGGAACAAGTTGCACACTTCTGAGATGCATTTGGGCAACTTTGTCAGAAATGAGTTTTTTGCCTACAGAGACATGCCTATTTGCGCAGTAGTACAGATTCTGAGTATGTAACTGGGCTTGATGAAATCAGCATTTCTCTTGCTTCCCTGTGCGTAGGGAAGCTCAGTTTTAGTCACAGTAGCTCCCACAAGTGTCTCCTCAGTGTGTTCCCATTTCCTTAGAAACAGTGTATTTGCTGGGAGAAAAGTGCATTACTGTGCGCTTTCACCGTTCAGCAAATACATGTGTGGAAGCACAGCGCTAGCAGAAACGAACGTTTCTCGACGTTTTCTAACTCAGGGAACAAGTTGCACACTTCTGAGATGCATTTGGGCATCTTTGTCAGAAATGAGTTTTTTGCCTACAGATTTATGCCTATTTGCGCAGTAGTACAGATTCTGAGTATGTAACTGGGCTTGATGAAATCAGCATTTCTCTTGCTTCCCTGTGCGTAGGGAAGCTCAGTTTTAGCCACAGTAGCTCCCACAAGTGTCTCCTCAGTGTGTTCCCATTTCCTTAGAAACAGTGTATTTGCTGGGAGAAAAGTACATTACTGTGCACTTTCACCGTTCAGCAAATACATGTGTAGAAGCACAGCGTTAGCAGATATGACCGTTTCTCGATGTTTTCTAACTCAGGGAACAAGTTGCACACTTCTGAGATGCATTTGGGCAACTTTGTCAGAAATGAGTTTTTTGCCTACAGAGACTTGCCTATTTGCGCAGTAGTACAGATTCTGAGTATGTAACTGGGCTGGATGAAATCAGCATTTGTCTTGCTTCCCTGTGCATTGGGAAGCTCAGTTTTAGTCACAGTAGCTCCCACAAGTGTCTCCTCAGTGTGTTCCCATTTCCTTAGAAACAGTGTATTTGCTGGGAGAAAAGTGCATTACTGTGCGCTTTCACCGTTCAGCAAATACATGTGTAGAAGCACAGCGCTAGCAGAAACGAACGTTTCTCGACGTTTTCTAAATCAGGGAAGAAGTTGCACACTTCTGAGATGCATTTGGGCAACTTTGTCAGAAATGAGTTTTTTGCCTACAGAGACTTGCCTATTTGCGCAGTAGTACAGATTCTGAGTATGTAACTGGGCTGGATGAAATCAGCATTTCTCTTGCTTCCCTGTGCGTAGGGAAGCTCAGTTTTAGTCACAGTAGCTCCCACAAGTGTCTCCTCAGTGTGTTCCCATTTCCTTAGAAACAGTGTATTTGCTGGGAGAAAAGTGCATTACTGTGCGCTTTCACCGTTCAGCAAATACATGTGTGGAAGCACAGCGCTAGCAGAAACGAACGTTTCTCGACGTTTTCTAACTCAGGGAACAAGTTGCACACTTCTGAGATGCATTTGGGCAACATTGTCAGAAATGAGTTTTTTCCCTACAGAGACATGCCTATTTGCGCAGTAGTACAGATTCTGAGTATGTAACTGGGCTTGATGAAATCAGCATTTCTCTTGCTTCCCTGTGCGTAGGGAAGCTCAGTTTTAGCCACAGTAGCTCCCACAAGTGTCTCCTCAGTGTGTTCCCATTTCCTTAGAAACAGTGTATTTGCTGGGAGAAAAGTGCATTACTGTGCGCTTTCACCGTTCAGCAAATACATGTGTAGAAGCACAGCGTTAGCAGATATGACCGTTTCTCGATGTTTTCTAACTCAGGGAACAAGTTGCACACTTCTGAGATGCATTTGGGCAACTTTGTCAGAAATGAGTTTTTTGCCTACAGAGACATGCCTATGTGCGCAGTAGTACAGATTCTGAGTATGTAACTGGGCTTGATGAAATCAGCATTTCTCTTGCTTCCCTGTGCGTAGGGAAGCTCAGTGTTAGTCACAGTAGCTCCCACAAGTGTCTCTTCAGTGTGTTCCCATTTCCTTAGAAACAGTGTATTTGCTGGGAGAAAAGTGCATTACTGTGCGCTTTCACCGTTCAGCAAATACATGTGTGGAAGCACAGCGCTAGCAGAAACGAACGTTTCTCGACGTTTTCTAACTCAGGGAACAAGTTGCACACTACTGAGATGCATTTGGGCAACTTTGTCAGAAAAGAGTTTTTTGCCTACAGATTCATGCCTATTTGCGCAGTAGTACATATTCTGAGTATGTAACTGGGCTTGATGAAATCAGCATTTCTCTTGCTTCCCTGTGCGTAGCGAAGCTCAGTTTTAGTCACAGTAGCTCCCACAAGTGTCTCCTCAGTGTGTTCCCATTTCCTTAGAAACAATGTATTTGCTCGGAGAAAAGTGCATTACTGTGCGCTTTCACCGTTCAGCAAATACATGTGTAGAAGCACAGCGTTAGCAGATATGACCGTTTCTCGATGTTTTCTAACTCAGGGAACAAGTTGCACACTTCTGAGATGCATTTGGGCAACTTTGTCAGAAATGAGTTTTTTGCCTACAGAGACAGGCCTATTTGCGCAGTAGTACAGATTCTGAGTATGTAACTGGGCTTGATGAAATCAGCATTTCTCTTGCTTCCCTGTGCGTAGGGAAGCTCAGTTTTTGTCACAGGAGCTCCCACAAGTGTCTCCTCAGTGTGTTCCCATTTCCTTAGAAACATTGTATTTGCTGGGAGAAAAGTGCATTACTGTGCGCTTTCACCGTTCAGCAAATACATGTGTGGAAGCACAGCGCTAGCAGAAACGAACGTTTCTCGACGTTTTCTAACTCAGGGAACAAGTTGCACACTACTGAGATGCATTTGGGCAACTTTGTCAGAAAAGAGTTTTTTGCCTACAGATTCATGCCTATTTGCGCAGTAGTACAGATTCTGAGTATGTAACTGGGCTTGATGAAATCAGCATTTCTCTTGCTTCCCTGTGCGTAGGGAAGCTCAGTTTTAGTCACAGTAGCTCCCACAAGTGTCTCCTCAGTGTGTTCCCATTTCCTTAGAAACAATGTATTTGCTGGGAGAAAAGTGCATTACTGTGCGCTTTCACCGTTCAGCAAATACATGTGTAGAAGCACAGCGTTAGCAGATATGACAGTTTCTCGACGTTTTCTAACTCAGGGAACAAGTTGCACACTTCTGAGATGCATTTCGGCAACTTTGTCAGAAATGAGTTTTTTGCCTACAGAGACAGGCCTATTTGCGCAGTAGTACAGATTCTGAGTATGTAACTGGGCTTGATGAAATCAGCATTTCTCTTGCTTCCCTTTGCGTAGGGAAGCTCAGTTTTAGTCACAGTAGCTCCCACAAGTGTCTCCTCAATGTGTTCCCATTTCCTTAGAAACAGTGTATTTGCTGGGAGAAAAGTGCATTACTGTGCGCTTTCACCGTTCAGCAAATACATGTGTGGAAGCACAGCGCTAGCAGAAACGAACGTTTCTCGACGTTTTCTAACTCAGGGAACAAGTTGCACACTTCTGAGATGCATTTGGGCAACATTGTCAGAAATGAGTTTTTTGCCTACAGATTCATGCCTATTTGCGCAGTAGTACAGATTCTGAGTATGTAACTGGGCTTGATGAAATCAGCATTTCTCTTGGTTCCCTGTGCGTAGGGAAGCTCAGTTTTAGTCACAGTAGCTCCCACAAGTGTCTCCTCAGTGTGTTCCCATTTCCTTAGAAACAGTGTATTTGCTGGGAGAAAAGTGCATTACTGTGCGCTTTCACCGTTCAGCAAATACATGTGTAGAAGAACAGCGCTAGCAGAAACGAACGTTTCTCGACGTTTTCTAACTCAGGGAACAAGTTGCACACTTCTGAGATGCATTTGGGCAATTTTGTCAGAAATGAGTTTTTTGCCTACAGAGACATGCCTATTTGCGCAGTAGTACAGATTCTGAGTATGTAACTGGGCTTGATGAAATCAGCATTTCTCTTGCTTCCCTGTGCGTAGGGAAGCTCAGTTTTAGTCACAGTAGCTCCCACAAGTGTCTCCTCAGTGTGTTCCCATTTCCTTAGAAACAATGTATTTGCTGGGAGAAAAGTGCATTACTGTGCGCTTTCACCGTTCAGCAAATACATGTGTAGAAGCACAGCGTTAGCAGATATGACCGTTTCTCGACGTTTTCTAACTCAGGGAACAAGTTGCACACTTCTGAGATGCATTTCGGCAACTTTGTCAGAAATGATTTTTTTGCCTACAGAGACATGCCTATTTGCGCAGTAGTACAGATTCTGAGTATGTAACTGGGCTTGATGAAATCAGCATTTCTCTTGCTTCCCTGTGCGTAGGGAAGCTCAGTTTTAGTCACAGTAGCTCCCACAAGTGTCTCCTCAGTGTGTTCCCATTTCCTTAGAAACAGTGTATTTGCTGGGAGAAAAGTGCATTACTGTGCGCTTTCACCGTTCAGCAAATACATGTGTGGAAGCACAGCGCTAGCAGAAACGAACGTTTCTCGACGTTTTCTAACTCAGGGAACAAGTTGCACACTTCTGAGATGCATTTGGGCAACATTGTCAGAAATGAGTTTTTTGCCTACAGATTCATGCCTATTTGCGCAGTAGTACAGATTCTGAGTATGTAACTGAGCTTGATGAAATCAGCATTTCTCTTGCTTCCCTGTGCGTAGGGAAGCTCAGTTTTAGCCACAGTAGCTCCCACAAGTGTCTCCTCAGTGTGTTCCCATTTCCTTAGAAACAGTGTATTTGCTGGGAGAAAAGTGCATTACTGTGCGCTTTCACCGTTCAGCAAATACATGTGTAGAAGCACAGCGTTAGCAGAAAGGAACGTTTCTCGACGTTTTCTAACTCAGGGAACAAGTTGCACACTTCTGAGATGCATTTGGGCAACATTGTCAGAAATGAGTTTTTTGCCTACAGATTCATGCCTATTTGCGCAGTAGTACAGATTCTGAGTATGTAACTGAGCTTGATGAAATCAGCATTTCTCTTGCTTCCCTGTGCGTAGGGAAGCTCAGTTTTAGCCACAGTAGCTCCCACAAGTGTCTCCTCAGTGTGTTCCCATTTCCTTAGAAACAGTGTATTTGCTGGGAGAAAAGTGCATTACTGTGCGCCTTCACCGTTCAGCAAATACATGTGTAGAAGCACAGCGTTAGCAGATATGACCGTTTCTCGATGTTTTCTAACTCAGGGAACAAGTTGCACACTTCTGAGATGCATTTGGGCAACTTTGTCCGAAATGAGTTTTTTGCCTACAGAGACATGCCTATGTGCGCAGTAGTACAGATTCTGAGTATGTAACTGGGCTTGATGAAATCAGCATTTCTCTTGCTTCCCTGTGCGTAGGGAAGCTCAGTTTTAGTCACAGTAGCTCCCACAAGTGTCTCCTCAGTGTGTTCCCATTTCCTTAGAAACAGTGTATTTGCTGGGAGAAAAGTGCATTACTGTGTGCCTTCACCGTTCAGCAAATACATGTGTAGAAGCACAGCGCTAGCAGAAACGAACGTTTCTCGACGTTTTCTAACTCAGGGAACAAGTTGCACACTTCTGAGATGCATTTGGGCATCTTTGTCAGAAATGAGTTTTTTGCCTACAGATTCATGCCTATTTGCGCAGTAGTACAGATTCTGAGTATGTTACTGGGCTTGATGAAATCAGCATTTCTCTTGCTTCCCTGTGCGTAGGGAAGCTCAGTTTTAGTCACAGTAGCTCCCACAAGTGTCTCCTCAGTGTGTTCCCATTTCTTTTGAAACATTGTATTTGCTGGGAGAAATGTGCATTACTGTGCGCATTCACCGTTCAGCAAATACATGTGTAGAAGCACAGCGCTAGCAGAAACGACAGTTTCTCGACGTTTTCTAACTCAGGGAACAAGTTGTACACTTCTGAGATGCATTTGGGCAACATTGTCAGAAATGAGTTTTTTGCCTACTAAGAAATGGCTATTTGCGCAGTAGTACAGATTCTGAGTATGTAACTGGGCTTGATGAAATCAGCATTTCTCTTGCTTCCCTGTGCGTAGGGAAGCTCAGTTTTAGTCACAGTAGCTCCCACAAGTGTCTCCTCAGTGTGTTCCCATTTCCTTAGAAACAATGTATTTGCTGGGAGAAAAGTGCATTACTGTGCGCTTTCACCGTTCAGCAAATACATGTGTAGAAACACAGCGTTAGCAGATATGACCGTTTCTCGACGTTTTCTAACTCAGGGAACAAGTTGCACACTTCTGAGATGCATTTGGGCAACTTTGTCAGAAATGAGTTTTTTGCCTACAGAGACATGCCTATTTGCGCAGTAGTACAGATTCTGAGTACGTAACTGGGCTTGATGAAATCAGCATTTCTCTTGCTTCCCTGTGCGTAGGGAAGCTCAGTTTTAGTCACAGTAGCTCCCACAAGTGTCTCCTCAGTGTGTTCCCATTTCCTTAGAAACAATGTATTTGCTGGGAGAAAAGTGCATTACTGTGCGCTTTCACCGTTCAGCAAATACATGTGTAGAAACACAGCGTTAGCAGATATGACCGCTTCTCAACGTTTTCTAACTCAGGGAACAAGTTGCACACTTCTGAGATGCATTTGTGCAACTTTGTCAGAAATGAGTTTTTTGCCTACAGAGACATGCCTATTTGCGCAGTAGTACAGATTCTGAGTACGTAACTGGGCTTGATGAAATCAGCATTTCTCTTGCTTCCCTGTGCGTAGGGAAGCTCAGTTTTAGTCACAGTAGCTCCCACAAGTGTCTCCTCAGTGTGTTCCCATTTCCTTAGAAACAGTGTATTTGCTGGGAGAAAAGTGCATTACTGTGCGCTTTCACCGTTCAGCAAATACATGTGTGGAAGCACAGCGCTAGCAGAAACGAACGTTTCTCGACGTTTTCTAACTCAGGGAACAAGTTGCACACTACTGAGATGCATTTGGGCAACTTTGTCAGAAAAGAGTTTTTTGCCTACAGATTCATGCCTATTTGCGCAGTAGTACAGATTCTGAGTATGTAACTGGGCTTGATGAAATCAGCATTTCTCTTGCTTCCCTGTGCGTAGGGAAGCTCAGTTTTAGCCACAGTAGCTCCCACAAGTGTCTCCTCAGTGTGTTCCCATTTCCTTAGAAACAATGTATTTGCTGGGAGAAAAGTGCATTACTGTTCGCTTTCACCGTTCAGCAAATACATGTGTAGAAGCACAGCGTTAGCAGATATGACCGTTTCTCGATGTTTTCTAACTCAGGGAACAAGTTGCACACTTCTGAGATGCATTTGGGCAACTTTGTCAGAAATGAGTTTTTTGCCTACAGAGACATGCCTATGTGCGCAGTAGTACAGATTCTGAGTATGTAACTGGGCTTGATGAAATCAGCATTTCTCTTGCTTCCCTGTGCGTAGGGAAGCTCAGTTTTAGTCACAGTAGCTCCCACAAGTGTCTCCTCAGTGTGTTCCCATTTCCTTAGAAACAGTGTATTTGCTGGGAGAAAAGTGCATTACTGTGCGCCTTCACCGTTCAGCAAATACATGTGTAGAAGCACAGCGCTAGCAGAAACGAACGTTTCTCGACGTTTTCTAACTCAGGGAACAAGTTGCACACTTCTGAGATGCATTTGGGCATCTTTGTCAGAAATGAGTTTTTTGCCTACAGATTCATGCCTATTTGCGCAGTAGTACAGATTCTGAGTATGTTACTGGGCTTGATGAAATCAGCATTTCTCTTGCTTCCCTGTGCGTAGGGAAGCTCAGTTTTAGTCACAGTAGCTCCCACAAGTGTCTCCTCAGTGTGTTCCCATTTCTTTTGAAACATTGTATTTTCTGGGAGAAATGTGCATTACTGTGCGCATTCACCGTTCAGCAAATACATGTGTAGAAGCACAGCGCTAGCAGAAACGACCGTTTCTCGACGTTTTCTAACTCAGGGAACAAGTTGCACACTTCTGAGATGCATTTGGGCAACATTGTCAGAAATGAGTTTTTTGCCTACTAAGACATGGCTATTTGCGCAGTAGTACAGATTCTGAGTATGTAACTGGGCTTGATGAAATCAGCATTTCTCTTGCTTCCCTGTGCGTAGGGAAGCTCAGTTTTAGTCACAGTAGCTCCCACAAGTGTCTCCTCAGTGTGTTCCCATTTCCTTAGAAACAATGTATTTGCTGGGAGAAAAGTGCATTACTGTGCGTTTTCACCGTTCAGCAAATACATGTGTAGAAACACAGCGTTAGCAGATATGACCGTTTCTCGACGTTTTCTAACTCAGGGAACAAGTTGCACACTTCTGAGATGCATTTGGGCAACTTTGTCAGAAATGAGTTTTTTGCCTACAGAGACATGCCTATTTGCGCAGTAGTACAGATTCTGAGTATGTAACTGGGCTTGATGAAATCAGCATTTCTCTTGCTTCCCTGTGCGTAGGGAAGCTCAGTTTTAGTCACAGTAGCTCCCACAAGTGTCTCCTCAGTGTGTTCCCATTTCCTTAGAAACAGTGTATTTGCTGGGAGAAAATTGCATTACTGTGCGCTTTCACCGTTCAGCAAATACATGTGTGGAAGCACAGCGCTAGCAGAAACGAACGTTTCTCGACGTTTTCTAACTCAGGGAACAAGTTGCACTCTTCTGAGATGCATTTGGGCAACATTGTCAGAAATGAGTTTTTTGCCTACAGATTCATGCCTATTTGCGCAGTAGTACAGATTCTGAGTATGTAACTGGGCTTGATGAAATCAGCATTTCTCTTGCTTCCCTGTGCGTAGGGAAGCTCAGTTTTAGCCACAGTAGCTCCCACAAGTGTCTCCTCAGTGTGTTCCCATTTCCTTAGAAACAGTGTATTTGCTGGGAGAAAAGTGCATTACTGTGCGCTTTCACCGTTCAGCAAATACATGTGTAGAAGCACAGCGTTAGCAGATATGACCGTTTCTCGATGTTTTCTAACTCAGGGAACAAGTTGCACACTTCTGAGATGCATTTGGGCAACTTTGTCAGAAATGAGATTTTTGCCTACAGAGACATGCCTATGTGCGCAGTAGTACAGATTCTGAGTATGTAACTGGGCTTGATGAAATCAGCATTTCTATTGCTTCCCTGTGCGTAGGGAAGCTCAGTTATAGTCACAGTAGCTCCCACAAGTGTCTCCTCAGTGTGTTCCCATTTCCTTAGAAACAGTGTATTTGCTGGGAGAAAAGTGCATTACTGTGCGCCTTCACCGTTCAGCAAATACATGTGTAGAAGCACAGCGCTAGCAGAAACGAATGTTTCTCGACGTTTTCTAACTCAGGGAACAAGTTGCACACTTCTGAGATGCATTTTGGCATCTTTGTCAGAAATGAGTTTTTTGCCTACAGATTCATGCCTATTTGCGCAGTAGTACAGATTCTGAGTATGTAACTGGGCTTGATGAAATCAGCATTTCTCTTGCTTCCCTGTGCGTAGGGAAGCTCAGTTTTATTCACCGTAGCTCCCACAAGTGTCTCCTCAGTGTGTTCCCATTTCCTTAGAAACAGTGTATTTGCTGGGAGAAAAGTGCATTACTGTGCGCTTTCACCGTTCAGCAAATACATGTGTGGAAGCACAGCGCTAGCAGAAACGAACGTTTCTCGACGTTTTCTAACTCAGGGAACAAGTTGCACACTTCTGAGATGCATTTGGGCAACATTGTCAGAAATGAGTTTTTTGCCTACAGATTCATGCCTATTTGCGCAGTAGTACAGATTCTGAGTATGTAACTGGGCTTGATGAAATCAGCATTTCTCTTGCTTCCCTGTGCGTAGGGAAGCTCAGTTTTAGTCACAGTAGCTCCCACAAGTGTCTCCTCAGTGTGTTCCCATTTCCTTAGAAACAGTGTATTTGCTGGGAGAAAATTGCATTACTGTGCGCTTTCACCGTTCAGCAAATACATGTGTGGAAGCACAGCGCTAGCAGAAACGAACGTTTCTCGACGTTTTCTAACTCAGGGAACAAGTTGCACTCTTCTGAGATGCATTTGGGCAACATTGTCAGAAATGAGTTTTTTGCCTACAGATTCATGCCTATTTGCGCAGTAGTACAGATTCTGAGTATGTAACTGGGCTTGATGAAATCAGCATTTCTCTTGCTTCCCTGTGCGTAGGGAAGCTCAGTTTTAGCCACAGTAGCTCCCACAAGTGTCTCCTCAGTGTGTTCCCATTTCCTTAGAAACAGTGTATTTGCTGGGAGAAAAGTGCATTACTGTGCGCTTTCACCGTTCAGCAAATACATGTGTAGAAGCACAGCGTTAGCAGATATGACCGTTTCTCGATGTTTTCTAACTCAGGGAACAAGTTGCACACTTCTGAGATGCATTTGGGCAACTTTGTCAGAAATGAGATTTTTGCCTACAGAGACATGCCTATGTGCGCAGTAGTACAGATTCTGAGTATGTAACTGGGCTTGATGAAATCAGCATTTCTCTTGCTTCCCTGTGCGTAGGGAA
The DNA here is from genome assembly GCF_964271855.1 of Acomys minous. Taxonomy (NCBI): domain Eukaryota; kingdom Metazoa; phylum Chordata; class Mammalia; order Rodentia; family Muridae; genus Acomys; species Acomys minous. The sequence goes on from NC_140494.1 coordinate 66,588,100, forward strand.
GCTCAGTTATAGTCACAGTAGCTCCCACAAGTGTCTCCTCAGTGTGTTCCCATTTCCTTAGAAACAGTGTATTTGCTGGGAGAAAAGTGCATTACTGTGCGCCTTCACCGTTCAGCAAATACATGTGTAGAAGCACAGCGCTAGCAGAAACGAATGTTTCTCGACGTTTTCTAACTCAGGGAACAAGTTGCACACTTCTGAGATGCATTTGGGCATCTTTGTCAGAAATGAGTTTTTTGCCTACAGATTCATGCCTATTTGCGCAGTAGTACAGATTCTGAGTATGTAACTGGGCTTGATGAAATCAGCATTTCTCTTGCTTCCCTGTGCGTAGGGAAGCTCAGTTTTATTCACCGTAGCTCCCACAAGTGTCTCCTCAGTGTGTTCCCATTTCCTTAGAAACAGTGTATTTGCTGGGAGAAAAGTGCATTACTGTGCGCTTTCACCGTTCAGCAAATACATGTGTGGAAGCACAGCGCTAGCAGAAACGAACGTTTCTCGACGTTTTCTAACTCAGGGAACAAGTTGCACACTTCTGAGATGCATTTGGGCAACATTGTCAGAAATGAGTTTTTTGCCTACAGATTCATGCCTATTTGCGCAGTAGTACAGATTCTGAGTATGTAACTGGGCTTGATGAAATCAGCATTTCTCTTGCTTCCCTGTGCGTAGGGAAGCTCAGTTTTAGCCACAGTAGCTCCCACAAGTGTCTCCTCAGTGTGTTCCCATTTCCTTAGAAACAGTGTATTTGCTGGGAGAAAAGTGCATTACTGTGAGCTTTCACCGTTCAGCAAATACATGTGTAGAAGCACAGCGTTAGCAGATATGACCGTTTCTCGATGTTTTCTATCTCAGGGAACTAGTTGCCCACTTCTGAGATGCATTTTGGCAACTTTGTCAGAAATGAGTTTTTTGCCTACAGAGACATGCCTATTTGCGCAGTAGTACAGATTCTGAGTATGTACCTGGGCTTGATGAAATCAGCATTTCTCTTGCTTCCCTGTGCGTAGGGAAGCTCAGTTTTAGTCACAGTAGCTCCCACAAGTGTCTCCTCAGTGTGTTCCCATTTCCTTAGAAACAGTGTATTTGCTGGGAGAAAAGTGCATTACTGTGCGCTTTCACCGTTCAGCAAATATATGTGTAGAAGCACAGTGCTTGCAGAAACGAATGTTTCTCGACGTTTTCTAACTCAGGGAACAAGTTGCACATTTCTGAGATGCATTTGGGCATCTTTGTCAGAAATGAGTTTTTTGCCTACAGATTCATGCCTATTTGCGCAGTAGTACAGATTCTGAGTATGTAACTGGGCTTGATGAAATCAGCATTTCTCTTGCTTCCCTGTGCGTAGGGAAGCTCAGTTTTAGTCACAGTAGCTCCCACAAGTGTCTCCTCAGTGTGTTCCCATTTCTTTTGTAACATTGTATTTGCTGGGAGAAAAGTGCATTACTGTGCGCTTTCACCGTTCAGCAAATACATGTGTAGAAGCACAGCGTTAGCAGATATGACAGTTTCTCGATGTTTTCTAACTCAGGGAACTAGTTGCACACTTCTGAGATGCATTTGGGCAACTTTGTCAGAAATGAGTTTTTTGCCTACAGAGACATGCCTATTTACGCAGTAGTACAGATTCTGAGTATGTAACTGGGCTTGATGAAATCAGCATTTCTCTTGCTTCCCTGTGCGTAGGGAAGCTCAGTTTTAGTCACAGTAGCTCCCACAAGTGTCTCCTCAGTGTGTTCCCATTTCCTTAGAAACAGTGTATTTGCTGGGAGAAAAGTGCATTACTGTGCGCTTTCACCGTTCAGCAAATACATGTGTAGAAGCACAGTGCTTGCAGAAACGAATGTTTCTCGACGTTTTCTAACTCAGGGAACAAGTTGCACACTTCTGAGATGCATTTGGGCATCTTTGTCAGAAATGAGTTTTTTGCCTACAGATTCATGCCTATTTGCGCAGTAGTACAGATTCTGAGTATGTAACTGGGCTTGATGAAATCAGCATTTCTCTTGCTTCCCTGTGTGTAGGGAAGCTCAGTTTTATTCACAGTAGCTCCCACAAGTGTCTCCTCAGTGTGTTCCCATTTCCTTAGAAACAATGTATTTGCTGGGAGAAAAGTGCATTACTGTGCGCTTTCACCGTTCAGCAAATACATGTGTAGAAGCACAGTGCTTGCAGAAACGAATGTTTCTCGACGTTTTCTAACTCAGGGAACAAGTTGCACACTTCTGAGATGCATTTGGGCATCTTTGTCAGAAATGAGTTTTTTGCCTACAGATTCATGCCTATTTGCGCGGTAGTACAGATTCTGAGTATGTAACTGGGCTTGATGAAATCAGCATTTCTCTTGCTTCCCTGTGCGTAGGGAAGCTCAGTTTTAGTCACAGTAGCTCCCACAAGTGTCTCCTCAGTGTGTTCCCATTTCCTTAGAAACAGTGTATTTGCTGGGAGAAAAGTGCATTACTGTGCGCTATCACCGTTCAGCAAATACATGTGTGGAAGCACAGCACTAGCAGAAACGAACGTTTCTCGATGATTTCTAACTCAGGGAACAAGTTGCACACTTCTGAGATGCATTTGGGCAACATTGTCAGAAATGAGTTTTTTGCCTACAGATTCATGCCTAATGCGCAGTAGTACCGATTCTGAGTATGTAACTGGGCTTGATGAAATCAGCATTTCTCTTGCTTCCCTGTGCGTGGGGAAGCTCAGTTTTAGTCACAGTAGCTCCCACAAGTGTCTCCTCAGTGTGTTCCCATTTCCTTAGAAACAGTGTATTTGCTGGGAGAAAAGTGCATTACTGTGCGCTTTCACCGTTCAGCAAATACATGTGTAGAAGCACAGCATTAGCAGATATGACCGTTTCTCGACGTTTTCTAACTCAGGGAACTAGTTGCACACTTCTGAGATGCATTTGGGCAACTTTGTCAGAAATGAGTTTTTTGCCTACAGAGACATGCCTATTTGCGCAGTAGTACAGATTCTGAGTATGTAACTGGGCTTGATGAAATCAGCATTTCTCTTGCTTCCCTGTGCGTAGGGAAGCTCAGTTTTAGTCACAGTAGCTCCCACAAGTGTCTCCTCAGTGTGTTCCCATTTCCTTAGAAACAGTGTATTTGCTGGGAGAAAAGTGCATTACTGTGCGCTTTCACCGTTCAGCAAATACATGTGTGGAAGCACAGCGCTAGCAGAAACGAACGTTTCTCGACGTTTTCTAACTCAGGGAACAAGTTGCACACTTCTGAGATGCATTTGGGCAACTTTGTCAGAAATGAGTTTTTTGCCTACAGAGACATGCCTATGTGCGCAGTAGTACAGATTCTGAGTATGTAACTGGGCTTGATGAAATCAGCATTTCTCTTGCTTCCCTGTGCGTAGGGAAGCTCAGTGTTAGTCACAGTAGCTCCCACAAGTGTCTCTTCAGTGTGTTCCCATTTCCTTAGAAACAGTGTATTTGCTGGGAGAAAAGTGCATTACTGTGCGCTTTCACCGTTCAGCAAATACATGTGTGGAAGCACAGCGCTAGCAGAAACGAACGTTTCTCGACGTTTTCTAACTCAGGGAACAAGTTGCACACTACTGAGATGCATTTGGGCAACTTTGTCAGAAAAGAGTTTTTTGCCTACAGATTCATGCCTATTTGCGCAGTAGTACAGATTCTGAGTATGTAACTGGGCTTGATGAAATCAGCATTTCTCTTGCTTCCCTGTGCGTAGGGAAGCTCAGTTTTAGTCACAGTAGCTCCAACAAGTGTCTCCTCAGTGTGTTCCCATTTCCTTAGAAACAATGTATTTGCTCGGAGAAAAGTGCATTACTGTGCGCTTTCACCGTTCAGCAAATACATGTGTAGAAGCACAGCGTTAGCAGATATGACCGTTTCTCGACGTTTTCTAACTCAGGGAACAAGTTGCACACTTCTGAGATGCATTTGGGCAACTTTGTCAGAAATGAGTTTTTTGCCTACAGAGACATGCCTATTTGCGCAGTAGTACAGATTCTGAGTATGTAACTGGGCTTGATGAAATCAGCATTTCTCTTGCTTCCCGGTGCGTAGGGAAGCTCAGTTTTAGTCACAGTAGCTCCCACAAGTGTCTCCTCAGTGTGTTCCCATTTCCTTAGAAACAGTGTATTTGCTGGGAGAAAAGTGCATTACTGTGCGCTTTCACCGTTCAGCAAATACATGTGTGGAAGCACAGCGCTAGCAGAAACGAACGTTTCTCGACGTTTTCTAACTCAGGGAACAAGTTGCACACTTCTGAGATGCAATTGGGCAACATTGTCAGAAATGAGTTTTTTGCCTACAGATTCATGCCTATTTGCGCAGTAGTACAGATTCTGAGTATGTAACTGGGCTTGATGAAATCAGCATTTCTCTTGCTTCCCTGTGCGTAGGGAAGCTCAGTTTTAGCCACAGTAGCTCCCACAAGTGTCTCCTCAGTGTGTTCCCATTTCCTTAGAAACAGTGTATTTGCTGGGAGAAAAGTGCATTACTGTGCGCTTTCACCGTTCAGCAAATACATGTGTAGAAGCACAGCGTTAGCAGATATGACCGTTTCTCGATGTTTTCTAACTCAGGGAACAAGTTGCACACTTCTGAGATGCATTTGGGCAACTTTGTCAGAAACGAGTTTTTTGCCTACAGAGACATGCCTATGTGCGCAGTAGTACAGATTCTGAGTATGTAACTGGGCTTGATGAAATCAGCATTTCTCTTGCTTCCCTGTGCGTAGGGAAGCTCAGTGTTAGTCACAGTAGCTCCCACAAGTGTCTCTTCAGTGTGTTCCCATTTCCTTAGAAACAGTGTATTTGCTGGGAGAAAAGTGCATTACTGTGCGCTTTCACCGTTCAGCAAGTACATGTGTAGAAGCACAGTGCTTGCAGAAACGAATGTTTCTCGACGTTTTCTAACTCAGGGAACAAGTTGCACACTTCTGAGATGCATTTGGGCATCTATGTCAGAAATGAGTTTTTTGCCTACAGATTCATGCCTATTTGCGCAGTAGTACAGATTCTGAGTATGTAACTGGGCTTGATGAAATCAGCATTTCTCTTGCTTCCCTGTGCGTAGGGAAGCTCAGTTTTAGTCACAGTAGCTCCCACAAGTGTCTCCTCAGTGTGTTCCCATTTCTTTTGAAACATTGTATTTGCTGGGAGAAATGTGCATTGTTGTGCGCTTTCACCGTTCAGCAAATACATGTGTAGAAGCACAGCGCTAGCAGAAACGACCGTTTCTCGACGTTTTCTAAATCAGGGAACAAGTTGCACACTTCTGAGATGCATTTGGGCAACATTGTCAGAAATGAGTTTTTTGCCTACAAAGACATGCCTATTTGCGCAGTAGTACCGATTCTGAGTATGTAACTGGGCTTGATGAAATCAGCATTTCTCTTGCTTCCCTGTGCGTAGGGAAGCTCAGTTTTAGTCACAGTAGCTCCCACAAGTGTCTCCTCAGTGTGTTCCCATTTCCTTAGAAACAGTGTATTTGCTGGGAGAAAAGTGCATTACTGTGCGCTTTCACCGTTCAGCAAATACATGTGTAGAAGCACAGCGTTAGCAGATATGACCGTTTCTCGATGTTTTCTAACTCAGGGAACAAGTTGCACACTTCTGAGATGCATTTGGGCAACTTTGTCAGAAAAGAGTTTTTTGCCTACAGAGACATGCCTATGTGCGCAGTAGTACAGATTCTGAGTATGTAACTGGGCTTGATGAAATCAGCATTTCTCTTGCTTCCCTGTGCGTAGGGAAGCTCAGTGTTAGTCACAGTAGCTCCCACAAGTGTCTCTTCAGTGTGTTCCCATTTCCTTAGAAACAGTGTATTTGCTGGGAGAAAAGTGCATTACTGTGCGCTTTCACCGTTCAGCAAATACATGTGTGGAAGCACAGCGCTAGCAGAAACGAACGTTTCTCGATGTTTTCTTACTCAGGGATCAAGTTGCACACTACTGAGATGCATTTGGGCAACTTTGTCAGAAAAGAGTTTTTTGCCTACAGATTCATGCCTATTTGCGCAGTAGTACATATTCTGAGTATGTTACTGGGCTTGATGAAATCAGCATTTCTCTTGCTTCCCTGTGCGTAGGGAAGCTCAGTTTTAGTCACAGTAGCTCCCACAAGTGTCTCCTCAGTGTGTTCCCATTTCCTTAGAAACAATGTATTTGCTCGGAGAAAAGTGCATTACTGTGCGCTTTCACCGTTCAGCAAATACATGTGTAGAAGCGCAGCATTAGCAGATATGACCGTTTCTCGACGTTTTCTTACTCAGGGAACAAGTTGCACACTTCTGAGATGCATTTGGGCAACTTTGTCCGAAATGAGTTTTTTGCCTACAGATTCATGCCTATTTGCGCAGTAGTACAGATTCTGAGTATGTAACTGGGCTTGATGAAATCAGCATTTCTCTTGCTTCCCTGTGGGTAGGGAAGCTCAGTTTTAGCCACAGTAGCTCCCACAAGTGTCTCCTCAGTGTGTTCCCATTTCCTTAGAAACAGTGTATTTGCTGGGAGAAAAGTGCATTACTGTGCGCTTTCACCGTTCAGCAAGTACATGTGTAGAAGCACAGTGCTTGCAGAAACGAATGTTTCTCGACGTTTTCTAACTCAGGGAACAAGTTGCACACTTCTGAGATGCATTTGGGCATCTATGTCAGAAATGAGTTTTTTGCCTACAGATTCATGCCTATTTGCGCAGTAGTACAGATTCTGAGTATGTAACTGGGCTTGATGAAATCAGCATTTCTCTTGCTTCCCTGTGCGTAGGGAAGCTCAGTTTTAGTCACAGTAGCTCCCACAAGTGTCTCCTCAGTGTGTTCCCATTTCTTTTGAAACATTGTATTTGCTGGGAGAAATGTGCATTGTTGTGCGCTTTCACCGTTCAGCAAATACATGTGTAGAAGCACAGCGCTAGCAGAAACGACCGTTTCTCGACGTTTTCTAAATCAGGGAACAAGTTGCACACTTCTGAGATGCATTTGGGCAACATTGTCAGAAATGAGTTTTTTGCCTACAAAGACATGCCTATTTGCGCAGTAGTACCGATTCTGAGTATGTAACTGGGCTTGATGAAATCAGCATTTCTCTTGCTTCCCTGTGCGTAGGGAAGCTCAGTTTTAGTCACAGTAGCTCCCACAAGTGTCTCCTCAGTGTGTTCCCATTTCTTTTGAAACATTGTATTTGCTGGGAGAAATGTGCATTAATGTGCGCTTTCACCGTTCAGCAAATACATGGGTAGAAGCACAGCGTTAGCAGATATGACCGTTTCTCGACGTTTTCTAACTCAGGGAACAAGTTGCACACTTCTGAGATGCATTTGGGCAACTTTGTCAGAAATGAGTTTTTTGCCTACAGAGACATGCCTATTTGCGCAGTAGTACAGATTCTGAGTATGTAACTGGGCTTGATGAAATCAGCATTTCTCTTGCTTCCCTGTGCGTAGGGAAGCTCAGTTTTAGTCACAGTAGCTCCCACAAGTGTCTCCTCAGTGTGTTCCCATTTCTTTTGAAACATTGTATTTGCTGGGAGAAATGTGCATTGTTGTGCGCTTTCACCGTTCAGCAAATACATGTGTAGAAGCACAGCGCTAGCAGAAACGACCGTTTCTCGACGTTTTCTAAATCAGGGAACAAGTTGCACACTTCTGAGATGCATTTGGGCAACATTGTCAGAAATGAGTTTTTTGCCTACAAAGACATGCCTATTTGCGCAGTAGTACCGATTCTGAGTATGTAACTGGGCTTGATGAAATCAGCATTTCTCTTGCTTCCCTGTGCGTAGGGAAGCTCAGTTTTAGTCACAGTAGCTCCCACAAGTGTCTCCTCAGTGTGTTCCCATTTCCTTAGAAACAGTGTATTTGCTGGGAGAAAAGTGCATTACTGTGCGCTTTCACCGTTCAGCAAATACATGTGTAGAAGCACAGCGTTAGCAGATATGACCGTTTCTCGATGTTTTCTAACTCAGGGAACAAGTTGCACACTTCTGAGATGCATTTGGGCAACTTTGTCAGAAACGAGTTTTTTGCCTACAGAGACATGCCTATGTGCGCAGTAGTACAGATTCTGAGTATGTAACTGGGCTTGATGAAATCAGCATTTCTCTTGCTTCCCTGTGCGTAGGGAAGCTCAGTGTTAGTCACAGTAGCTCCCACAAGTGTCTCTTCAGTGTGTTCCCATTTCCTTAGAAACAGTGTATTTGCTGGGAGAAAAGTGCATTACTGTGCGCTTTCACCGTTCAGCAAATACATGTGTGGAAGCACAGCGCTAGCAGAAACGAACGTTTCTCGATGTTTTCTTACTCAGGGATCAAGTTGCACACTACTGAGATGCATTTGGGCAACTTTGTCAGAAAAGAGTTTTTTGCCTACAGATTCATGCCTATTTGCGCAGTAGTACATATTCTGAGTATGTTACTGGGCTTGATGAAATCAGCATTTCTCTTGCTTCCCTGTGCGTAGGGAAGCTCAGTTTTAGTCACAGTAGCTCCCACAAGTGTCTCCTCAGTGTGTTCCCATTTCCTTAGAAACAATGTATTTGCTCGGAGAAAAGTGCATTACTGTGCGCTTTCACCGTTCAGCAAATACATGTGTAGAAGCGCAGCGTTAGCAGATATGACCGTTTCTCGACGTTTTCTTACTCAGGGAACAAGTTGCACACTTCTGAGATGCATTTGGGCAACTTTGTCCGAAATGAGTTTTTTGCCTACAGATTCATGCCTATTTGCGCAGTAGTACAGATTCTGAGTATGTAACTGGGCTTGATGAAATCAGCATTTCTCTTGCTTCCCTGTGGGTAGGGAAGCTCAGTTTTAGCCACAGTAGCTCCCACAAGTGTCTCCTCAGTGTGTTCCCATTTCCTTAGAAACAGTGTATTTGCTGGGAGAAAAGTGCATTACTGTGCGCTTTCACCGTTCAGCAAGTACATGTGTAGAAGCACAGTGCTTGCAGAAACGAATGTTTCTCGACGTTTTCTAACTCAGGGAACAAGTTGCACACTTCTGAGATGCATTTGGGCATCTATGTCAGAAATGAGTTTTTTGCCTACAGATTCATGCCTATTTGCGCAGTAGTACAGATTCTGAGTATGTAACTGGGCTTGATGAAATCAGCATTTCTCTTGCTTCCCTGTGCGTAGGGAAGCTCAGTTTTAGTCACAGTAGCTCCCACAAGTGTCTCCTCAGTGTGTTCCCATTTCTTTTGAAACATTGTATTTGCTGGGAGAAATGTGCATTGTTGTGCGCTTTCACCGTTCAGCAAATACATGTGTAGAAGCACAGCGCTAGCAGAAACGACCGTTTCTCGACGTTTTCTAAATCAGGGAACAAGTTGCACACTTCTGAGATGCATTTGGGCAACATTGTCAGAAATGAGTTTTTTGCCTACAAAGACATGCCTATTTGCGCAGTAGTACCGATTCTGAGTATGTAACTGGGCTTGATGAAATCAGCATTTCTCTTGCTTCCCTGTGCGTAGGGAAGCTCAGTTTTAGTCACAGTAGCTCCCACAAGTGTCTCCTCAGTGTGTTCCCATTTCTTTTGAAACATTGTATTTGCTGGGAGAAATGTGCATTAATGTGCGCTTTCACCGTTCAGCAAATACATGGGTAGAAGCACAGCGTTAGCAGATATGACCGTTTCTCGACGTTTTCTAACTCAGGGAACAAGTTGCACACTTCTGAGATGCATTTGGGCAACTTTGTCAGAAATGAGTTTTTTGCCTACAGAGACATGCCTATTTGCGCAGTAGTACAGATTCTGAGTATGTAACTGGGCTTGATGAAATCAGCATTTCTCTTGCTTCCCTGTGCGTAGGGAAGCTCAGTTTTAGTCACAGTAGCTCCCACAAGTGTCTCCTCAGTGTGTTCCCATTTCCTTAGAAACATTGTATTTGCTGGGAGAAAAGTGCATTACTGTGCGCTGTCACCGTTCAGCAAATACATGTGTGGAAGCACAGCGCTAGCAGAAACGAACGTTTCTCGACGATTTCTAACTCAGGGAACAAGTTGCACACTTCTGAGATGCATTTGGGCAACTTTGTCAGAAATGAGTTTTTTGCCTACAGATTCATGCCTATTTGCGCAGTAGTACCTATTCTGAGTATGTAACTGGGCTTGATGAAATCAGCATTTCTCTTGCTTCCCTGTGCGTAGGGAAGCTCAGTTTTAGCCACAGTAGCTCCCACAAGTGTCTCCTCAGTGTGTTCCCATTTCCTTAGACACAGTGTATTTGCTGGGAGAAAAGTGCATTACTGTGCGCTTTCACCGTTCAGCAAATACATGTGTAGAAGCACAGCGTTAGCAGATATGACCGTTTCTCGATGTTTTCTAACTCAGGGAACAAGTTGCACACTTCTGAGATGCATTTGGGCAAATTTGTCAGAAATGAGTTTTTTGCCTACAGAGACATGCCTATGTGCGCAGTAGTACAGATTCTGAGTATGTAACTGGGCTTGATGAAATCAGCATTTCTCTTGCTTCCCTGTGCATAGGGAATCTCAGTTTTAGTCACAGTAGCTCCCACAAGTGTCTCCTCAGTGTGTTCCCATTTCCTTAGAAACAGTGTATTTGCTGGGAGAAAAGTGCATTACTGTGCGCTTTCACCGTTCAGCAAATACATGTGTAGAAGCACAGCGCTAGCAGAAATGAACGTTTCTCGACGTTTTCTAAATCAGGGAACAAGTTGCACACTTCTGAGATGCATTTGTGCAACTTTGTCAGAAATGAGTTTTTTGCCTACAGAGACATGCCTATTTGCGCAGTAGTACAGATTCTGAGTATGTAACTGGGCTGGATGAAATCAGCATTTCTCTTGCTTCCCTGTGCGTAGGGAAGCTCAGTTTTAGTCACAGTAGCTCCCACAAGTGTCTCCTCAGTGTGTTCCCATTTCCTTAGAAACAGTGTATTTGCTGGGAGAAAAGGGCATTACTGTGCGCTTTCACCGTTCAGCAAATACATGTGTGGAAGCACAGCGCTAGCAGAAACGAACGTTTCTCGACGTTTTCTAACTCAGGGAACAAGTTGCACACTTCTGAGATGCATTTGGGCAACATTGTCAGAAATGAGTTTTTTGCCTACAGATTCATGCCTATTTGCGCAGTAGTACAGATTCTGAGTATGTAACTGGGCTTGATGAAATCAGCATTTCTCTTGCTTCCCTGTGCGTACGGAAGCTCAGTTTTAGCCACAGTAGCTCCCACAAGTGTCTCCTCAGTGTGTTCCCATTTCCTTAGAAACAGTGTATTTGCTGGGAGAAAAGTGCATTACTGTGCGCTTTCACCGTTCAGCAAATACATGTGTAGAAGCACAGCGTTAGCAGATATGACCGTTTCTCGATGTTTTCTAACTCAGGGAACAAGTTGCACACTTCTGAGATGCATTTGGGCAACTTTGTCAGAAATGAGTTTTTTGCCTACAGAGACATGCCTATGTGCGCAGTAGTACAGATTCTGAGTATGTAACTGGGCTTGATGAAATCAGCATTTCTCTTGCTTCCCTGTGCGTAGGGAAGCTCAGTTTTAGTCACAGTAGCTCCCACAAGTGTCTCCTCAGTGTGTTTCCATTTCCTTAGAAACAGTGTATTTGCTGGGAGAAAAGTGCATTACTGTGCGCTTTCACCGTTCAGCAAATACATGTGTGGAATCACAGCGCTAGCAGAAACGAACGTTTCTCGACGTTTTCTAACTCAGGGAACAAGTTGCACACTTCTGAGATGCATTTGGGCAACATTGTCAGAAATGAGTTTTTTGCCTACAGATTCATGCCTATTTGCGCAGTAGTACAGATTCTGAGTATGTAACTGGGCTTGATGAAATCAGCATTTCTCTTGCTTCCCTGTGCGTAGGGAAGCTCAGTTTTAGCCACAGTAGCTCCCACAAGTGTCTCCTCAGTGTGTTCCCTATTCCTTAGAAACAGTGTATTTGATGGGAGAAAAGTGCATTACTGTGCGCTTTCACCGTTCAGCAAATACATGTGTAGAAGCACAGCGTTAGCAGATATGACCGTTTCTCGATGTTTTCTAACTCAGGGAACAAGTTGCACACTTCTGAGATGCATTTGGGCAACTTTGTCAGAAATGAGTTTTTTGCCTACAGAGACATGCCTATGTGCGCAGTAGTACAGATTCTGAGTATGTAACTGGGCTTGATGAAATCAGCATTTCTCTTGCTTCCCTGTGCGTAGGGAAGCTCAGTTTTAGTCACAGTAGCTCCCACAAGTGTCTCCTCAGTGTGTTCCCATTTCCTTAGAAACAGTGTATTTGCTGGGAGAAAAGTGCATTACTGTGCGCTTTCACTGTTGAGCCAATACATGTGTAGAAGCACAGCGCTAGCTGAAACGACCGTATCTCGACGTTTTCTAACTCAGGGAACAAGTTGCACACTTCTGAGATGCATTTGGGCAACGTTGTCAGAAATGAGTTTTTTGCCTACAGAGACATGCCTATTTGCGCAGTAGTACAGATTCTGAGTATGTAACTGGGCTGGATGAAATCAGCATTTCTCTTGCTTCCCTGTGCGTAGGGAAGCTCAGTTTTAGTCACAGTAGCTCCCACAAGTGTCTCCTCAGTGTGTTCCCATTTCCTTAGAAACAGTGTATTTGCTGGGAGAAAAGTGCATTACTGTGCGCTTTCACCGTTCAGCAAATACATGTGTGGAAGCACAGCGCTAGCAGAAACGAACGTTTCTCGACGTTTTCTAACTCAGGGAACAAGTTGCACACTTCTGAGATGCATTTGGGCAACATTGTCAGAAATGAGTTTTTTGCCTACAGATTCATGCCTATTTGCGCAGTAGTACAGATTCTGAGTATGTAACTGGGCTTGATGAAATCAGCATTTCTCTTGCTTCCCTGTGCGTAGGGAAGCTCAGTTTTAGTCACAGTAGCTCCCACAAGTGTCTCCTCAGTGTGTTCCCATTTCCTTAGAAACAGTGTATTTGCTGGGAGAAAAGTGCATTACTGTGCGCTTTCACTGTTGAGCCAATACATGTGTAGAAGCACAGCACTAGCTGAAACGACCGTATCTCGACGTTTTCTAACTCAGGGAACAAGTTGCACACTTCTGAGATGCATTTGGGTAACTTTGTCAGAAATGAGTTTTTTGCCTACAGAGACATGCCTATTTGCGCAGTAGTACAGATTCTGAGTATGTAACTGGGCTGGATGAAATCAGCATTTCTCTTGCTTCCCTGTGCGTAGGGAAGCTCAGTTTTAGTCACAGTAGCTCCCACAAGTGTCTCCTCAGTGTGTTCCCATTTCCTTAGAAACAGTGTATTTGCTGGGAGAAAAGTGCATTACTGTGCGCTTTCACCGTTCAGCAAATACATGTGTGGAAGCACAGCGCTAGCAGAAACGAACGTTTCTCGACGTTTTCTACCTCAGGGAACAAGTTGCACACTTCTGAGATGCATTTGGGCAACATTGTCAGAAATGAGTTTTTTGCCTACAGATTCATGCCTATTTGCGCAGTAGTACAGATTCTGAGTATGTAACTGGGCTTGATGAAATCAGCATTTCTCTTGCTTCCCTGTGCGTAGGGAAGCTCAGTTTTAGCCACAGTAGCTCCCACAAGTGTCTCCTCAGTGTGTTCCCATTTCCTTAGAAACAGTGTATTTGCTGGGAGAAAAGTGCATTACTGTGCGCTTTCACCGTTCAGCAAATACATGTGTAGAAGCACAGCGTTAGCAGATATGACCGTTTCTCGATGTTTCCTAACTCAGGGAACAAGTTGCACACTTCTGAGATGCATTTGGGCAACTTTGTCAGAAATGAGTTTTTGCCTACAGAGACATGCCTATGTGCGCAGTAGTACAGATTCTGAGTATGTAACTGGGCTTGATGAAATCAGCATTTCTCTTGCTTCCCTGTGCGTAGGGAAGCTCAGTTTTAGTCACAGTAGCTCCCACAAGTGTCTCCTCAGTATGTTCCAATTTCCTTAGAAACAGTGTATTTGCTGGGAGAAAAGTGCATTACTGTGCGCTTTCACCGTTCAGCAAATACATGTGTAGAAGCACAGCGCTAACAGAAACGAACGTTTCTCGACGTTTTCTAACTCAGGGAACAAGTTGCACACTTCTGAGATGCATTTGGGCAACTTTGTTAGAAATGAGTTTTTTTTTCTAAAGAGACATGCCTATTTGCGCAGTAGTACAGATTCTGAGTATGTAACTGGGCTTGATGAAGTCAGCATTTCTCTTGCTTCCCTGTGCATAGGGAAGCTCAGTTTTAGTCACAGTAGCTCCCACAAGTGTCTCCTCAGTGTGTTCCCATTTCCTTAGAAACAATGTATTTGCTGGGAGAAAAGTGCATTACTGTGCGCTTTCACCGTTCAGCAAATACATGTGTAGAAGCACAGCGCTAGCAGAAACGAACGTTTCTCGACGTTTTCTACCTCATGGAACAAGTTGCACACTTCTGAGATGCATTTGGGCAACTTTGTCAGAAATGAGTTCTTTGCCTACAGATTCATGCCTATTTGCGCAGTAGTACAGATTCTGAGTATGTAACTGGGCTGGATGAAATCAGCATTTCTCTTGCTTCCCTGTGCGTAGGGAAGCTCAGTTTTAGTCACAGTAGCTCCCACAAGTGTCTCCTCAGTGTGTTCCCATTTCCGTAGAAACAGTGTATTTGCTGGGAGAAAAGTGCATTACTGTGCGCTTTCACCGTTCAGCAAATACATGTGTAGAAGCACAGCGTTAGCAGATATGACCGTTTCTCGACGTTTTCTAACTCAGGGAACAAGTTGCACACTTCTGAGATGCATTTGGGCAACTTTGTCAGAAATGAGTTTTTTGCCTACAGAGACATGCCTATTTGCGCAGTAGTACAGATTCTGAGTATGTAACTGGGCTTGATGAAATCAGCATTTCTCTTGCTTCCCTGTGCGTAGGGAGGCTCAGTTTTAGTCACAGTAGCTCCCACAAGTGTCTCCTCAGTGTGTTCCCATTTCCTTAGAAACAGTGTATTTGCTGGGAGAAAAGTGCATTACTGTGCGCTTTCACCGTTCAGCAAATACATGTGTAGAAGCACAGCGCTAGCAGAAAAGACCGTTTCACGACGTTTTCTAACTCAGGGAACAAGTTGCACACTTCTGAGATGCATTTGGGCAACTTTGTCAGAAATGAGTTTTTTGCCTACAGAGACATGCCTATTTGGGCAGTAGTACAGATTCTGAGTATGTAACTGGGCTTGATGAAATCAGCATTTCTCTTGCTTCCCTGTGCGTAGGGAAGCTCAGTTTTAGCCACATTAGCTCCCACAAGTGTCTCCTCAGTGTGTTCCCATTTCCTTAGAAACAGTGTATTTGCTGGGAGAAAAGTGCATTACTGTGCGCTTTCACCGTTCAGCAAATACATGTGTAGAAGCACAGCGTTAGCAGATATGACCCTTTCTCGATGTTTTCTAACTCAGGAACAAGTTGCACACTTCTGAGATGCATTTGGGCAACTTTGGCAGAAATGAGTTTTTTGCCTACAGAGACATGCCTATGTGCGCAGTAGTACAGATTCTGATTATGTAACTGGGCTTGATGAAATCAGCATATCTCTTGCTTCCCTGTGCGTAGGGAAGCTCAGTTTTAGTCACAGTAGCTCCCACAAGTGTCTCCTCAGTGTGTTCCCATTTCCTTAGAAACAATGTATTTGCTGGGAGAAAAGTGCATTACTGTGCGCTTTCACCGTTCAGCAAATACATGTGTAGAAGCACAGCGCTAGCAGAAACGAACGTTTCTCGACGTTTTCTACCTCATGGAACAAGTTGCACACTTCTGAGATGCATTTGGGCAACTTTGTCAGAAATGAGTTTTTTGCCTACAGATTCATGCCTATTTGCGCAGTAGTACAGATTCTGAGTATGTAACTGGGCTGGATGAAATCAGCATTTCTCTTGCTTCCCTGTGCGTAGGGAAGCTCAGTTTTAGTCACAGTAGCTCCCACAAGTGTCTCCTCAGTGTGTTCCCATTTCCGTAGAAACAGTGTATTTGCTGGGAGAAAAGTGCATTACTGTGCGCTTTCACCGTTCAGCAAATACATGTGTAGAAGCACAGCGTTAGCAGATATGACCATTTCTCGACGTTTTCTAACTCAGGGAACAAGTTGCACACTTCTGAGATGCATTTGGGCAACTTTGTCAGAAATGAGTGTTTTGCCTACAGAGACATGCCTATTTGCGCAGTAGTACAGATTCTGAGTATGTAACTGGGCTTGATGAAATCAGCATTTCTCTTGCTTCCCTGTGCGTAGGGAGGCTCAGTTTTAGTCACAGTAGCTCCCACAAGTGTCTCCTCAGTGTGTTCCCATTTCCTTAGAAACAGTGTATTTGCTGGGAGAAAAGTGCATTACTGTGCGCTTTCACCGTTCAGCAAATACATGTGTAGAAGCACAGCGCTAGCAGAAAAGACCGTTTCACGACGTTTTCTAACTCAGGGAACAAGTTGCACACTTCTGAGATGCATTTGGGCAACTTTGTCAGAAATGAGTTTTTTGCCTACAGAGACATGCCTATTTGCGCAGTAGTACAGATTCTGAGTATGTAACTGGGCTTGATGAAATCAGCATTTCTCTTGCTTCCCTGTGCGTAGGGAAGCTCAGTTTTAGTCACAGTAGCTCCCACAAGTGTCTCCTCAGTGTGTTCCCATTTCCTTAGAAACAGTGTATTTGCTGGGAGAAAAGTGCATTACTGTGCGCTTTCACTGTTGAGCAAATACATGTGTAGAAGCACAGCGCTAGCAGAAACGAACGTTTCTCGACGTTTTCTAACTCAGGGAACAAGTTGCACACTTCTGAGATGCATTTGGGCAACTTTGTCAGAAATGAGTTTTTTGCCTACAGAGACATGCCTATTTGCGCAGTAGTACAGATTCTGAGTATGTAACTGGGCTGGATGAAATCAGCATTTCTCTTGCTTCCCTGTGCGTAGGGAAGCTCAGTTTTAGTCACAGTAGCTTCCACAAGTGTCTCCTTAGTGTGTTCCCATTTCCTTAGAAACAGTGTATTTGCTGGGAGAAAAGTGTATTACTGTGTGCTTTCACCGTTCAGCAAATACATGTGTAGAAGCACAGCGCTAGCAGAAACGAACGTTTCTCGACGTTTTCTAACTCAGGGAATAAGTTGCACACTTCTGAGATGCATTTGGGCAACTTTGTCAGAAATGAGTTTTTTGCCTACAGAGACATGCCTATTTGCGCAGTAGTACAGATTCTGAGTATGTAACTGGGCTTGATGAAATCAGCATTTCTCTTGCTTCCCTGTGCGTAGGGAGGCTCAGTTTTAGTCACAGTAGCTCCCACAAGTGTCTCCTCAGTGTGTTCCCATTTCCTTAGAAACAGTGTATTTGCTGGGAGAAAAGTGCATTACTGTGCGCTTTCACCGTTCAGCAAATACATGTGTAGAAGCACAGCGCTAGCAGAAAAGACCGTTTCACGACGTTTTCTAACTCAGGGAACAAGTTGCACACTTCTGAGATGCATTTGGGCAACTTTGTCAGAAATGAGTTTTTTGCCTACAGAGACATGCCTATTTGGGCAGTAGTACAGATTCTGAGTATGTAACTGGGCTTGATGAAATCAGCATTTCTCTTGCTTCCCTGTGCGGAGGGAAGCTCAGTTTTAGCCACAGTAGCTCCCACAAGTGTCTCCTCAGTGTGTTCCCATTTCCTTAGAAACAGTGTATTTGCTGGGAGAAAAGTGCATTACTGTGCGCTTTCACCGTTCAGCAAATACATGTGTAGAAGCACAGCGTTAGCAGATATGACCCTTTCTCGATGTTTTCTAACTCAGGAACAAGTTGCACACTTCTGAGATGCATTTGGGCAACTTTGGCAGAAATGTGTTTTTTGCCTACAGAGACATGCCTATGTGCGCAGTAGTACAGATTCTGATTATGTAACTGGGCTTGATGAAATCAGCATATCTCTTGCTTCCCTGTGCGTAGGGAAGCTCAGTTTTAGTCACAGTAGCTCCCACAAGTGTCTCCTCAGTGTGTTCCCATTTCCTTAGAAACAATGT
Organism: Acomys minous; assembly: GCF_964271855.1. NCBI lineage: Eukaryota > Metazoa > Chordata > Mammalia > Rodentia > Muridae > Acomys > Acomys minous. Next base: position 66,606,081 of record NC_140494.1, read on the forward strand.
ATTTGCTGGGAGAAAAGTGCATTACTGTGCGCTTTCACCGTTCAGCAAATACATGTGTAGAAGCACAGCGCTAGCAGAAACGAACGTTTCTCGACGTTTTCTACCTCATGGAACAAGTTGCACACTTCTGAGATGCATTTGGGCAACTTTGTCAGAAATGAGTTTTTTGCCTACAGATTCATGCCTATTTGCGCAGTAGTACAGATTCTGAGTATGTAACTGGGCTGGATGAAATCAGCATTTCTCTTGCTTCCCTGTGCGTAGCGAAGCTCAGTTTTAGTCACAGTAGCTCCCACAAGTGTCTCCTCAGTGTGTTCCCATTTCCGTAGAAACAGTGTATTTGCTGGGAGAAAAGTGCATTACTGTGCGCTTTCACCGTTCAGCAAATACATGTGTAGAAGCACAGCGTTAGCAGATATGACCGTTTCTCGACGTTTTCTAACTCAGGGAACAAGTTGCACACTTCTGAGATGCATTTGGGCAACTTTGTCAGAAATGAGTGTTTTGCCTACAGAGACATGCCTATTTGCGCAGTAGTACAGATTCTGAGTATGTAACTGGGCTTGATGAAATCAGCATTTCTCTTGCTTCCCTGTGCGTAGGGAGGCTCAGTTTTAGTCACAGTAGCTCCCACAAGTGTCTCCTCAGTGTGTTCCCATTTCCTTAGAAACAGTGTATTTGCTGGGAGAAAAGTGCATTACTGTGCGCTTTCACCGTCAGCAAATACATGTGTAGAAGCACAGCGCTAGCAGAAAAGACCGTTTCACGACGTTTTCTAACTCAGGGAACAAGTTGCACACTTCTGAGATGCATTTGGGCAACTTTGTCAGAAATGAGTTTTTTGCCTACAGAGACATGCCTATTTGCGCAGTAGTACAGATTCGGAGTATGTAACTGGGCTTGATGAAATCAGCATTTCTCTTGCTTCCCTGTGCGTAGGGAAGCTCAGTTTTAGTCACAGTAGCTCCCACAAGTGTCTCCTCAGTGTGTTCCCATTTCCTTAGAAACAGTGTATTTGCTGGGAGAAAAGTGCATTACTGTGCGCTTTCACCGTTGAGCAAATACATGTGTAGAAGCACAGCGCTAGCAGAAACGAACGTTTCTCGACGTTTTCTAACTCAGGGAACAAGTTGCACACTTCTGAGATGCATTTGGGCAACTTTGTCAGAAATGAGTTTTTTGCCTACAGAGACATGCCTATTTGCGCAGTAGTACAGATTCTGAGTATGTAACTGGGCTGGATGAAATCAGCATTTCTCTTGCTTCCCTGTGCGTAGGGAAGCTCAGTTTTAGTCACAGTAGCTTCCACAAGTGTCTCCTTAGTGTGTTCCCATTTCCTTAGAAACAGTGTATTTGCTGGGAGAAAAGTGTATTACTGTGTGCTTTCACCGTTCAGCAAATACATGTGTAGAAGCACAGCGCTAGCAGAAACGAACGTTTCTCGACGTTTTCTAACTCAGGGAATAAGTTGCACACTTCTGAGATGCATTTGGGCAACTTTGTCAGAAATGAGTTTTTTGCCTACAGAGACATGCCTATTTGCGCAGTAGTACAGATTCTGATTATGTAACTGGGCTTGATGAAATCAGCATTTCTCTTGCTTCCCTGTGCATAGGGAAGCTCAGTTTTAGTCACAGTAGCTCCCACAAGTGTCTCCTCAGTGTGTTCCCATTTCCTTAGGAACAGTGTATTTGCTGGGAGAAAAGTGCATTACTGTGCGCTTTCACCGTTCAGCAAATACATGTGTAGAAGCACAGCGCTAGCAGAAACGCACGTTTCTCGACGTTTTCTAACTCAGGGAACAAGTTGCACACTTCTGAGATGCATTTGGTCAACATTGTATGAAATGAGTTTTTTGCCTACAGAGACATGCCTATTTGCGCAGTAGTACAGATTCTGAGTACGTAACTGGGCTTGATGAAATCAGCATTTCTCTTGCTTCCCTGTGCGTAGGGAAGCTCAGTTTTAGTCACAGTAGCTCCCACAAGTGTCTCCTCAGTGTGTTTTCATTTCCTTAGAAACAGTGTATTTGCTGGGAGAAAAGTGCATTACTGTGCGCTTTCACCGTTCAGCAAATACATGTGTAGAAGCACAGCGCTAGCAGAAACGAACGTTTCTCGACGTTTTCTAACTCATAGAACAAGTTACACACTTCTGAGATGCATTTGGGCAACTTTGTCAGAAATGAGTTTTTTGCCTACAGATTCATGCCTATTTGGGCAGTAGTACAGATTCTGAGTATGTAACTGGGCTTGATGAAATCAGCATTTCTCTTGCTTCCCTGTGCGTAGGGAAGCTCAGTTTTAGTCACAGTAGCTCCCACAAGTGTCTCCTCAGTGTGTTCCCATTTCCGTAGAAACAGTGTATTTGCTGGGAGAAAAGTGCATTACTGTGCGCTTTCACCGTTCAGCAAATACATATGTAGAAGCACAGCGCTAGCAGAAACGAACGTTTCTCGACGTTTTCTAAATCAGGGAACAAGTTGCACACTTCTGAGATGCATTCGGGCAACTTTGTCAGAAATGAGTGTTTTGCCTACAGAGACATGCCTATTTGCGCAGTAGTACAGATTCTGAGTATGTAACTGGGCTGGATGAAATCAGCATTTCTCTTGCTTCCCTGTGCATAGGGAAGCTCAGTTTTAGTCACAGTAGCTCCCACAAGTGTCTCCTCAGTGTGTTCCCATTTCCTTAGAAACAGTGTATTTGCTGGGAGAAAAGTGCATTACTGTGCGCTTTCACCGTTCAGCAAATACATGTGTAGAAGCACAGCGCTAGCAGAAACGACCGTTTCTCGATGTTTTCTAACTCAGGGAACAAGTTGCACACTTCTGAGATGCATTTGGGCAACTTTGTCAGAAATGAGTTTTTTGCCTACAGAGAGACATGCCTATTTGCGCAGTAGTACAGATTCTGAGTATGTAACTGGGCTTGATGAAATCAGCATTTCTCTTGCTTCCCTGTGCGTAGGGAAGCTCAGTTTTAGTCCCAGTAGCTCCCACAAGTGTCTCCTCAGTGTGTTCCCATTTCCTTAGAAACAGTGTATTTGCTGGGAGAAAAGTGCATTACTGTGTGCTTTCACCGTTCAGCAAATACATGTGTAGAAGCACAGCGCTAGCAGAAAAGACCGTTTCACGACGTTTTCTAACTCAGGGAACAAGTTGCACACTTCTGAGATGCATTTGGGCAACTTTGTCAGAAATGAGTTTTTTGCCTACAGGGACATGCCTATTTGCGCAGTAATACAGATTCTGAGTATGTAACTGGGCTTCATGAAATCAGCATTTCTCTTGCTTCCCTGTGCGTAGGGAAGCTCAGTTTTAGTCACAGTAGCTCCCACGAGTGTCTCCTCAGTGTGTTCCCATTTCCTTAGAAACAGTGTATTTGCTGGGAGAAAAGTACATTACTGTGCGCTTTCACCGTTCAGCAAATACATGTGTAGAAGCACAGTGCTAGCAGAAACGAACGTTTCTCAACGTTTTCTACCTCAGGGAACAAGTTGCACACTTCTGAGATGCATTTGGGCATCTTTGTCAGAAATGAGTTTTTTGCCTACAGATTCATGCCTATTTGCGCAGTAGTACAGATTCTGAGTATGTAACTGGGCTTGATGAAATCAGCATTTCTCTTGCTTCCCTGTCCGTAGGGAAGCCCAGTTTTAGTCACAGTAGCTCCCACAAGTGTCTCCTCAGTGTGTTCCCATTTCCTTAGAAACAGTGTATTTGCTGGGAGAAAAGTGCATTACTGTGCGCTTTCACCGTTCAGCAAATACATGTGTAGAAGCACAGCGCTAGCAGAAACGACCATTTCTCGACGTTTTCTAACTCAGGGAACAAGTTGCACACTTCTGAGATGCATTTGGGCAACTTTGTCAGAAATGAGTTTTTTGCCTAAAGAGACATGCCTATTTGCGCAGTAGTACAGATTCTGAGTATGTAACTGGGCTTGATGAAATCAGCATTTCTCTTGCTTCCCTGTGCGTAGGGAAGCTCAGTTTTAGTCACAGTAGCTCCCACAAGTGTCTCCTCAGTGTGTTCCCATTTCCTTAGAAACAGTGTATTTGCTGGGAGAAAAGTGCATTACTGTGCGCTTTCACCGTTCAGCAAATACATGTGTGGAAGCACAGCGTTAGATGATATGACCGTTTCTCAATGTTTTCTAACTCAGGGAACAAGTTGCACACTTCTGAGATGCATTTGGGCAACTTTGTCAGAAATGAGTTTTTTGCCTACAGAGACATGCCTATTTGCGCAGTAGTACAGATTCTGAGTATGTAACTGAGCTTGATGAAATCAGCATTTCTCTTGCTTCCCTGTGCGTAGGGAAGCTCAGTTTTAGTCACAGTAGCTCCCACAAGTGTCTCCTCAGTGTGTTCCCATTTCCTTAGAAACAGTGTATTTGCTGGGAGAAAAGTGCATTACTGTGCGCTTTCACCGTTCAGCAAATACATATGTAGAAGCACAGCGCTAGCAGAAACGAACGTTTCTCGACGTTTTCTAACTCAGGGAACAAGTTGCACACTTCTGAGATGCATTCGGGCAACGTTGTCAGAAATGAGTTTTTTGCCTAAAGAGACATGTCTATTTGCGCAGTAGTACAGATTCTGAGTATGTAACTGGGCTTGATGAAATCAGCATTTCTCTTGCTTCCCTGTGCGTAGGGAAGCCCAGTTTTAGTCACAGTAGCTCCCACAAGTGTCTCCTCAGTGTGTTCCCATTTCCTTAGAAACCGTGTATTTGCTGGGAGAAAAGTGCATTACTGTGCGCTTTCACCGTTCAGCAAATACATGTGTAGAAGCACAGCGCTAGCAGAAACGAACGTTTCTCGACGTTTTCTAACTCAGGGAACAAGTTGCACACTTCTGAGATGCATTTGGGCAACTTTGTCAGAAATGAGTTTTTTGCCTACAGAGACATGCCTATTTGCGCAGTAGTACAGATTCTGAGTATGTAACTGGGCTGGATGAAATCAGCATTTCTCTTGCTTCCCTGTGCGTAGGGAAGCTCAGTTTTAGTCACAGTAGCTCCCACAAGTGTCTCCTCAGTGTGTTCCCATTTCCTTAGAAACAGTGTATTTGCTGGGAGAAAAGTGCATTACTGTGAGCTTTCACCGTTCAGCAAATACATGTGTAGAAGCACAGCGTTAGCAGAAACGAACGTTTCTCGACGTTTTCTAACTCAGGGAACAAGTTGCACACTTCTGAGATGCATTTGGGCAACTTTGTCAGAAATGAGTTTTTTGCCTACAGATTCATGCCTATTTGCGCAGTAGTACAGATTCTGAGTATGTAACTGGGCTTGATGAAATCAGCATTTCTCTTGCTTCGCTGTGCGTAGGGAAGCCCAGTTTTAGTCACAGTAGCTCCCACAAGTGTCTCCTCAGTGTGTTCCCATTTCCTTAGAAACAGTGTATTTGATGGGAGAAAAGTGCATTACTGTGCGCTTTCACCGTTCAGCAAATACATGTGTAGAAGCACAGCGCTAGCAGAATCGACCATTTCTCGACGTTTTCTAACTCAGGGAACAAGTTGCACACTTCTGAGATGCATTTGGGCAACTTTGTCAGAAATGAGTTTTTTGCCTAAAGAGACATGCTTATTTGCGCAGTAGTACAGATTCTGAGTATGTAACTGGGCTTGATGAAATCAGCATTTCTCTTGCTTCCCTGTGCGTAGGGAAGCTCAGTTTTAGTCACAGTAGCTCCCACAAGTGTCTCCTCAGTGTGTTCCCATTTCCTTAGAAACAGTGTATTTGCTGGGAGAAAAGTGCATTACTGTGCGCTTTCACCGTTCAGCAAATACATGTGTGGAAGCACAGCGTTAGATGATATGACCGTTTCTCGATGTTTTCTAACTCAGGGAACAAGTTGCACACTTCTGAGATGCCTTTGGGCAACTTTGTCAGAAATGATTTTTTTGCCTACAGAGACATGCCTATTTGCGCAGTAGTACAGATTCTGAGTATGTAACTGGGCTTGATGAAATCAGCATTTCTCTTGCTTCCCTGTGCGTAGGGAAGCTCAGTTTTAGTCCCAGTAGCTCCCACAAGTGTCTCCTCAGTGTGTTCCCATTTCCTTAGAAACAGTGTATTTGCTGGGAGAAAAGTGCATTACTGTGCGCTTTCACCGTTCAGCAAATACATATGTAGAAGCACAGCGCTAGCAGAAACGAACGTTTCTCGACGTTTTCTAACTCAGGGAACAAGTTGCACACTTCTGAGATGCATTCGGGCAACTTTGTCAGAAATGAGTTTTTTGCCTACAGAGACATGCCTATTTGCGCAGTAGTACAGATTCGGAGTATGTAACTGGGCTGGATGAAATCAGCATTTCTCTTGCTTCCCTGTGCGTAGGGAAGCTCAGTTTTAGTCACAGTAGCTCCCACAAGTGTCTCCTCAGTGTGTTCCCATTTCCTTAGAAACAGTGTATTTGCTGGGAGAAAAGTGCATTACTGTGCGCTTTCACCGTTCAGCAAATACATGTGTAGACACAGCGCTAGCAGAAATGACCGTTTCTCGACGTTTTCTAACTCAGGGAACAAGTTGCACTTTCTGAGATGCATTTGGGCAACTTTGTCAGAAATGAGTTTTTTGCCTACAGATTCATGCCTATTTGCGCAGTATACAGATTCTGAGTATGTAACTGGGCTTGATGAAATCAGCATTTCTCTCGCTTCCCTGTGCGTAGGGAAGCTCAGTTTTAGTCCCAGTAGCTCCCACAAGTGTCTCCTCAGTGTGTTCCCATTTCCTTAGAAACAGTGTATTTGCTGGGAGAAAAGTGCATTACTGTGCGCTTTCACCGTTCAGCAAATACATGTGTAGAAGCACAGCGCTAGCAGAAAAGACCGTTTCTCGACGTTTTCTAACTCAGGGAACAAGTTGCAAACTTCTGAGATGCATTTGGGCAACTTTGTCAGAAATGAGTGTTTTGCCTACAGATTCATGCCTATTTGCGCAGTAGTAGAGATTCTGAGTATGTAACTAGGCTTGATGAAATCAGCATTTCTCTTGCTTCCCTGTGCGTAGGGAAGCTCAGTTTTAGTCACAGTAGCTCCCACAAGTGTCTCCTCAGTGTGTTCCCTTTTCCTTAGAAACAGTGTATTTGCTGGGAGAAAAGTGCATTACTGTGCGCTTTCACCGTTCAGCAAATACATGTGTAGACACAGCGCTAGCAGAAATGACCGTTTCTCGACGTTTTCTAACTCAGGGAACAAGTTGCACACTTCTGAGATGCATTTGGGCAACTTTGTCAGAAATGAGTTTTTTGCCTACAGATTCATGCCTATTTGCGCAGTAGTAGAGATTCTGAGTATGTAACTGGGCTTGATGAAATCAGCATTTCTCTTGCTTCCCTGTGCGTAGGGAAGCTCAGTTTTAGTCCCAGTAGGTCCCACAAGTGTCTCCTCAGTGTGTTCCCATTTCCTTAGAAACAGTGTATTTGCTGGGAGAAAAGTGCATTACTGTGCGCTTTCACCGTTCAGCAAATACATGTGTAGAAGCACAGCGCTAGCAGAAACAAACGTTTCTCGACGTTTTCTAACTCAGGGAACAAGTTGCACACTTCTGAGATGCATTTGGGCAACTTTGTCAGAAATGATTTTTTTGCCTACAGAGACATGCCTATTTGCGCAGTAGTACAGATTCTGAGTATGTAACTGGGCTTGATGAAATCAGCATTTCTCTTGCTTCCCTGTGCGTAGGGAAGCTCAGTTTTAGTCACAGTAGCTCCCACAAGTGTCTCCTCAGTGTGTTCCCATTTCCTTAGAAACAGTGTATTTGCTGGGAGAAAAGTGCATTACTGTGCGCTTTCACCGTTCAGCAAATACATGTGTGGAAGCACAGCGCTAGCAGAATCGAATGTTTCTCGACGTTTTCTAACTCAGGGAACAAGTTGCACACTTCTGAGATGCATTTGGGCAACTTTGTCAGAAATGAGTTTTTTGCCTACAGATTCATGCCTATTTGCGCAGTAGTACCGATTCTGAGTATGTAACTGGGCTTGATGAAATCAGCATTTCTCTTGCTTCCCTGTGCGTAGGGAAGCTCAGTTTTAGTCACAGTAGCTCCCACAAGTGTCTCCTCAGTGTATTCCCATTTCCTTAGAAACAGTGTATTTGCTGGGAGAAAAGTGCATTACTGTGCGCTTTCACCGTTCAGCAAATACATGTGTAGAAGCACAGCGCTAGCAGAAACGACCGTTTCTCTACGTTTTCTAACTCAGGGAACAAGTTGCACACTTCTGAGATGCATTTGGGCAACTTTGTCAGAAATGCGTTTTTTGCCTACAGAGACATGCCTATTTGCGCAGTAGTACAGATTCTGAGTATGTAACTGGGCTGGATGAAATCAGCATTTCTCTTGCTTCCCTGTGCGTAGGGAAGCTCAGTTTTAGTCACAGTAGCTCCCACAAGTGTCTCCTCAGTGTGTTCCCATTTCCTTAGAAACAGTGTATTTGCTGGGAGAAAAGTGCATTACTGTGCGCTTTCACCGTTCAGCAAATACATGTGTGGAAGCACAGCGCTAGCAGAAACGAACGTTACTTGACGTTTTCTAACTCAGGGAACAAGTTGCACACTTCTGAGATGCATTTGGGCAACATTGTCAGAAATGAGTTTTTTGCCTACAGATTCATGCCTATTTGCGCAGTAGTACAGATTCTGAGTATGTAACTGGGCTTGATGAAATCAGCATTTCTCTTGCTTCCCTGTGCGTAGGGAAGCTCAGTTTTAGTCACAGTAGCTCCCACAAGTGTCTCCTCAGTGTGTTCCCATTTCCTTAGAAACAGTGTATTTGCTGGGAGAAAAGTGCATTACTGTGCGCTTTCACCGTTCAGCAAATACATGTGTAGAAGCACAGCGTTAGCAGATATGACCGTTTCTCGACGTTTTCTAACTCAGGGAACAAGTTGCACACTTCTGAGATGCATTTGGGGAACTTTGTCAGAAATGAGTTTTTTGCCTACAGAGACATGCCTATTTGCACAGTAGTACAGATTCTGAGTATGTAACTGGCCTTGATGAAATCAGCATTTCTCTTGCTTCCCTGTGCGTAGGGAAGCTCAGTTTTAGTCACAGTAGCTCCCATGAGTGTCTCCTCAGTGTGTTCCCATTTCCTTAGAAACAGTGTATTTGCTGGGAGAAAAGTGCATTACTGTGCGCTTTCACCGTTCAGCAAATACATGTGTAGAAGCACAGCGCTAGCAGAAACGAACGTTTCTCGACGTTTTCTAACTCAGGGAACAAGTTGCACACTTCTGAGATGCATTTGGGCAACTTTGTCAGAAATGAGTTTTTTGCCTACAGAGACATGCCTATTTGCGCAGTAGTACAGATTCTGAGTATGTAACTGGGCTGGATGAAATCAGCATTTCTCTTGCTTCCCTGTGCGTAGGGAAGCTCAGTTTTAGTCACAGTAGCTCCCACAAGTGTCTCCTCAGTGTGTTCCCATTTCCTTAGAAACAATGTATTTGCTGGGAGAAAAGTGCATTACTGTGCGCTTTCACCGTTCAGCAAATACATGTGTAGAAGTACAGCACTAGCAGATATGACCGCATCTCGACGTTTTCTAACTCAGGGAACAAGTTGCACACTTCTGAGATGCATTTGGGCAACTTTGTCAGAAATGAGTTTTTTGCCTACAGATTCATGCCTATTTGCGCAGTAGTACAGATTCTGAGTATGTAACTGGGCTTGATGAAATCAGCATTTCTCTTGCTTCCCTGTGCGTAGGGAAGCTCAGTTTTAGTCACAGTAGCTCCCACAAGTGTCTCCTCAGTGTGTTCCCATTTCCTTAGAAACAGTGTATTTGCTGGGAGAAAAGTGCATTACTGTGCGCTTTCACCGTTCAGCAAATACATGTGTAGAAGCACAGCACTAGCAGAAACGAACGTTTCTCGACGTTTTCTAACTCAGGGAACAAGTTGCACACTTCTGAGATGCATTTGTGCAACTTTGTCAGAAATGAGTTTTTTGCCTACAGAGACATGCCTATTTGCGCAGTAGTACAGATTCTGAGTATGTAACTGGGCTTGATGAAATCAGCATTTCTCTTGCTTCCCTGTGCGTAGGGAAGCTCAGTTTTAGTCACAGTAGCTCCCACAAGTGTCTCCTCAGTGTGTTCCCATTTCCTTAGAAACAGTGTATTTGCTGGGAGAAAAGTGCATTACTGTGCGCTTTCACCGTTCAGCAAATACATGTGTAGAAGCACAGCGCTAGCAGAAACGACCGTTTCTCGACGTTTTCTAACTCAGGGAACATGTTGCACACTTCTGAGATGCATTTGGGCAACTTTGTCAGAAATGAGTTTTTTGCCTACAGAGACATGCCTATTTGCAGAGTAGTACAGATTCTGAGTATGTAACTGGGCTTGATGAAATCAGCATTTCTCTTGCTTCCCTGTGTGTAGGGAAGCTCAGTTTTAGTCACAGTAGCTCCCACAAGTGTCTCCTCAGTGTGTTCCCATTTCCTTAGAAACAGTGTATTTGCTGGGAGAAAAGTGCATTACTGTGCGCTTTCACCGTTCAGCAAATACATGTGTAGAAGCACAGCGCTAGCAGAAAAGACCGTTTCTCGACGTTTTCTAACTCAGGGAACAAGTTGCAAACTTCTGAGATGCATTTGGGCAACTTTGTCAGAAATGAGTTTTTTGCCTACAGATTCATGCCTATTTGCACAGTAGTAGAGATTCTGAGTATGTAACTGGGCTTGATGAAATCAGCATTTCTCTTGCTTCCCTGTTCGTAGGGAAGCTCAGTTTTAGTCACAGTACCTCCCACAAGTGTCTCCTCAGTGTGTTCCCATTTCCTTAGAAACAGTGTATTTGCTGGGAGAAAAGGGCATTACTGTGCCCTTTCACCGTTCAGCAAATACATTTGTGGAAGCACAGCGCTAGCAGATATAACCGCATCTCGACGTTTTCTAACTCAGGGAACAAGTTGCACACTTCTGAGATGCATTTGGGCAACTTTTTCAGAAATGAGTGTTTTGCCTACAGAGACATGCCTATTTGCGCAGTAGTAGAGATTCTGAGTATGTAACTGGGCTGGATGAAATCAGCATTTCTCTTGCTTCCCTGTGCGTAGGGAAGCTCAGTTTTAGTCACAGTAGCTCCCACAAGTGTCTCCTCAGTGTGTTCCCATTTCCTTAGAAACAGTGTATTTGCTGGGAGAAAAGTGCATTACTGTGCGCTTTCACCGTTCAGCAAATACATGTGTAGAAGCATAGCGCTAGCAGAAACGAACGTTTCTCGACGTTTTCTAACTCAGGGAACAAGTTGCACACTTCTGAGATGCATTTGGGCAACTTTGTCAGAAATGAGTTTTTTGCCTACAGAGACATGCCTATTTGCGCAGTAGTACAAATTCTGAGTATGTAACTGGGCTGGATTAAATCCGCATTTCTCTTGCTTCCCTGTGCGTAGGGAAGCTCAGTTTTAGTCACAGTAGCTCCCACAAGTGTCTCCTCAGTGTGTTCCCATTTCCTTAGAAACAGTGTATTTGCTGGGAGAAAAGTGCATTACTGTGCGCTTTCACCGTTCAGCAAATACATGTGTAGAAGCACAGCGCTAGCAGAAACGACCGTTTCTCGACGTTTTCTAACTAGGGAACAAGTTGCAAACTTCTGAGATGCATTTGGGCAACTTTGTCAGAAATGAGTTTTTTGCCTACAGATTCATGCCTATTTGCACAGTAGTAGAGATTCTGAGTATGTAACTGGGCTTGATGAAATCAGCATTTCTCTTGCTTCCCTGTTTGTACGGAAGCTCAGTTTTAGTCACAGTACCTCCCACAAGTGTCTCCTCAGTGTGTTCCCATTTCCTTAGAAACAGTGTATTTGCTGGGAGAAAAGTGCATTACTGTGCGCTTTCACCGTTCAGCAAATACATGTGTGGAAGCACAGCGCTAGCAGATATGACCGTTTCTCGATGTTTTCTAACTCAGGGAACAAGTTGCACACTTCTGAGATGCATTTGGGCAACTTTGTCAGAAATGAGTTTTTTCCTACAGATTCATGCCTATTTGCGCAGTAGTACAGATTCTGAGTATGTAACTGGGCTTGATGAAATCAGCATTTCTCTTGCTTCCCTGTGCGTAGGGAAGCTCAGTTTTAGTCACAGTACCTCCCACAAGTGTCTCCTCAGTGTGTTCCCATTTCCTTAGAAACAGTGTATTTGCTGGGAGAAAAGTGCATTACTGTGCGCTTTCACCGTTCAGCAAATACATGTGTGGAAGCACAGCGCTAGCAGAATCGAATGTTTCTCGACGTTTTCTAACTCAGGGAACAAGTTGCACACTTCTGAGATGCATTTGGGCAACTTTGTCAGAAATGAGTTTTTTGCCTACAGATTCATGCCTATTTGCGCAGTAGTACCGATTCTGAGTATGTAACTGGGCTTGATGAAATCAGCATTTCTCTTGCTTCCCTGTGCGTAGGGAAGCTCAGTTTTAGTCACAGTAGCTCCCACAAGTGTCTCCTCAGTGTGTTCCCATTTCCTTAGAAACAGTGTATTTGCTGGGAGAAAAGTGCATTACTGTGCGCTTTCACCGTTCAGCAAATACATGTTTAGAAGCACAACGTTAGCAGATATGACCGTTTCTCGATGTTTTCTAACTCAGGGAACAAGTTGCACACTTCTGAGATGCATTTGGGCAACTTTGTCAGAAATGAGTGTTTTGCCTACAGAGACATGCCTATTTGCGCAGTAGTAGAGATTCTGAGTATGTAACTGGGCTGGATGAAATCAGCATTTCTCTTGCTTCCCTGTGCGTAGGGAAGCTCAGTTTTAGTCACAGTAGCTCCCACAAGTGTCTCCTCAGTGTGTTCCCATTTCCTTAGAAACAGTGTATTTGCTGGGAGAAAAGTGCATTACTGTGCGCTTTCACCGTTCAGCAAATACATGTGTGGAAGCACAGCGCTAGCAGAAACGAACGTTACTTGACGTTTTCTAACTCAGGGAACAAGTTGCACACTTCTGAGATGCATTTGGGCAACATTGTCAGAAATGAGTTTTTTGCCTACAGATTCATGCCTATTTGCGCAGTAGTACAGATTCTGAGTATGTAACTGGGCTTGATGAAATCAGCATTTCTCTTGCTTCCCTGTGCGTAGGGAAGCTCAGTTTTAGTCACAGTAGCTCCCACAAGTGTCTCCTCAGTGTGTTCCCATTTCCTTAGAAACAGTGTATTTGCTGGGAGAAAAGTGCATTACTGTGCGCTTTCACCGTTCAGCAAATACATGTGTAGAAGCACAGCGTTAGCAGATATGACCGTTTCTCGACGTTTTCTAACTCAGGGAACAAGTTGCACACTTCTGAGATGCATTTGGGGAACTTTGTCAGAAATGAGTTTTTTGCCTACAGAGACATGCCTATTTGCACAGTAGTACAGATTCTGAGTATGTAACTGGGCTTGATGAAATCAGCATTTCTCTTGCTTCCCTGTGCGTAGGGAAGCTCAGTTTTAGTCACAGTAGCTCCCATGAGTGTCTCCTCAGTGTGTTCCCATTTCCTTAGAAACAGTGTATTTGCTGGGAGAAAAGTGCATTACTGTGCGCTTTCACCGTTCAGCAAATACATGTGTAGAAGCACAGCGCTAGCAGAAACGAACGTTTCTCGACGTTTTCTAACTCAGGGAACAAGTTGCACACTTCTGAGATGCATTTGGGCAACTTTGTCAGAAATGAGTTTTTTGCCTACAGAGACATGCCTATTTGCGCAGTAGTACAGATTCTGAGTATGTAACTGGGCTGGATGAAATCAGCATTTCTCTTGCTTCCCTGTGCGTAGGGAAGCTCAGTTTTAGTCACAGTAGCTCCCACAAGTGTCTCCTCAGTGTGTTCCCATTTCCTTAGAAACAATGTATTTGCTGGGAGAAAAGTGCATTACTGTGCGCTTTCACCGTTCAGCAAATACATGTGTAGAAGTACAGCACTAGCAGATATGACCGCATCTCGACGTTTTCTAACTCAGGGAACAAGTTGCACACTTCTGAGATGCATTTGGGCAACTTTGTCAGAAATGAGTTTTTTGCCTACAGATTCATGCCTATTTGCGCAGTAGTACAGATTCTGAGTATGTAACTGGGCTTGATGAAATCAGCATTTCTCTTGCTTCCCTGTGCGTAGGGAAGCTCAGTTTTAGTCACAGTAGCTCCCACAAGTGTCTCCTCAGTGTGTTCCCATTTCCTTAGAAACAGTGTATTTGCTGGGAGAAAAGTGCATTACTGTGCGCTTTCACCGTTCAGCAAATACATGTGTAGAAGCACAGCGCTAGCAGAAACGAACGTTTCTCGACGTTTTCTAACTCAGGGAACAAGTTGCACACTTCTGAGATGCATTTGGGCAACTTTGTCAGAAATGAGTTTTTGCCTACAGAGACATGCCTATTTGCGCAATAGTACAGATTCTGAGTATGTAACTGGGCTTGATGAAATCAGCATTTCTCTTGCTTCCCTGTGCGTAGGGAAGCTCAGTTTTAGTCACAGTAGCTCCCACAAGTGTCTCCTCAGTGTGTTCCCATTTCCTTAGAAACAGTGTATTTGCTGGGAGAAAAGTGCATTACTGTGCACTTTCACCGTTCAGCAAATACATGTGTAGAAGCACAGCGCTAGCAGAAACGACCGTTTCTCGACGTTTTCTAACTCAGAGAACATGTTGCACACTTCTGAGATGCATTTAGGCAACTTTGTCAGAAATGAGTTTTTTGCCTACAGAGACTTGCCTATTTGCGCAGTAGTACAGATTCTGAGTATGTAACTGGGCTTGATGAAATCAGCATTTCTCTTGCTTCCCTGTGCGTAGGGAAGCTCAGTTTTAGTCACAGTAGCTCCCACAAGTGTCTCCTCAGTGTGTTCCCATTTCCTTAGAAACAGTGTATTTGCTGGGAGAAAAGTGCATTACTGTGCGCTTTCACCGTTCAGCAAATACATGTGTAGAAGCACAGCGCTAGCAGAAAAGACCGTTTCTCGAAGTATTCTAACTCAGGGAACAAGTTGCAAACTTCTGAGATGCATTTGGGCAACTTTGTCAGAAATGAGTTTTTTGCCTTCAGATTCATGCCTATTTGCACAGTAGTAGAGATTCTGAGTATGTAACTGGGCTTGATGAAATCAGCATTTCTCTTGCTTCCCTGTGCGTAGGGAAGCTCAGTTTTAGTCACAGTACCTCCCACAAGTGTCTCCTCAGTGTGTTCCCATTTCCTTAGAAACAGTGTATTTGCTGGGAGAAAAGTGCATTACTGTGCGCTTTCACCGTTCAGCAAATACATGTTTAGAAGCACAACGTTAGCAGATATGACCGTTTCTCGATGTTTTCTAACTCAGGGAACAAGTTGCACACTTCTGAGATGCATTTGGGCAACTTTGTCAGAAATGAGTGTTTTGCCTACAGAGACATGCCTATTTGCGCAGTAGTAGAGATTCTGAGTATGTAACTGGGCTGGATGAAATCAGCATTTCTCTTGCTTCCCTGTGCGTAGGGAAGCTCAGTTTTAGTCACAGTAGCTCCCACAAGTGTCTCCTCAGTGTGTTCCCATTTCCTTAGAAACAGTGTATTTGCTGGGAGAAAAGTGCATTACTGTGCGCTTTCACCGTTCAGCAAATACATGTGTAGAAGCACAGCGCTAGCAGAAAAGACCGTTTCTCAACGTTTTCTAACTCAGGGAACAAGTTGCACACTTCTGAGATGCATTTGGGCAACTTTGTCAGAAATGAGTTTTTTCCTACAGATTCATGCCTATTTGCGCAGTAGTACAGATTCTGAGTATGTAACTGGGCTTGATGAAATCAGCATTTCTCTTGCTTCCCTGTGCGTAGGGAAGCCCAGTTTTAGTCAAAGTAGCTCCCACAAGTGTATCCTCAGTGTGTTCCCATTTCCTTAGAAACAGTGTATTTGCTGGGAGAAAAGTGCATTACTGTGCGCTTTCACCGTTCAGCAAATACATGTGTAGAAGCACAGCGTTAGCAGATATGACCGTTTCTCGACGTTTTCTAACTCAGGGAACAAGTTGCACACTTCTGAGATGCATTTAGGCAACTTGGTCAGAAATGAGTTTTTTGCCTACAGAGACTTGCCTATTTGCGCAGTAGTACAGATTCTGAGTATGTAACTGGGCTTGATGAAATCAGCATTTCTCTTGCTTCCCTGTGCGTAGGGAAGCTCAGTTTTAGTCACAGTAGCTCCCACAAGTGTCTCCTCAGTGTGTTCCCATTTCCTTAGAAACAGTGTATTTGCTGGGAGAAAAGTGCATTACTGTGCGCTTTCACCATTCAGCAAATACATGTGTAGAAGCACAGCGCTAGCAGAAATGACCGTTTCTCGACGTTTTCTAACTCAGGGAACAAGTTGCATACTTCTGAGATGCATTTGGGCAACTTTGTCAGAAATGAGTTTTTTGCCTACAGAGACATGCCTATTTGCACAGTAGTACAGATTCTGAGTATGTAACTGGGCTTGATGAAATCAGCATTTCTCTTGCTTCCCTGTGCGTAGGGAAGCTCAGTTTTAGTCACAGTAGCTCCCACAAGTGTCTCCTCAGTGTGTTCCCATTTCCTTAGAAACAGTGTATTTGCTGGGAGAAAAGTGCATTACTGTGCGCTTTCACCGTTCAGCAAATACATGTGTAGAAGCACAGCGCTAGCAGAAACGAACGTTTCTCGACGTTTTCTAACTCAGGGAACAAGTTGCACACTTCTGAGATGCATTTGGGCAACTTTGTCAGAAATGAGTTTTTTGCCTACAGAGACATGCCTATTTGCGCAGTAGTACAGATTCTGAGTATGTAACTGGGCTGGATTAAATCCGCATTTCTCTTGCTTCCCTGTGCGTAGGGAAGCTCAGTTTTAGTCACAGTAGCTCCCACAAGTGTCTCCTCAGTGTGTTCCCATTTCCTTAGAAACAGTGTATTTGCTGGGAGAAAAGTGCATTACTGTGCGCTTTCACCGTTCAGCAAATACATGTGTAGAAGCACAGCGCTAGCAGAAACGACCGTTTCTCGACGTTTTCTAACTCAGGGAAATTGTTGCACACTTCTGAGATGCATTTGGGCAACTTTGTCAGAAATGAGTTTTTTGCCTACAGAGACATGCCTATTTGCGCAGTAGTACAGATTCTGAGTATGTAACTGGGCTGGATGAAATCAGCATTTCACTTGCTTCCCTGTGTGTAGGGAAGCTCAGTTTTAGTCACAGTAGCTCCCACAAGTGTCTCCTCAGTGTGTTCCCATTTCCTTAGAAACAGTGTATTTGCTGGGAGAAAAGTGCATTACTGTGCGCTTTCACCGTTCAGCAAATACATGTGTAGAAGCACAGCACTAGCAGAAACGAACGTTTCTCGACGTTTTCTAACTCAGGGAACAAGTTGCACACTTCTGAGATGCATTTGTGCAACTTTGTCAGAAATGAGTTTTTTGCCTACAGAGACATGCCTATTTGCGCAGTAGTACAGATTCTGAGTATGTAACTGGGCTGGATTAAATCCGCATTTCTCTTGCTTCCCTGTGCGTAGGGAAGCTCAGTTTTAGTCACAGTAGCTCCCACAAGTGTCTCCTCAGTGTGTTCCCATTTCCTTAGAAACAGTGTATTTGCTGGGAGAAAAGTGCATTACTGTGCGCTTTCACCGTTCAGCAAATACATGTGTAGAAGCACAGCGCTAGCAGAAACGACCGTTTCTCGACGTTTTCTAACTCAGGGAAATTGTTGCACACTTCTGAGATGCATTTGGGCAACTTTGTCAGAAATGAGTTTTTTGCCTACAGAGACATGCCTATTTGCGCAGTAGTACAGATTCTGAGTATGTAACTGGGCTGGATGAAATCAGCATTTCACTTGCTTCCCTGTGTGTAGGGAAGCTCAGTTTTAGTCACAGTAGCTCCCACAAGTGTCTCCTCAGTGTGTTCCCATTTCCTTAGAAACAGTGTATTTGCTGGGAGAAAAGTGCATTACTGTGCGCTTTCACCGTTCAGCAAATACATGTGTAGAAGCACAGCACTAGCAGAAACGAACGTTTCTCGACGTTTTCTAACTCAGGGAACAAGTTGCACACTTCTGAGATGCATTTGTGCAACTTTGTCAGAAATGAGTTTTTTGCCTACAGAGACATGCCTATTTGCGCAGTAGTACAGATTCTGAGTATGTAACTGGGCTTGATGAAATCAGCATTTCTCTTGCTTCCCTGTGCGTAGGGAAGCTCAGTTTTAGTCACAGTAGCTCCCACAAGTGTCTCCTCAGTGTGTTCCCATTTCCTTAGAAACAGTGTATTTGCTGGGAGAAAAGTGCATTACTGTGCGCTTTCACCGTTCAGCAAATACATGTGTAGAAGCACAGCGCTAGCAGAAACGAACGTTTCTCGACGTTTTCTAACTCAGGGAACATGTTGCACACTTCTGAGATGCATTTGGGCAACTTTGTCAGAAATGAGTTTTTTGCCTACAGAGACATGCCTATTTGCGCAGTAGTACAGATTCTGATTATGTAACTGGGCTTGATGAAATCAGCATTTCTCTTGCTTCCCTGTGTGTAGGGAAGCTCAGTTTTAGTCACAGTAGCTCCCACAAGTGTCTCCTCAGTGTGTTCCCATTTCCTTAGAAACAGTGTATTTGCTGGGAGAAAAGTGCATTACTGTGCGCTTTCACCGTTCAGCAAATACATGTGTAGAAGCACAGCGCTAGCAGAAAAGACCGTTTCTCGACGTTTTCTAACTCAGGGAACAAGTTGCAAACTTCTGAGATGCATTTGGGCAACTTTGTCAGAAATGAGTTTTTTGCCTACAGATTCATGCCTATTTGCACAGTAGTAGAGATTCTGAGTATGTAACTGGGCTTGATGAAATCAGCATTTCTCTTGCTTCCCTGTTCGTAGGGAAGCTCAGTTTTAGTCACAGTACCTCCCACAAGTGTCTCCTCAGTGTGTTCCCATTTCCTTAGAAACAGTGTATTTGCTGGGAGAAAAGGGCATTACTGTGCCCTTTCACCGTTCAGCAAATACATTTGTGGAAGCACAGCGCTAGCAGATATAACCGCATCTCGACGTTTTCTAACTCAGGGAACAAGTTGCACACTTCTGAGATGCATTTGGGCAACTTTGTCAGAAATGAGTGTTTTGCCTACAGAGACATGCCTATTTGCGCAGTAGTAGAGATTCTGAGTATGTAACTGGGCTGGATGAAATCAGCATTTCTCTTGCTTCCCTGTGCGTAGGGAAGCTCAGTTTTAGTCACAGTAGCTCCCACAAGTGTCTCCTCAGTGTGTTCCCATTTCCTTAGAAACAGTGTATTTGCTGGGAGAAAAGTGCATTACTGTGCGCTTTCACCGTTCAGCAAATACATGTGTAGAAGCACAGCGCTAGCAGAAACGAACGTTTCTCGACGTTTTCTAACTCAGGGAACAAGTTGCACACTTCTGAGATGCATTTGGGCAACTTTGTCAGAAATGAGTTTTTTGCCTACAGAGACATGCCTATTTGCGCAGTAGTACAAATTCTGAGTATGTAACTGGGCTGGATTAAATCCGCATTTCTCTTGCTTCCCTGTGCGTAGGGAAGCTCAGTTTTAGTCACAGTAGCTCCCACA
This sequence comes from Acomys minous, assembly GCF_964271855.1. Taxonomy (NCBI): domain Eukaryota; kingdom Metazoa; phylum Chordata; class Mammalia; order Rodentia; family Muridae; genus Acomys; species Acomys minous. The sequence goes on from NC_140494.1 coordinate 66,625,635, forward strand.
AGTGTCTCCTCAGTGTGTTCCCATTTCCTTAGAAACAGTGTATTTGCTGGGAGAAAAGTGCATTACTGTGCGCTTTCACCGTTCAGCAAATACATGTGTAGAAGCACAGCGCTAGCAGAAACGACCGTTTCTCGACGTTTTCTAACTCAGGGAACAAGTTGCAAACTTCTGAGATGCATTTGGGCAACTTTGTCAGAAATGAGTTTTTTGCCTACAGATTCATGCCTATTTGCACAGTAGTAGAGATTCTGAGTATGTAACTGGGCTTGATGAAATCAGCATTTCTCTTGCTTCCCTGTTTGTAGGGAACCTCAGTTTTAGTCACAGTACCTCCCACAAGTGTCTCCTCAGTGTGTTCCCATTTCCTTAGAAACAGTGTATTTGCTGGGAGAAAAGTGCATTACTGTGCGCTTTCACCGTTCAGCAAATACATGTGTGGAAGCACAGCGCTAGCAGATATGACCGTTTCTCGATGTTTTCTAACTCAGGGAACAAGTTGCACACTTCTGAGATGCATTTGGGCAACTTTGTCAGAAATGAGTTTTTTCCTACAGATTCATGCCTATTTGCGCAGTAGTACAGATTCTGAGTATGTAACTGGGCTTGATGAAATCAGCATTTCTCTTGCTTCCCTGTGCATAGGGAAGCCCAGTTTTAGTCATAGTAGCTCCCACAAGTGTATCCTCAGTGTGTTCCCATTTCCTTAGAAACAGTGTATTTGCTGGGAGAAAAGTGCATTACTGTGCGCTTTCACCGTTCAGCAAATACATGTGTAGAAGCACAGCGTTAGCAGATATGACCGTTTCTCGATGTTTTCTAACTCAGAGAACAAGTTGCACACTTCTGAGATGCATTTAGGCAACTTTGTCAGAAATGAGTTTTTTGCCTACAGAGACTTGCCTATTTGCGCAGTAGTACAGATTCTGAGTATGTAACTGGGCTTGATGAAATCAGCATTTCTCTTGCTTCCCTGTGCGTAGGGAAGCTCAGTTTTAGTCACAGTAGCTCCCACAAGTGTCTCCTCAGTGTGTTCCCATTTCCTTAGAAACAGTGTATTTGCTGGGAGAAAAGTGCATTACTGTGCGCATTCACCATTCAGCAAATACATGTGTAGAAGCACAGCGCTACCAGAAATGACCGTTTCTCGACGTTTTCTAACTCAGGGAACAAGTTGCACACTTCTGAGATGCATCTGGGCAACTTTGTCAGAAATGAGTTTTTTAGCTACAGAGACATGCCTATTTGCGCATTAGTACAGATTCTGAGTATGTAACTGGGCTTGATGAAATCAGCATTTCTCTTGCTTCCCTGTGCGTAGGGAAGCTCAGTTTTAGTCACAGTAGCTCCCACAAGTGTCTCCTCAGTGTGTTCCCATTACCTTAGAAACAGTGTATTTGCTGGGAGAAAAGTGCATTACTGTGCGCTTTCACCGTTCAGCAAATACATGTGTAGAAGCACAGATCTAGCAGAAACAAACGTTTCTCGACGTTTTCTAACTCAGGGAACAAGTTGCACACTTCTGAGATGCATGGGCAACTTTGTCAGAAATGAGTTTTTTGCCTACAGAGACATGCCTATTTGCGCAGTAGTACAGATTCTGAGTATGTAACTGGGCATGATGAAATCAGCATTTCTCTTGCTTCCCTGTGTGTAGGGAAGCTCAGTTTTAGTCACAGTAGCTCCCACAAGTGTCTCCTCAGTGTGTTCCCATTTCCTTAGAAACAGTGTATTTGCTGGGAGAAAAGTGCATTACTGTGCGCTTTCACCGTTCAGCAAATACATGTGTAGAAGCACAGCGCTAGCAGAAAAGACCGTTTCTCGACGTTTTCTAACTCAGGGAACAAGTTGCAAACTTCTGAGATGCATTTGGGCAACTTTGTCAGAAATGAGTTTTTTGCCTACAGATTCATGCCTATTTGCACAGTAGTAGAGATTCTGAGTATGTAACTGGGCTTGATGAAATCAGCATTTCTCTTGCTTCCCTGTGCGTAGGGAAGCTCAGTTTTAGTCACAGTACCTCCCACAAGTGTCTCCTCAGTGTGTTCCCATTTCCTTAGAAACAGTGTATTTGCTGGGAGAAAAGTGCATTACTGTGCGCTTTCACCGTTCAGCAAATACATGTGTAGAAGCACAGCGTTAGCAGATATGACCGTTTCTCGATGTTTTCTAACTCAGGGAACAAGTTGCACACTTCTGAGATGCATTTGGGCAACTTTGTCAGAAATGAGTTTTTTGCCTAAAGAGACATGCCTATTTGCGCAGTAGTACAGATTCTGAGTATGTAACTGGGCTTGATGAAATCAGCATTTCTCTTGCTTCCCTGTGCGTAGGGAAGCTCAGTTTTAGTCACAGTAGCTCCCACAAGTGTCTCCTCAGTGTGTTCCCATTTCCTTAGAAACAGTGTATTTGCTGGGAGAAAAGTGCATTACTGTGCGCTTTCACCGTTCAGCAAATACATGTGTAGAAGCACAGCGCTAGCAGAAACGAACGTTTCTCGACGTTTTCTAACTCAGGGAACAAGTTGCACACTTCTGAGATGCATTTGGGCAACTTTGTCAGAAATGAGTTTTTTCCTACAGATTCATGCCTATTTGCGCAGTAGTACAGATTCTGAGTATGTAACTGGGCTGGATGAAATCAGCATTTCTCTTGCTTCCCTGTGCGTAGGGAAGCTCAGTTTTAGTCACAGTAGCTCCCACAAGTGTCTCCTCAGTGTGTTCCCATTTCCTTAGAAACAGTGTATTTGCTGGGAGAAAAGTGCATTACTGTGCACTTTCACATTTCAGCAAATACATGTGTAGAAGCACAGCGTTAGCAGATATAACCGTTTCTCGACGTTTTCTAACTCAGGGAACAAGTTGCACACTTCTGAGATGCATTTGGGCAACTTTGTCAGAAATGAGTTTTTTCCTACAGATTCATGCCTATTTGCGCAGTAGTACAGATTCTGAGTATGTAACTGGGCTTGATGAAATCAGCATTTCTCTTGCTTCCCTGTGCGTAGGGAAGCCCAGTTTTAGTCAAAGTAGCTCCCACAAGTGTATCCTCAGTGTGTTCCCATTTCCTTAGAAACAGTGTATTTGCTGGGAGAAAAGTGCATTACTGTGCGCTTTCACCGTTCAGCAAATACATGTGTAGAAGCACAGCGTTAGCAGATATGACCGTTTCTCGACGTTTTCTAACTCAGGGAACAAGTTGCACACTTCTGAGATGCATTTAGGCAACTTGGTCAGAAATGAGTTTTTTGCCTACAGAGACTTGCCTATTTGCGCAGTAGTACAGATTCTGAGTATGTAACTGGGCTTGATGAAATCAGCATTTCTCTTGCTTCCCTGTGCGTAGGGAAGCTCAGTTTTAGTCACAGTAGCTCCCACAAGTGTCTCCTCAGTGTGTTCCCATTTCCTTAGAAACAGTGTATTTGCTGGGAGAAAAGTGCATTACTGTGCGCTTTCACCATTCAGCAAATACATGTGTAGAAGCACAGCGCTAGCAGAAATGACCGTTTCTCGACGTTTTCTAACTCAGGGAACAAGTTGCATACTTCTGAGATGCATTTGGGCAACTTTGTCAGAAATGAGTTTTTTGCCTACAGAGACATGCCTATTTGCACAGTAGTACAGATTCTGAGTATGTAACTGGGCTTGATGAAATCAGCATTTCTCTTGCTTCCCTGTGCGTAGGGAAGCTCAGTTTTAGTCACAGTAGCTCCCACAAGTGTCTCCTCAGTGTGTTCCCATTTCCTTAGAAACAGTGTATTTGCTGGGAGAAAAGTGCATTACTGTGCGCTTTCACCGTTCAGCAAATACATGTGTAGAAGCACAGCGCTAGCAGAAACGAACGTTTCTCGACGTTTTCTAACTCAGGGAACAAGTTGCACACTTCTGAGATGCATTTGGGCAACTTTGTCAGAAATGAGTTTTTTGCCTACAGAGACATGCCTATTTGCGCAGTAGTACAGATTCTGTGTATGTAACTGGGCTAGATTAAATCCGCATTTCTCTTGCTTCCCTGTGCATAGGGAAGCTCAGTTTTAGTCACAGTAGCTCCCACAAGTGTCTCCTCAGTGTGTTCCCATTTCCTTAGAAACAGTGTATTTGCTGGGAGAAAAGTGCATTACTGTGCGCTTTCACCGTTCAGCAAATACATGTGTAGAAGCACAGCGCTAGCAGAAACGACCGTTTCTCGACGTTTTCTAACTCAGGGAAATTGTTGCACACTTCTGAGATGCATTTGGGCAACTTTGTCAGAAATGAGTTTTTTGCCTACAGAGACATGCCTATTTGCGCAGTAGTACAGATTCTGAGTATGTAACTGGGCTGGATGAAATCAGCATTTCACTTGCTTCCCTGTGTGTAGGGAAGCTCAGTTTTAGTCACAGTAGCTCCCACAAGTGTCTCCTCAGTGTGTTCCCATTTCCTTAGAAACAGTGTATTTGCTGGGAGAAAAGTGCATTACTGTGCGCTTTCACCGTTCAGCAAATACATGTGTAGAAGCACAGCACTAGCAGAAACGAACGTTTCTCGACGTTTTCTAACTCAGGGAACAAGTTGCACACTTCTGAGATGCATTTGTGCAACTTTGTCAGAAATGAGTTTTTTGCCTACAGAGACATGCCTATTTGCGCAGTAGTACAGATTCTGAGTATGTAACTGGGCTTGATGAAATCAGCATTTCTCTTGCTTCCCTGTGCGTAGGGAAGCTCAGTTTTAGTCACAGTAGCTCCCACAAGTGTCTCCTCAGTGTGTTCCCATTTCCTTAGAAACAGTGTATTTGCTGGGAGAAAAGTGCATTACTGTGCGCTTTCACCGTTCAGCAAATACATGTGTAGAAGCACAGCGCTAGCAGAAACGAACGTTTCTCGACGTTTTCTAACTCAGGGAACATGTTGCACACTTCTGAGATGCATTTGGGCAACTTTGTCAGAAATGAGTTTTTTGCCTACAGAGACATGCCTATTTGCGCAGTAGTACAGATTCTGAGTATGTAACTGGGCTTGATGAAATCAGCATTTCTCTTGCTTCCCTGTGTGTAGGGAAGCTCAGTTTTAGTCACAGTAGCTCCCACAAGTGTCTCCTCAGTGTGTTCCCATTTCCTTAGAAACAGTGTATTTGCTGGGAGAAAAGTGCATTACTGTGCGCTTTCACCGTTCAGCAAATACTTGTGTAGAAGCACAGCGCTAGCAGAAAAGACCGTTTCTCGACGTTTTCTAACTCAGGGAACAAGTTGCAAACTTCTGAGATGCATTTGGGCAACTTTGTCAGAAATGAGTTTTTTGCCTACAGATTCATGCCTATTTGCACAGTAGTAGAGATTCTGAGTATGTAACTGGGCTTGATGAAATCAGCATTTCTCTTGCTTCCCTGTTCGTAGGGAAGCTCAGTTTTAGTCACAGTACCTCCCACAAGTGTCTCCTCAGTGTGTTCCCATTTCCTTAGAAACAGTGTATTTGCTGGGAGAAAAGGGCATTACTGTGCCCTTTCACCGTTCAGCAAATACATTTGTGGAAGCACAGCGCTAGCAGATATAACCGCATCTCGACGTTTTCTAACTCAGGGAACAAGTTGCACACTTCTGAGATGCATTTGGGCAACTTTGTCAGAAATGAGTGTTTTGCCTACAGAGACATGCCTATTTGCGCAGTAGTAGAGATTCTGAGTATGTAACTGGGCTGGATGAAATCAGCATTTCTCTTGCTTCCCTGTGCGTAGGGAAGCTCAGTTTTAGTCACAGTAGCTCCCACAAGTGTCTCCTCAGTGTGTTCCCATTTCCTTAGAAACAGTGTATTTGCTGGGAGAAAAGTGCATTACAGTGCGCTTTCACCGTTCAGCAAATACATGTGTAGAAGCACAGCGCTAGCAGAAACGAACGTTTCTCGACGTTTTCTAACTCAGGGAACAAGTTGCACACTTCTGAGATGCATTTGGGCAACTTTGTCAGAAATGAGTTTTTTGCCTACAGAGACATGCCTATTTGCGCAGTAGTACAAATTCTGAGTATGTAACTGGGCTGGATTAAATCCGCATTTCTCTTGCTTCCCTGTGCGTAGGGAAGCTCAGTTTTAGTCACAGTAGCTCCCACAAGTGTCTCCTCAGTGTGTTCCCATTTCCTTAGAAACAGTGTATTTGCTGGGAGAAAAGTGCATTACTGTGCGCTTTCACCGTTCAGCAAATACATGTGTAGAAGCACAGCGCTAGCAGAAACGACCGTTTCTCGACGTTTTCTAACTCAGGGAACAAGTTGCAAACTTCTGAGATGCATTTGGGCAACTTTGTCAGAAATGAGTTTTTTGCCTACAGATTCATGCCTATTTGCACAGTAGTAGAGATTCTGAGTATGTAACTGGGCTTGATGAAATCAGCATTTCTCTTGCTTCCCTGTTTGTAGGGAACCTCAGTTTTAGTCACAGTACCTCCCACAAGTGTCTCCTCAGTGTGTTCCCATTTCCTTAGAAACAGTGTATTTGCTGGGAGAAAAGTGCATTACTGTGCGCTTTCACCGTTCAGCAAATACATGTGTGGAAGCACAGCGCTAGCAGATATGACCGTTTCTCGATGTTTTCTAACTCAGGGAACAAGTTGCACACTTCTGAGATGCATTTGGGCAACTTTGTCAGAAATGAGTTTTTTCCTACAGATTCATGCCTATTTGCGCAGTAGTACAGATTCTGAGTATGTAACTGGGCTTGATGAAATCAGCATTTCTCTTGCTTCCCTGTGCATAGGGAAGCCCAGTTTTAGTCATAGTAGCTCCCACAAGTGTATCCTCAGTGTGTTCCCATTTCCTTAGAAACAGTGTATTTGCTGGGAGAAAAGTGCATTACTGTGCGCTTTCACCGTTCAGCAAATACATGTGTAGAAGCACAGCGTTAGCAGATATGACCGTTTCTCGATGTTTTCTAACTCAGAGAACAAGTTGCACACTTCTGAGATGCATTTAGGCAACTTTGTCAGAAATGAGTTTTTTGCCTACAGAGACTTGCCTATTTGCGCAGTAGTACAGATTCTGAGTATGTAACTGGGCTTGATGAAATCAGCATTTCTCTTGCTTCCCTGTGCGTAGGGAAGCTCAGTTTTAGTCACAGTAGCTCCCACAAGTGTCTCCTCAGTGTGTTCCCATTTCCTTAGAAACAGTGTATTTGCTGGGAGAAAAGTGCATTACTGTGCGCATTCACCATTCAGCAAATACATGTGTAGAAGCACAGCGCTACCAGAAATGACCGTTTCTCGACGTTTTCTAACTCAGGGAACAAGTTGCACACTTCTGAGATGCATCTGGGCAACTTTGTCAGAAATGAGTTTTTTAGCTACAGAGACATGCCTATTTGCGCATTAGTACAGATTCTGAGTATGTAACTGGGCTTGATGAAATCAGCATTTCTCTTGCTTCCCTGTGCGTAGGGAAGCTCAGTTTTAGTCACAGTAGCTCCCACAAGTGTCTCCTCAGTGTGTTCCCATTACCTTAGAAACAGTGTATTTGCTGGGAGAAAAGTGCATTACTGTGCGCTTTCACCGTTCAGCAAATACATGTGTAGAAGCACAGATCTAGCAGAAACAAACGTTTCTCGACGTTTTCTAACTCAGGGAACAAGTTGCACACTTCTGAGATGCATGGGCAACTTTGTCAGAAATGAGTTTTTTGCCTACAGAGACATGCCTATTTGCGCAGTAGTACAGATTCTGAGTATGTAACTGGGCATGATGAAATCAGCATTTCTCTTGCTTCCCTGTGTGTAGGGAAGCTCAGTTTTAGTCACAGTAGCTCCCACAAGTGTCTCCTCAGTGTGTTCCCATTTCCTTAGAAACAGTGTATTTGCTGGGAGAAAAGTGCATTACTGTGCGCTTTCACCGTTCAGCAAATACATGTGTAGAAGCACAGCGCTAGCAGAAAAGACCGTTTCTCGACGTTTTCTAACTCAGGGAACAAGTTGCAAACTTCTGAGATGCATTTGGGCAACTTTGTCAGAAATGAGTTTTTTGCCTACAGATTCATGCCTATTTGCACAGTAGTAGAGATTCTGAGTATGTAACTGGGCTTGATGAAATCAGCATTTCTCTTGCTTCCCTGTGCGTAGGGAAGCTCAGTTTTAGTCACAGTACCTCCCACAAGTGTCTCCTCAGTGTGTTCCCATTTCCTTAGAAACAGTGTATTTGCTGGGAGAAAAGTGCATTACTGTGCGCTTTCACCGTTCAGCAAATACATGTGTAGAAGCACAGCGTTAGCAGATATGACCGTTTCTCGATGTTTTCTAACTCAGGGAACAAGTTGCACACTTCTGAGATGCATTTGGGCAACTTTGTCAGAAATGAGTTTTTTGCCTAAAGAGACATGCCTATTTGCGCAGTAGTACAGATTCTGAGTATGTAACTGGGCTTGATGAAATCAGCATTTCTCTTGCTTCCCTGTGCGTAGGGAAGCTCAGTTTTAGTCACAGTAGCTCCCACAAGTGTCTCCTCAGTGTGTTCCCATTTCCTTAGAAACAGTGTATTTGCTGGGAGAAAAGTGCATTACTGTGCGCTTTCACCGTTCAGCAAATACATGTGTAGAAGCACAGCGCTAGCAGAAACGAACGTTTCTCGACGTTTTCTAACTCAGGGAACAAGTTGCACACTTCTGAGATGCATTTGGGCAACTTTGTCAGAAATGAGTTTTTTCCTACAGATTCATGCCTATTTGCGCAGTAGTACAGATTCTGAGTATGTAACTGGGCTGGATGAAATCAGCATTTCTCTTGCTTCCCTGTGCGTAGGGAAGCTCAGTTTTAGTCACAGTAGCTCCCACAAGTGTCTCCTCAGTGTGTTCCCATTTCCTTAGAAACAGTGTATTTGCTGGGAGAAAAGTGCATTACTGTGCACTTTCACATTTCAGCAAATACATGTGTAGAAGCACAGCGTTAGCAGATATAACCGTTTCTCGACGTTTTCTAACTCAGGGAACAAGTTGCACACTTCTGAGATGCATTTGGGCAACTTTGTCAGAAATGAGTTTTTTGCCTACAGAGACATGCCTATTTGCGCAGTAGTACAGATTCTGAGTATGTAACTGGGCTGGATGAAATCAGCATTTCTCTTGCTTCCCTGTGCGTAGGGAAGCTCAGTTTTAGTCACAGTAGCTCCCACAAGTGTCTCCTCAGTGTGTTCCCATTTCCTTAGAAACAGTGTATTTGCTGGGAGAAAAGTGCATTACTGTGCGCTTTCAACGTTCAGCAAATACATGTGTAGAAGCACAGCGTTAGCAGATATGACCGTTTCTCGATGTTTTCTAACTCAGGGAACAAGTTGCACACTTCTGAGATGCATTTGGGCAACTTTGTCAGAAATGAGTTTTTTGCCTAAAGAGACATGCCTATTTGCGCAGTAGTACAGATTCTGAGTATGTAACTGGGCTTGATGAAATCAGCATTTCTCTTGCTTCCCTGTGCGTAGGGAAGCTCAGTTTTAGTCACAGTAGCTCCCACAAGTGTCTCCTCAGTGTGTTCCCATTTCCTTAGAAACAGTGTATTTGCTGGGAGAAAAGTGCATTACTGTGCGCTTTCACCGTTCAGCAAATACATGTGTAGAAGCACAGCGCTAGCAGAAACGAACGTTTCTCGACGTTTTCTAACTCAGGGAACAAGTTGCACACTTCTGAGATGCCTTTGGGCAACTTTGTCAGAAATGAGTTTTTTCCTACAGATTCATGCCTATTTGCGCAGTAGTACAGATTCTGAGTATGTAACTGGGCTTGATGAAATCAGCATTTCTCTTGCTTCCCTGTGCGTAGGGAAGCTCAGTTTTAGTCACAGTAGCTCCCACAAGTGTCTCCTCAGTGTGTTCCCATTTCCTTAGAAACAGTGTATTTGCTGGGAGAAAAGTGCATTACTGTGCGCTTTCACCGTTCAGCAAATACATGTGTAGAAGCACAGAGCTAGCAGAAACAAACGTTTCTCGACGTTTTCTAACTCAGGGAACAAGTTGCACACTTCTGAGATGCATTTGGGCAACTTTGTCAGAAATGAGTTTTTTGCCTACAGAGACATGCCTATTTGCGCAGTAGTACAGATTCTGAGTATGTAACTGGGCTTGATGAAATCAGCATTTCTCTTGCTTCCCTGTGCGTAGGGAAGCTCAGTTTTAGTCACAGTAGCTCCAACAAGTGTCTCCTCAGTGTGTTCCCATTTCCTTAGAAACAGTGTATTTGCTGGGAGAAAAGTGCATTACTGTGCGCTTTCACCATTCAGCAAATACATGTGTAGAAGCACAGCGCTAGCAGAAATGACCGTTTCTCGACGTTTTCTAACTCAGGGAACAAGTTGCACACTTCTGAGATGCATTTGGGCAACTTTGTCAGAAATGAGTTTTTTGCCTACAGATTCATACCTATTTGCGCAGTAGTACAGATTCTGAGTATGTAACTGGGCTTGATGAAATCAGCATTTCTCTTGCTTCCCTGTGCGTAGGGAAGCTCAGTTTTAGTCACAGTAGCTCCCACAAGTGTCTCCTCAGTGTGTTCCCATTTCCTTAGAAACAGTGTATTTGCTGGGAGAAAAGTGCATTACTGTGCACTTTCACCGTTCAGCATATACATGTGTAGAAGCACAGAGCTAGCAGAAACAAACGTTTCTCGACGTTTTCTAACTCAGGGAACAAGTTGCACACTTCTGAGATGCATTTGGGCAACTTTGTCAGAAATGAGTTTTTTGCCTACAGAGACATGCCTATTTGCGCAGTAGTACAGATTCTGAGTATGTAACTGGGCTTGATGAAATCAGCATTTCTCTTGCTTCCCTGTGCGTAGGGAAGCTCAGTTTTAGTCACAGTAGCTCCCACATGTGTCTCCTCAGTGTGTTCCCATTTCCTTAGAAACAGTGTATTTGCTGGGAGAAAAGTGCATTACTGTGCGCTTTCACCGTTCAGCAAATACATGTGTAGAAGCACAGCGCTAGCAGAAACGAACGTTTCTCGACGTTTTCTAACTCAGGGAACAAGTTGCACACTTCTGAGATGCATTTGGGCAACTTTGTCAGCAATGAGTTTTTTGCCTACAGAGACATGCCTATTTGCGCAGTAGTACAGATTCTGAGTATGTAACTGGGCATGATGAAATCAGCATTTCTCTTGCTTCCCTGTGTGTAGGGAAGCTCAGTTTTAGTCACAGTAGCTCCCACAAGTGTCTCCTCAGTGTGTTCCCATTTCCTTAGAAACAGTGTATTTGCTGGGAGAAAAGTGCATTACTGTGCGCTTTCACCGTTCAGCAAATACATGTGTAGAAGCACAGCGCTAGCAGAAAAGACCGTTTCTCGACGTTTTCTAACTCAGGGAACAAGTTGCAAACTTCTGAGATGCATTTGGGCAACTTTGTCAGAAATGAGTTTTTTGCCTACAGATTCATGCCTATTTGCACAGTAGTAGAGATTCTGAGTATGTAACTGGGCTTGATGAAATCAGCATTTCTCTTGCTTCCCTGTGCGTAGGGAAGCTCAGTTTTAGTCACAGTACCTCCCACAAGTGTCTCCTCAGTGTGTTCCCATTTCCTTAGAAACAGTGTATTTGCTGGGAGAAAAGTGCATTACTGTGCGCTTTCACCGTTCAGCAAATACATGTGTAGAAGCACAACGTTAGCAGATATGACCGTTTCTCGATGTTTTCTAACTCAGGGAACAAGTTGCACACTTCTGAGATGCATTTGGGCAACTTTGTCAGAAATGAGTGTTTTGCCTACAGAGACATGCCTATTTGCGCAGTAGTACAGATTCTGTGTATGTAACTGGGCTGGATGAAATCAGCATTTCTCTTGCTTCCCTGTGCGTAGGGAAGCTCAGTTTTAGTCCCAGTAGCTCCCACAAGTGTCTCCTCAGTGTGTTCCCATTTCCTTAGAAACAGTGTATTTGCTGGGAGAAAAGTGCATTACTGTGCACTTTCACATTTCAGCAAATACATGTGTAGAAGCACAGCGTTAGCAGATATAACCGTTTCTCGACGTTTTCTAACTCAGGGAACAAGTTGCACACTTCTGAGATGCATTTGGGCAACTTTGTCAGAAATGAGTTTTTTGCCTACAGAGACATGCCTATTTGCGCAGTAGTACAGATTCTGAGTATGTAACTGGGCTTGATGAAATCAGCATTTCTCTTGCTTCCCTGTGCGTAGGGAAGCTCAGTTTTAGTCACAGTAGCTCCCACAAGTGTCTCCTCAGTGTGTTCCCATTTCCTTAGAAACAGTGTATTTGCTGGGAGAAAAGTGCATTACTGTGCGCTTTCACCGTTCAGCAAATACATGTGTAGAAGCACAGCGCTAGCAGAAACGAACGTTTCTCGACGTTTTCTAACTCAGGAAACAAGTTGCACACTTCTGAGATGCATTTGGGCAACTTTGTCAGCAATGAGTTTTTTGCCTACAGAGACATGCCTATTTGCGCAGTAGTACAGATTCTGAGTATGTAACTGGGCATGATGAAATCAGCATTTCTCTTGCTTCCCTGTGTGTAGGGAAGCTCAGTTTTAGTCACAGTAGCTCCCACAAGTGTCTCCTCAGTGTGTTCCCATTTCCTTAGAAACAGTGTATTTGCTGGGAGAAAAGTGCATTACTGTGCGCTTTCACCGTTCAGCAAATACATGTGTAGAAGCACAGCGCTAGCAGAAAAGACCGTTTCTCGACGTTTTCTAACTCAGGGAACAAGTTGCAAACTTCTGAGATGCATTTGGGCAACTTTGTCAGAAATGAGTTTTTTGCCTACAGATTCATGCCTATTTGCACAGTAGTAGAGATTCTGAGTATGTAACTGGGCTTGATGAAATCAGCATTTCTCTTGCTTCCCTGTGCGTAGGGAAGCTCAGTTTTAGTCACAGTACCTCCCACAAGTGTCTCCTCAGTGTGTTCCCATTTCCTTAGAAACAGTGTATTTGCTGGGAGAAAAGTGCATTACTGTGCGCTTTCACCGTTCAGCAAATACATGTGTAGAAGCACAACGTTAGCAGATATGACCGTTTCTCGATGTTTTCTAACTCAGGGAACAAGTTGCACACTTCTGAGATGCATTTGGGCAACTTTGTCAGAAATGAGTGTTTTGCCTACAGAGACATGCCTATTTGCGCAGTAGTAGAGATTCTGAGTATGTAACTGGGCTGGATGAAATCAGCATTTCTCTTGCTTCCCTGTGCGTAGGGAAGCTCAGTTTTAGTCCCAGTAGCTCCCACAAGTGTCTCCTCAGTGTGTTCCCATTTCCTTAGAAACAGTGTATTTGCTGGGAGAAAAGTGCATTACTGTGCACTTTCACATTTCAGCAAATACATGTGTAGAAGCACAGCGTTAGCAGATATAACCGTTTCTCGACGTTTTCTAACTCAGGGAACAAGTTGCACACTTCTGAGATGCATTTGGGCAACTTTGTCAGAAATGAGTTTTTTGCCTACAGAGACATGCCTATTTGCGCAGTAGTACAGATTCTGAGTATGTAACTGGGCTGGATGAAATCAGCATTTCTCTTGCTTCCCTGTGCGTAGGGAAGCTCAGTTTTAGTCACAGTAGCTCCCACAAGTGTCTCCTCAGTGTGTTCCCATTTCCTTAGAAACAGTGTATGTGCTGGGAGAAAAGTGCATTACTGTGCGCTTTCACCGTTCAGCAAATACATGTGTAGAAGCACAGCGCTAGCAGAAACGAACGTTTCTCGACGTTTTCTAACTCAGGGAACAAGTTGCACACTTCTGAGATGCATTTGGGCAACTTTGTCAGAAATGAGTTTTTTGCCTAAAGACACATGCCTATTTGCGCAGTAGTACAGATTCTGAGTATGTAACTGGGCTTGATGAAATCAGCATTTCTCTTGCTTCCCTGTGCGTAGGGAAGCTCAGTTTTAGTCACAGTAGCTCCCACAAGTGTCTCCTCAGTGTGTTCCCATTTCCTTAGAAACAGTGTATTTGCTGGGAGAAAAGTGCATTACTGTGCGCTTTCACCGTTCAGCAAATACATGTGTAGAAGCACAGAGCTAGCAGAAACAAACGTTTCTCGACGTTTTCTAACTCAGGGAACAAGTTGCACACTTCTGAGATGCATTTGGGCAACTTTGTCAGAAATGAGTTTTTTGCCTACAGAGACAAGCCTATTTGCGCAGTAGTACAGATTCTGAGTATGTAACTGGGCTTGATGAAATCAGCATTTCTCTTGCTTCCCTGTGCGTAGGGAAGCTCAGTTTTAGTCACAGTAGCTCCCACAAGTGTCTCCTCAGTGTGTTCCCATTTCCTTAGAAACAGTGTATTTGCTGGGAGAAAAGTGCATTACTGTGCGCTTTCACCGTTCAGCAAATACATGTGTAGAAGCACAGCGTTAGCAGATATGACCGTTTCTCGACGTTTTCTAACTCAGGGAACAAGTTGCACACTTCTGAGATGCATTTGGGCAACTTTGTCAGAAATGAGTTTTTTGCCTACATAGACATGCCTATTTGCGCAGTAGTACAGATTCTGAGTATGTAACTGGGCTTGATGAAATCAGCATTTTTCTTCCTTCCCTGTGCGTACTGAAGCTCAGTTTTAGTCACAGTAGCTCCCACAAGTGTCTCCTCAGTGTGTTCCCATTTCCTTAGAAACAGTGTATTTGCTGGGAGAAAAGTGCATTACTGTGCGCATTCACCGTTCAGCAAATACATGTGTAGAAGCACAGCGCTAGCAGAAACGACCGTTTCTCGACGTTTTCTAACTCAGGGAACAAGTTGCACACTTCTGAGATGCATTTGGGCAACTTTGTCAGAAATGAGTTTTTTGCCGACAGATTCATGCCTATTTGCGCAGTAGTACAGATTCTGAGTATGTAACTGGGCTTGATGAAATCAGCATTTCTCTTGCTTCCCTGTGCGTAGGGAAGCTCAGTTTTAGTCACAGTACCTCCCACAAGTGTCTCCTCAGTGTGTTCCCATTTCCTTAGAAACAGTGTATTTGCTGGGAGAAAAGTGCATTACTGTGCGCTTTCACCGTTCAGCAAATACATGTGTAGAAGCACAACGTTAGCAGATATGACTGTTTCTTGATGTTTTCTAACTCAGGGAACAAGTTGCACACTTCTGAGATGCATTTGGGCAACTTTGTCAGAAATGAGTGTTTTGCCTACAGAGACATGCCTATTTGCACAGTAGTAGAGATTCTGAGTATGTAACTGGGCTGGATGAAATCAGCATTTCTCTTGCTTCCCTGTGCGTAGGGAAGCTCAGTTTTAGTCACAGTAGCTCCCACAAGTGTCTCCTCAGTGTGTTCCCATTTCCTTAGAAACAGTGTATTTGCTGGGAGAAAAGTGCATTACTGTGCGCTTTCACCGTTCAGCAAATACATGTGTAGAAGCACAGCGTTAGCAGATATGACCGTTTCTCGATGTTTTCTAACTCAGGGAACAAGTTGCACACTTCTGAGATGCATTTGGGCAACTTTGTCAGAAATGAGTTTTTTGCCTAAAGAGACATGCCTATTTGCGCAGTAGTACAGATTCTGAGTATGTAACTGGGCTTGATGAAATCAGCATTTCTCTTGCTTCCCTGTGCGTAGGGAAGCTCAGTTTTAGTCACAGTAGCTCCCACACGTGTCTCCTCAGTGTGTTCCCATTTCCTTAGAAACAGTGTATTTGCTGGGAGAAAAGTGCATTACTGTGCGCTTTCACCGTTCAGCAAATACATGTGTAGAAGCACAGCGCTAGCAGAAACGAACGTTTCTCGACGTTTTCTAACTCAGGGAACAAGTTGCACACTTCTGAGATGCATTTGGGCAACTTTGTCAGAAATGAGTTTTTTGCCTACAGAGACATGCCTATTTGCGCAGTAGTACAGATTCTGAGTATGTAACTGGGCTTGATGAAATCAGCATTTCTCTTGCTTCCCTGTGCGTAGGGAAGCTCAGTTTTAGTCACAGTAGCTCCCACAAGTGTCTCCTCAGTGTTTTCCCATTTCCTTAGAAACAGTGTATTTGCTGGGAGAAAAGTGCATTACTGTGCGCTTTCACCGTTCAGCAAATACATGTGTAGAAGCACAGCGCTAGCAGAAACGACCTTTTCTCGACGTTTTCTAACTCAGGGAACAAGTTGCACACTTCTGAGATGCATTTGGGCAACTTTGTCAGAAATGAGTTTTTTGCCTACAGATTCATGCCTATTTGCGCAGTAGTACAGATTCTGAGTATGTAAATGGGCTTGATGAAATCAGCATTTTTCTTCCTTCCCTGTGCGTAGGGAAGCTCAGTTTTAGTCACAGTAGCTCCCACATGTGTCTCCTCAGTGTGTTCCCATTTCCTTAGAAACAGTGTATTTGCTGGGAGAAAAGTGCATTGCTGTGCGCTTTCACCGTTCAGCAAATACATGTGTAGAAGCACAGCGCTAGCAGAAACGAACGTTTCTCGACGTTTTCTAACTCAGGGAACAAGTTGCACACTTCTGAGATGCATTTGGGCAACTGTGTCAGAAATGAGTTTTTTGCCTACAGATTCATGCCTATTTGCGCAGTAGTACAGATTCTGAGTATGTAACTGGGCTTGATGAAATCAGCATTTCTCTTGCTTCCCTGTGCGTAGGGAAGCTCAGTTTTAGTCACAGTAGCTCCCACAAGTGTCTCCTCAGTGTGTTCCCATTTCCTTAGGAACTGTATTTGCTGGGATAAAAGTGCATTACTGTGCGCTTTCACCGTTCAGCAAATACATGTGTAGAAGCACAGCGCTAGCAGAAACGAACGTTTCTCGATGTTTTCTAACTCAGGGAACAAGTTGCACACTTCTGAGATGCATTTGGGCAATTTTGTCAGAAATGAGTTTTTTGTCTACAGAGACATGCCTATTTGCGCATTAGTACAGATTCTGAGTATGTAACTGGGCTTGATGAAATCAGCATTTCTCTTGCTTCCCTGTGTGTAGGGAAGCTCAGTTTTAGTCACAGTAGCTCCCACAAGTGTCTCCTCAGTGTGTTCCCATTTCCTTAGAAACAGTGTATTTGCTGGGAGAAAAGTGCATTACTGTGCGCTTTCACCGTTCAGCAAATACATGTTTAGAAGCACAGCGCTAGCAGAAACGACCGTTTCTCGACGTTTTCTAACTCAGGGAACAAGTTGCACACTTCTGAGATGCATTTGGGCAACTTTGTCAGAAATAAGTTTTTTGCCTACAGACACATGCCTGTTTGCGCAGTAGTACAGATTCTGAGTATGTAACTGGGCTTGATGAAATCAGCATTTCTCTTGCTTCCCTGTGCGTAGGGAAGCTCAGTTTTAGTCACAGTAGCTCCCACAAGTGTCTCCTCAGTGTGTTCCCAGTTCCTTAGAAACAGTGTATTTGCTGGGAGAAAAGTTCATTACTGTGCGCTTTCACCGTTCAGCAAATACATGTGTGAAGCACAGCGCTAGCAGAAACGACCGTTTCTCGACGTTTTCTAACTCAGGGAACAAGTTGCACACTTCTGAGATGCATTTGGGCAACTTTGTCCGAAATGAGTTTTTTGCCTACAGAGACATGCCTATTTGGGCAGTAGTACAGATTCTGAGTATGTAACTGGGCTTGATGAAATCAGCATTTCTCTTGCTTCCCTGTGCGTAGGGAAGCTCAGTTTTAGTCACAGTAGCTCCCCCAAGTGTCTCCTCAGTGTGTTCCCATTTCCTTAGAAACAGTGTATTTGCTGGGAGAAAAGTGCACTACTGTGCGCTTTCACCGTTCAGCAAGTACATGTGTAGAAGCACAGCGCTAGCAGAAACGACCGTTTCTCGACGTTTTCTAACTCAGGGAACAAGTTGCACACTTCTGAGATGCATTTGGGCAACTTTGTCAGAAATGAGTTTTTTGCCTACAGAGACATGCCTATTTGCGCAGTAGTACAGATTCTGAGTATGTAACTGGGCTTGATGAAATCAGCATTTCTCTTGCTTCCCTGTGCGTAGGGAAGCTCAGTTTTAGTCACAGTTGCTCCCACAAGTGTCTCCTCAGTGTGTTCCCATTTCCTTAGAAACAGTGTATTTGCTGGGAGAAAAGTGCATTACTGTGCGATTTCACCGTTCAGCAAATACATGTGTAGAAGCACAGCGCTAGGAGAAACGAACGTTTCTCGATGTTTTCTAACTCAGGGAACAAGTTGCAAACTTCTGAGATGCATTTGGGCTACTTTGTCAAAAATGAGTTTTTTGCCTACAGAGACATGCCTATTTGCACAGTAGTACAGATTCTGAGTATGTAACTGGACTGGATGAAATCAGCATTTCTCTTGCTTCCCTGTGCGTAGGGAAGCTCAGTTTTAGTCACAGTAGCTCCCACAAGTGTCTCCTCAGTGTGTTCCCATTTCCTTAGAAACAGTGTATTTGCTGGGAGAAAATTGCATTACTGTGCGCTTTCACCGTTCAGCAAATACATGTGTAGTAGCACAGCGCTAGCAGAAACGAACGTTTCTCGACGTTTTCTAACTCAGGGAACAAGTTGCACACTTCTGAGATGCATTTGGGCAACTTTGTCAAAAATGAGTTTTTTGCCTACAGAGACATGACTATTTGCGCAGTAGTACAGATTCTGAGTATGTAACTGGGCTGGATGAAATCAGCATTTCTCTTGCTTCCCTGTGCGTAGGGAAGCTCAGTTTTAGTCAAAGTAGTTCCCACAAGTGTCTCCTCAGTGTGTTCACATTTCCTTAGAAACAGTGTATTTGCTGGGAGAAAAGTGCATTACTGTGCACTTTCACCGTTCAGCAAATACATGTGTAGAACCACAGTGCTAGCAGAAACGAACGTTTCTCGACGTTTTCTAACTCAGGGAACAAGTTGCACACTTCTGAGATGCATTTGGGCATCTTTGTCAGAAATGAGTTTTTTGCCTACAGAGGCATGCCTATTTGCGCAGTAGTACAGATTCTGAGTATGTAACTGTGCTTGATGAAATCAGCATTTCTCTTGCTTCCCTGTGCGTAGGGAAGCTCAGTTTTAGTCACAGTAGCTCCCACAATTGTCTCCTCAGTGTGTTCCCAGTTCCTCAGAAACAGTGTATTTGCTGGGACAAAAGTGCATTACTGTGCGCTTTCACCGTTCAGCAAATACATATGTAGAAGCACAGCGCTGGCAGAAAAGACCGTTTCTCGACGTTTTCTAACTCAGAGAACAAGTTGCACACTTCTGAGATGCATTTTGGCAACTTTGTCAGCAATGAGTTTTTTGCCTACAGAGACATGCCTATTCGCGCAGTAGTACAGATTCTGAGTATGTAACTGGGCTTGATGAAATCAGCATTTCTCTTGCTTCCCTGTGCGTAGGGAAGCTCAGTTTTAGTCACAGTAGCTCCCACAAGTGTCTCCTCAGTGTGTTCCCATTTCCTTAGAAACAGTGTATTTGCTGGGAGAAAAGTGCATTACTGTGCGCTTTCACCATTCAGCAAATACATGTGTAGAAGCACAGCGCTAGCAGAAACGAACGTTTCTCGACGTTTTCTAATTTAGCGAACAAGTTGCACACTTCTGAGATGCATTTGGGCAACTTTGTCAGCAATGAGTTTTTTGCCTACAGAGACATGCCTATTTGCGCAGTAGTACAGATTCTGAGTATGTAACTGGGCTTGATGAAATCAGCATTTCTCTTGCTTCCCTGTGCGTAGGGAAGCTCAGTTTTAGTCACAGTAGCTCCCACAAGTGTCTCTTCAGTGTGTTCCCATTTCCTTAGAAACAGTGTATTTGCTGGGAGAAAGGTGCATTACTGTGCGCTTTCACCGTTCAGCAAATACATGTGTAGAAGCACAGCGCTAGCAGAAACGAACGTTTCTCGACGTTTTCTAACTCAGGGAACAAGTTGCACACTTCTGAGATGCATTTGGGCAACTTTGTCAGAAATGAGTTTTTTGCCTACAGAGACATGCCTATTTGCGCAGTAGTACAGATTCTGAGTATGTAACTGGGCTTGATGAAATCAGCATTTCTCTTGCTTCCCTGTGCGTAGGGAAGCTCAGTTTTAGTCACAGTAGCTCCCACAAGTGTCTCCTCAGTGTGTTCCCAGTTCCTCAGAAACAGTGTATTTGCTGGGACAAAAGTGCATTACTGTGCGCTTTCACCGTTCAGCAAATACATATGTAGAAGCACAGCGCTGGCAGAAAAGACCGTTTCTCGACGTTTTCTAACTCAGAGAACAAGTTGCACACTTCTGAGATGCATTTTGGCAACTTTGTCAGCAATGAGTTTTTTGCCTACAGAGACATGCCTATTCGCGCAGTAGTACAGATTCTGAGTATGTAACTGGGCTTGATGAAATCAGCATTTCTCTTGCTTCCCTGTGCGTAGGGAAGCTCAGTTTTAGTCACAGTAGCTCCCACAAGTGTCTCCTCAGTGTGTTCCCATTTCCTTAGAAACAGTGTATTTGCTGGGAGAAAAGTGCATTACTGTGCGCTTTCACCATTCAGCAAATACATGTGTAGAAGCACAGCGCTAGCAGAAACGAACGTTTCTCGACGTTTTCTAATTTAGCGAACAAGTTGCACACTTCTGAGATGCATTTGGGCAACTTTGTCAGAAATGAGTTTTTTGCCTACAGAGACATGCCTATTTGCGCAGTAGTACAGATTCTGAGTATGTAACTGGGCTTGATGAAATCAGCATTTCTCTTGCTTCCCTGTGCGTAGGGAAGCTCAGTTTTAGTCACAGTAGCTCCCACAAGTGTCTCTTCAGTGTGTTCCCATTTCCTTAGAAACAGTGTATTTGCTGGGAGAAAGGTGCATTACTGTGCGCTTTCACCGTTCAGCAAATACATGTGTAGAAGCACAGCGCTAGCAGAAACGAACGTTTCTCGACGTTTTCTAACTCAGGGAACAAGTTGCACACTTCTGAGATGCATTTGGGCAACTTTGTCAGAAATGAGTTTTTTGCCTACAGAGACATGCCTATTTGCGCAGTAGTACAGATTCTGAGTATGTAACTGGGCTTGATGAAATCAGCATTTCTCTTGCTTCCCTGTGCGTAGGGAAGCTCAGTTTTAGTCACAGTAGCTCCCACAAGTGTCTCTTCAGTGTGTTCCCATTTCCTTAGAAACAGTGTATTTGCTGGGAGAAAAGTGCATTACTGTGCGCTTTCACCGTTCAGCAAATACATGTGTAGAAGCACAGCGCTAGCAGATATGACCGTTTCTCGACGTTTTCTAACTCAGGGAACAAGTTGCACACTTCTGAGATGCATTTGGGCAACTTTGTCAGAAATGAGTTTTTTGCCTACAGAGACATGCCTATTTGCTCAGTAGTACAGATTCTGATTATGTAACTGGGCTTGATGAAATCAGCATTTCTCTTGCTTCCCTGTGCGTAGGGAAGCTCAGTTTTAGTCACAGTAGCTCCCACAAGTGTCTCCTCAGTGTGTTCCCATTTCCTTAGAAACAGTGTATTTACTGGGAGAAAAGTGCATTACTGTGCGCTTTCACCGTTCAGCAAATACATGTGTAGAAGCACAGCGCTAGCAGAAACGAACGTTTCTCGACATTTTCTAACTCAGGGAACAAGTTGCACACTTCTGAGATGCATTTGGGCAACTTTGTCAGAAATGAGTTTTTTGCCTACAGAGACATGCCTATTTGCGCAGTAGTACAGATTCTGAGTATGTAACTGGGCTTGATGAAATCAGCAATTCTCTTGCTTCCCTCTGCGTAGGGAAGCTCAGTTTTAGTCACAGTAGCTCCCACAAGTGTCTCCTCAGTGTGTTCCCATTTCCTTAGAAACAGTGTATTTGCTGGGAGAAAAGTGCATTACTGTGCGCTTTCACCGTTCAGCAAATACATGTGTAGAAGCACAGCGCTAGCAGAAACGAACTTTTCTCGACATTTTCTAACTCAGGGAACAAGTTGCACACTTCTGAGATGCATTTGGGCAACATTGTCAGAAATGAGTTTTTTGCCTACAGAGACATGCCTATTTGCACAGTAGTACAGATTCTGAGTATGTAACTGGGCTTGATGAAATCAGCATTTCTCTTGCTTCCCTGTGCGTAGGGAAGCTCAGTTTTAGTCACAGTAGCTCCCACAAGTGTCTCCTCAGTGTGTTCCAATTTCCTTAGAAACAGTGTATTTGCTGGGAGAAAAGTGCATTACTGTGCGCTTTCACCGTTCTGCAAATACATGTGTAGAAGCACAGCGCTAGCAGATACGACCGTTTCTCGACGTTTTCTAACTCAGGGAACAAGTTGCACACTTCTGAGATGCATTTGTGCAACTTTGTCAGAAATGAGTTTTTTGCCTACAGAGACATGCCTATTTGCGCAGTAGTACAGATTCTGAGTATGTAACTGGGCTTGATGAAATCAGCATTTCTCTTGCTTCCCAGTGCGTAGGGAAGCTCAGTTTTAGTCACAGTAGCTCCCACAAGTGTCTCCTCAGTGTGTTCCAATTTCCTTAGAAACAGTGTATTTGCTGGGAGAAAAGTGCATTACTGTGCGCTTTCACCGTTCTGCAAATACATGTGTAGAAGCACAGCGCTAGCAGATACGACCGTTTCTCGACGTTTTCTAACTCAGGGAACAAGGTGCACACTTCTGAGATGCATTTGGGCAACTTTGTCAGAAATGAGTTTTTTGTCTACAGAGACATGCCTATTTGCGCAGTAGTACAGATTCTGAGTATGTAACTGGGCTTGATGAAATCAGCATTTCTCTTGCTTCCCTGTGCGTAGGGAAGCTCAGTTTTAGTCACAGTAGCTCCCACAAGTGTCTCCTCAGTGTGTTCCCATTTCCTTAGAAACAGTGTATTTGCTGGGAGAAAAGTGCATTACTGTGCGCTTTCACCGTTCAGCAAATGCATGTGTAGAAGCACAGCGCTAGCAGATACGACCGTTTCTCGACGTTTTCTAACTCAGGGAACAAGTTGCACACTTCATAGATGCATTAGGGCAACTTTGTCAGAAATGAGTTTTTTGCCTACATATTCATGCCTATTTGCGCAGTAGTACAGATTCTGAGTATGTAACTGGGCTGGATGAAATCAGCATTTCTCTTGCTTCCCTGTGCGTAGGGAAGCTCAGTTTTAGTCACAGTAGCTCCCACAAGTGTCTCCTCAGTGTGTTCCCATTTCCTTAGAAACAGTGTATTTGCTGGGAGAAAAGTGCATTACTGTGCGCTTTCACCGTTCAGCAAATACATGTGTAGAAGCACAGCGCTAGCTGAAACGACCGTTTCTCGACGTTTTCTAATTTAGCGAACAAGTTGCACACTTCTGAGATGCATTTGGGCAACTTTGTCAGCAATGAGTTTTTTGCCTACAGAGACATGCCTATTTGCGCAGTAGTACAGATTCTGAGTATGTAACTGGGCTTGATGAAATCAGCATTTCTCTTGCTTCCCTGTGCGTAGGGAAGCTCAGTTTTAGTCACAGTAGCTCCCACAAGTGTCTCTTCAGTGTGTTCCCATTTCCTTAGAAACAGTGTATTTGCTGGGAGAAAGGTGCATTACTGTGCGCTTTCACCGTTCAGCAAATACATGTGTAGAAGCACAGCGCTAGCAGAAACGAACGTTTCTCGACGTTTTCTAACTCAGGGAACAAGTTGCACACTTCTGAGATGCATTTGGGCAACTTTGTCAGAAATGAGTTTTTTGCCTACAGAGACATGCCTATTTGCGCAGTAGTACAGATTCTGAGTATGTAACTGGGCTTGATGAAATCAGCATTTCTCTTGCTTCCCTGTGCGTAGGGAAGCTCAGTTTTAGTCACAGTAGCTCCCACAAGTGTCTCTTCAGTGTGTTCCCATTTCCTTAGAAACAGTGTATTTGCTGGGAGAAAAGTGCATTACTGTGCGCTTTCACCGTTCAGCAAATACATTTGTAGAAGCACAGCGCTAGCAGATATGACCGTTTCTCGACGTTTTCTAACTCAGGGAACAAGTTGCACACTTCTGAGATGCATTTGGGCAACTTTGTCAGAAATGAGTTTTTTGCCTACAGAGACATGCCTATTTGCTCAGTAGTACAGATTCTGATTATGTAACTGGGCTTGATGAAATCAGCATTTCTCTTGCTTCCCTGTGCGTAGGGAAGCTCAGTTTTAGTCACAGTAGCTCCCACAAGTGTCTCCTCAGTGTGTTCCCATTTCCTTAGAAACAGTGTATTTACTGGGAGAAAAGTGCATTACTGTGCGCTTTCACCGTTCAGCAAATACATGTGTAGAAGCACAGCGCTAGCAGAAACGAACGTTTCTCGACATTTTCTAACTCAGGGAACAAGTTGCACACTTCTGAGATGCATTTGGGCAACTTTGTCAGAAATGAGTTTTTTGCCTACAGAGACATGCCTATTTGCGCAGTAGTACAGATTCTGAGTATGTAACTGGGCTTGATGAAATCAGCAATTCTCTTGCTTCCCTCTGCGTAGGGAAGCTCAGTTTTAGTCACAGTAGCTCCCACAAGTGTCTCCTCAGTGTGTTCCCATTTCCTTAGAAACAGTGTATTTGCTGGGAGAAAAGTGCATTACTGTGCGCTTTCACCGTTCAGCAAATACATGTGTAGAAGCACAGCGCTAGCAGAAACGAACTTTTCTCGACATTTTCTAACTCAGGGAACAAGTTGCACACTTCTGAGATGCATTTGGGCAACATTGTCAGAAATGAGTTTTTTGCCTACAGAGACATGCCTATTTGCACAGTAGTACAGATTCTGAGTATGTAACTGGGCTTGATGAAATCAGCATTTCTCTTGCTTCCCTGTGCGTAGGGAAGCTCAGTTTTAGTCACAGTAGCTCCCACAAGTGTCTCCTCAGTGTGTTCCCATTTCCTTAGAAACAGTGTATTTGCTGGGAGAAAAGTGCATTACTGTGCGCTTTCACCGTTCAGCAAATGCATGTGTAGAAGCACAGCGCTAGCAGATACGACCGTTTCTCGACGTTTTCTAACTCAGGGAACAAGTTGCACACTTCATAGATGCATTAGGGCAACTTTGTCAGAAATGAGTTTTTTGCCTACATATTCATGCCTATTTGCGCAGTAGTACAGATTCTGAGTATGTAACTGGGCTGGATGAAATCAGCATTTCTCTTGCTTCCCTGTGCGTAGGGAAGCTCAGTTTTAGTCACAGTAGCTCCCACAAGTGTCTCCTCAGTGTGTTCCCATTTCCTTAGAAACAGTGTATTTGCTGGGAGAAAAGTGCATTACTGTGCGCTTTCACCGTTCAGCAAATACATGTGTAGAAGCACAGCGCTAGCTGAAACGACCGTTTCTCGACGTTTTCTAATTTAGCGAACAAGTTGCACACTTCTGAGATGCATTTGGGCAACTTTGTCAGCAATGAGTTTTTTGCCTACAGAGACATGCCTATTTGCGCAGTAGTACAGATTCTGAGTATGTAACTGGGCTTGATGAAATCAGCATTTCTCTTGCTTCCCTGTGCGTAGGGAAGCTCAGTTTTAGTCACAGTAGCTCCCACAAGTGTCTCTTCAGTGTGTTCCCATTTCCTTAGAAACAGTGTATTTGCTGGGAGAAAGGTGCATTACTGTGCGCTTTCACCGTTCAGCAAATACATGTGTAGAAGCACAGCGCTAGCAGAAACGAACGTTTCTCGACGTTTTCTAACTCAGGGAACAAGTTGCACACTTCTGAGATGCATTTGGGCAACTTTGTCAGAAATGAGTTTTTTGCCTACAGAGACATGCCTATTTGCGCAGTAGTACAGATTCTGAGTATGTAACTGGGCTTGATGAAATCAGCATTTCTCTTGCTTCCCTGTGCGTAGGGAAGCTCAGTTTTAGTCACAGTAGCTCCCACAAGTGTCTCTTCAGTGTGTTCCCATTTCCTTAGAAACAGTGTATTTGCTGGGAGAAAAGTGCATTACTGTGCGCTTTCACCGTTCAGCAAATACATTTGTAGAAGCACAGCGCTAGCAGATATGACCGTTTCTCGACGTTTTCTAACTCAGGGAACAAGTTGCACACTTCTGAGATGCATTTGGGCAACTTTGTCAGAAATGAGTTTTTTGCCTACAGAGACATGCCTATTTGCTCAGTAGTACAGATTCTGATTATGTAACTGGGCTTGATGAAATCAGCATTTCTCTTGCTTCCCTGTGCGTAGGGAAGCTCAGTTTTAGTCACAGTAGCTCCCACAAGTGTCTCCTCAGTGTGTTCCCATTTCCTTAGAAACAGTGTATTTACTGGGAGAAAAGTGCATTACTGTGCGCTTTCACCGTTCAGCAAATACATGTGTAGAAGCACAGCGCTAGCAGAAACGAACGTTTCTCGACATTTTCTAACTCAGGGAACAAGTTGCACACTTCTGAGATGCATTTGGGCAACTTTGTCAGAAATGAGTTTTTTGCCTACAGAGACATGCCTATTTGCGCAGTAGTACAGATTCTGAGTATGTAACTGGGCTTGATGAAATCAGCAATTCTCTTGCTTCCCTCTGCGTAGGGAAGCTCAGTTTTAGTCACAGTAGCTCCCACAAGTGTCTCCTCAGTGTGTTCCCATTTCCTTAGAAACAGTGTATTTGCTGGGAGAAAAGTGCATTACTGTGCGCTTTCACCGTTCAGCAAATACATGTGTAGAAGCACAGCGCTAGCAGAAACGAACTTTTCTCGACATTTTCTAACTCAGGGAACAAGTTGCACACTTCTGAGATGCATTTGGGCAACATTGTCAGAAATGAGTTTTTTGCCTACAGAGACATGCCTATTTGCACAGTAGTACAGATTCTGAGTATGTAACTGGGCTTGATGAAATCAGCATTTCTCTTGCTTCCCTGTGCGTAGGGAAGCTCAGTTTTAGTCACAGTAGCTCCCACAAGTGTCTCCTCAGTGTGTTCCAATTTCCTTAGAAACAGTGTATTTGCTGGGAGAAAAGTGCATTACTGTGCGCTTTCACCGTTCTGCAAATACATGTGTAGAAGCACAGCGCTAGCAGATACGACCGTTTCTCGACGTTTTCTAACTCAGGGAACAAGTTGCACACTTCTGAGATGCATTTGGGCAACTTTGTCAGAAATGAGTTTTTTGCCTACAGAGACATGCCTATTTGCGCAGTAGTACAGATTCTGAGTATGTAACTGGGCTTGATGAAATCAGCATTTCTCTTGCTTCCCAGTGCGTAGGGAAGCTCAGTTTTAGTCACAGTAGCTCCCACAAGTGTCTCCTCAGTGTGTTCCAATTTCCTTAGAAACAGTGTATTTGCTGGGAGAAAAGTGCATTACTGTGCGCTTTCACCGTTCTGCAAATACATGTGTAGAAGCACAGCGCTAGCAGATACGACCGTTTCTCGACGTTTTCTAACTCAGGGAACAAGGTGCACACTTCTGAGATGCATTTGGGCAACTTTGTCAGAAATGAGTTTTTTGTCTACAGAGACATGCCTATTTGCGCAGTAGTACAGATTCTGAGTATGTAACTGGGCTTGATGAAATCAGCATTTCTCTTGCTTCCCTGTGCGTAGGGAAGCTCAGTTTTAGTCACAGTAGCTCCCACAAGTGTCTCCTCAGTGTGTTCCCATTTCCTTAGAAACAGTGTATTTGCTGGGAGAAAAGTGCATTACTGTGCGCTTTCACCGTTCAGCAAATGCATGTGTAGAAGCACAGCGCTAGCAGATACGACCGTTTCTCGACGTTTTCTAACTCAGGGAACAAGTTGCACACTTCATAGATGCATTAGGGCAACTTTGTCAGAAATGAGTTTTTTGCCTACATATTCATGCCTATTTGCGCAGTAGTACAGATTCTGAGTATGTAACTGGGCTGGATGAAATCAGCATTTCTCTTGCTTCCCTGTGCGTAGGGAAGCTCAGTTTTAGTCACAGTAGCTCCCACAAGTGTCTCCTCAGTGTGTTCCCATTTCCTTAGAAACAGTGTATTTGCTGGGAGAAAAGTGAATTACTGTGCGCTTTCACCGTTCAGCAAATACATGTGTAGAAGCACAGCGCTAGCAGAAACGAACGTTTCTCGACGTTTTCTAACTCAGGGAACAAGTTGCACACTTCTGAGATGCATTTGGGTAACTTTGTCAAAAATGAGTTTTTTGCCTACAGAGACATGCCTATTTGCACAATAGTACAGATTCTGAGTATGTAACTGGGCTGGATGAAATCAGCATTTCTCATGCTTCCCTGTGCGTAGGGAAGCTCAGTTTTAGTCACAGTAGCTCCCACAAGTGTCTCCTCAGTGTGTTCCCATTTCCTTAGAAACTGTGTATTTGCTGGAAGAAAAGTACATTACTGTGCACTTTCACCGTTCAGCAAATACATGTGTAGAAGCATAGCGCTAGCTGAAACGACCGTTTCTCGACGTTTTCTAACTCAGGGAACAAGTGGCACACTTCTGAGATGCATTTGGGCAACTTTGTCAGAAATGAGTTTTTTGCGTACAGAGACATGCCTATTTGCGCAGTAGTACAGATTCTGAGTATGTAACTGGGCTTGATGAAATCAGCATTTCTCTTGCTTCCCTGTGCGTAGGGAAGCTCAGTTTTAGTCACAGTAGCTCCCACAAGTGTCTCCTCAGTGTGTTCCCATTTCCTTAGAAACAGTGTATTTGCTGGGAGAAAAGTGCATTACTGTGCGCTTTCACCGTTCAGCAAATACATGTGTAGAAGCACAGCGCTAGCAGAAACGACCGTTTCTCGACGTTTTCTAACTCAGGGAACAAGTTGCACACTTCTGATATGCATTTGGGCAACTTTGTCAGAAATGAGTTTTTTGCCTACAGAGACATGCCTATTTGCGCAGTAGTACAGATTCTGAGTATGTAACTGGGCTTGATGAAATCAGCATTTCTCTTGCTTCCCTGTGCGTAGGGAAGCTCAGTTTTAGTCACAGTAGCTCCCACAAGTGTCTCCTCAGTGTGTTCCCATTTCCTTAGAAACAGTGTATTTGCTGGGAGAAAAGTGCATTACTGTGCGCTTTCACCGTTCAGCAAATACATGTGTAGAAGCACAGCGCTAGCAGAAACGAACGTTTCTCGACGTTTTCTAACTCAGGGAACAAGTTGCACACTTCTGAGATGCATTTGGGTAACTTTCTCAAAAATGAGTTTTTTGCCTACAGGGACATGCCTATTTGCACAGTAGTACAGATTCTGAGTATGTAACTGGGCTTGATGAAATCAGCATTTCTCTTGCTTCCCTGTGCGTAGGGAAGCTCAGTTTTAGTCACAGTAGCTCCCACAAGTGTCTCCTCACTGTGTTCCCAGTTCCTTAGAAACAGTGTATTTGCTGGGAGAAAAGTGCATTACTGTGCGCTTTCACCGTTCAGCAAGTACATGTGTAGAAGCACAGCGCTAGCTGAAACGACCGTTTCTCGACGTTTTCTAACTCAGGGAACAAGTGGCACACTTCTGAGAGGCATTAGGGCAACTTTGTCAGAAATGAGTTTTTTGCCTACAGAGACATGCCTATTTGCGCAGTAGTACAGATTCTGAGTATGTAACTGGGCTTGATGAAATCAGCATTTCTCTTGCTTCCCTGTGCGTAGGGAAGCTCAGTTTTAGTCACAGTAGCTCCCACAAGTGTCTCCTCACTGTGTTCCGAGTTCCTTAGAAACAGTGTATTTGCTGGGAGAAAAGTGCATTACTGTGCGCTTTCACCGTTCAGCAAGTACATGTGTAGAAGCACAGCGCTAGCTGAAACGACCGTTTCTTGACGTTTTCTAACTCAGGGAACAAGTGGCACACTTCTGAGATGCATTTGGGCAACTTTGTCAGAAATGAGTTTTTTGCCTACAGAGACATGCCTATTTGCGCAGTAGTACAGATTCTGAGTATGTAACTGGGCTTGATGAAATCAGCATTTCTCTTGCTTCCCTGTGCGTAAGGAAGCTCAGTTTTATTCACAGTATCTCCCACAAGTGTCTCCTCAGTGTGTTCCCATTTCCTTAGAGACAGTGTATTTGCTGGGAGAAAAGTGCATTACTGTGCGCATTCACCGTTCAGCAAATACATGTGTAGAAGCACAGCGCTAGCAGAAACGAACGTTTCTCGATGTTTTCTAACTCAGGGAACAAGTTGCACACTTCTGAGATGCATTTGGGCAACTTTGTCAGAAATGAGTTTTTTGCCTACAGAGACATGCCTATTTGCGCAGTAGTACAGATTCTGAGTATGTAACTGGGCTTGATGAAATCAACATTTCTCTTGCTTCCCTGTGCGTAGGGAAGCTCAGTTTTAGTCAGAGTAGCTCCCACAAGTGTCTCCTCAGTGTGTTCCCATTTCCTTAGAAACATTGTATTTGCTGGGAGAAAAGTGCATTACTGTGCGCTTTACCGTTCAGCAAATACATGTGTAGAAGCACAGCACAAGCAGAAACGACCGTTTCTCGACGTTTTCTAACTCTGGGAACAAGTTGCACACTTCTGAGATGCATTTGGGCAACATTGTCAGAAATGAGTTTTTTGCCTACAGAGACATGTCTATTTGCGCAGTAGTACAGATTCTGAGTATGTAACTGGGCTTGATGAAATCAGCATTTCTCTTGCTTCCCTGTGCGTAGGGAAGCTCAGTTTTAGTCACAGTAGCTCCCACAAGTGTCTCCTCACTGTGTTCCGAGTTCCTTAGAAACAGTGTATTTGCTGGGAGAAAAGTGCATTACTGTGCGCTTTCACCGTTCAGCAAATACATGTGTAGAAGCACAGCGCTAGCTGAAACGACCGTTTCTTGACGTTTTCTAACTCAGGGAACAAGTGGCACACTTCTGAGATGCATTTGGGCAACTTTGTCAGAAATGAGTTTTTTGCCTACAGAGACATGCCTATTTGCGCAGTAGTACAGATTCTGAGTATGTAACTGGGCTTGATGAAATCAGCATTTCTCTTGCTTCCCTGTGCGTAGGGAAGCTCAGTTTTATTCACAGTATCTCCCACAAGTGTCTCCTCAGTGTGTTCCCATTTCCTTAGAGACAGTGTATTTGCTGGGAGAAAAGTGCATTACTGTGCGCATTCACCGTTCAGCAAATACATGTGTAGAAGCACAGCGCTAGCAGAAACGAACGTTTCTCGACGTTTTCTAACTCAGGGAACAAGTTGCACACTTCTGAGATGCATTTGGGCAACTTTGTCAGAAATGAGTTTTTTGCCTACAGAGACATGCCTATTTGCGCAGTAGTACAGATTCTGAGTATGTAACTGGGCTTGATGAAATCAACATTTCTCTTGCTTCCCTGTGCGTAGGGAAGCTCAGTTTTAGTCAGAGTAGCTCCCACAAGTGTCTCCTCAGTGTGTTCCCATTTCCTTAGAAACAGTGTATTTGCTGGGAGAAAAGTGCATTACTGTGCGCTTTACCGTTCAGCAAATACATGTGTAGAAGCACAGCACAAGCAGAAACGACCGTTTCTCGACGTTTTCTAACTCTGGGAAGAAGTTGCACACTTCTGAGATGCATTTGGGCAACGTTGTCCGATATGAGGTTTTTGCCTACAGAGACATGCCTATTTGCGCAGTAGTACAGATTCTGAGTATGTAACTGGGCTTGATGAAATCAGCATTTCTCTTGCTTCCCTGTGCGTAGGAAAGCTTAGTTTTAGTCACAGTAGCTCCCACAAGTGTCTCCTCAGTGTGTTCCCAGTTCCTTAGAAACAGTGTATTTGCTGGGAGAAAAGTGCATTACTGTGCGCTTTCACCGTTCAGCAAATACATGTGTAGAAGCACAGCGCTAGCAAAAACGAACGTTTCTCGACGTTTTCTAACTCAGGGAACAGGTTGCACACTTCTGAGATGCATTTGGGCAACTTTGTCAGAAATGAGTTTTTTGCCTACAGAGACATGCCTATTTGCGCAGTAGTACAGATTCTGAGTATGTAACTGGGCTTGATGAAATCAGCATTTCTCTTGCTTCCCTGTGCGTAGGGAAGCTCAGTTTTAATCACAGTAGCTCCCACTAGTGTCTACTCAGTGTGTTCATATTTCCTTAGAAACAGTGTATTTGCTCGGAGAAAAGTGCATTACTGTGCGCTTTCACCGTTCAGCAAATACATGTGTAGAAGCACAACGCTAGCAGAAACGATCGTTTCTCGATGTTTTCTAACTCAGGGAACAAGTTGCACACTTCTGAGATGCATTTGGGCAACTTTGTCAGAAATGAGTTTTTTGCCTACAGAGACATGCCTATTTGCGCATTAGTACAGATTCTGAGTATGTAACTGGGCTTTATGAAATCAGCATTTCTCTTGCTTACCTGTGCGTAGGGAAGCTCAGTTTTAGTCACAGTAGCTCCCACAAGTGTCTCCTCAGTGTGTTCCCATTTCCTTAGAAACAGTGTATTTGCTGGGAGAAAAGTGCATTACTGTGCGCTTTCACCGTTCAGCAAGTACATGTGTAGATGCACAGCGCTAGCAGAAACGACCGTTTCTCGATGTTTTCTAACTCAGAGAACAAGTTGCACACTTCTGAGATGCATTTGGGCAACTTTGTCAGAAATGAGTTTTTTGCCTAAAGAGACATGCCTTTTTGCGCAGTAGTACAGATTCTGAGTATTTAGCTGGGCTTGATGAAATCAGCATTTCTCTTGCTTATCGGTGCGTAGGGAAGCTCAGTTTTAGTCACAGTAGCTCCCACAAGTGTCTCCTCAGTGTGTTCCCATTTCCTTAGAAACAGTGTATTTGCTGGTAGAAAAGTGCATTACTGTGCGCTTTCACCGTTCAGCAAGTACATGTGTAGAAGCACAGCGCTAGCAGAAACGAACGTTTCTCGACGTTTTCTAACTAAGGGAACAAGTTGCACACTTCTGAGATGCATTTGGGCAACTTTGTCAGAAATGAGTTTTTTGCCTACGAGACATGCCTATTTGCGCAGTAGTATAGATTCTGAGTATGTAACTGGGCTTGACAAAATCAGCATTTCTCTTGCTTCCCTGTGCGTACGGAAGCACAGTTTTAGTCACCGTAGCTCCCACAAGTGTCTCCTCAGTGTGTTCCCATTTCCTTAGAAACAGTGTATTTGCTGGGAGAAAAGTGCATTACTGTGCGCTTTCACCGTTCAGCAAGTACATGTGTAGAAGCACAGCGCTAGCAGAAACGACCGTTTCTCGACGTTTTCTAACTCTGGGAACAAGTTGCACACTTCTGAGATGCATTTGGGCAACTTTGTCAGAAATGAGTTTTTTGCCTAAAGAGACATGCCTATTTGCGCTGTAGTACAGATTCTGAGTATGTAACTGGGCTTGATGAAATCAGCATTTCTCTTGCTTCCCTGTGCGTAGGGAAGCTCAGTTTTAGTCACAGTAGCTCCCACAAGTGTCTCCTCAGTGTGTTCCCATTTCCTTAGAAACAGTGTATTTGCTGGGAGAAAAGTGCATTACTGTGTGCTTTCACCGTTCAGCAAATACATGTGTAGAAGCACAGCGCTAGCAGAAACGACCGTTTCTCGACGTTTTCAAACTCAGGGAACAATTTGCACACTTCTGAGATGCAGTTGGGCAACTTTGTCAGAAATGAGTTTTTTGCCTAAAGAGACATGCCTATTTGCGCAGTAGTACAGATTCTGAGTAAGTAACTGGGCTTGATGAAATCAGCATTTCTCTTGCTTCCCTGTGTGTAGGGAAGCTCAGTTTTAGTCACAGTAGCTCCCACAAGTGTCTCCTCAGTGTGTTCCCATTTACTTAGAAACAGTGTATTTGCTGGGAGAAAAGTGCATTACTGCGCGCTTTCACCGTTCAGCAAATACATGTGTAGAAGCACAGCGCTAGCAGAAACGAACGTTTCTCGACGTTTTCTAACTCAGGGAACAAGTTGCACACTTCCTAGATGCATTTGGGCAACTTTGTCAGAAATGAGTTTTTTGCCTACAGAGACATGCCTATTTGCGCAGTAGTACAGATTCTGAGTATGTAACTGGGCTTGATGAAATCAGCATTTCTCTTGCTTCCCTGTGCGTAGGGAAGCTCAGTTTTAGTCACAGTAGCTCCCACAAGTGTCTCCTCAGTGTGTTCCCATTTCCTTAGAAACAGTGTATTAGCTGGGAGAAAAGTTCATTACTGTGTGCTTTCACCGTTCAGCAAATACATGTGTAGAAGCACAGCGCTAGCAGAAATGACCGTTTCTCGATGTTTTCTAACTCAGAGAACAAGTTGCAAACTTCTGAGATGCATTTGGGCAACTTTGTCAGAAATGAGTTTTTTGCCTAAAGAGACATGCCTTTTTGCGCAGTAGTACAGATTCTGAGTATTTAGCTGGGCTTGATGAAATCAGCATTTCTCTTGCTTATCGGTGCGTAGGGAAGCTCAGTTTTAGTCACAGTAGCTCCCACAAGTGTCTCCTCAGTGTGTTCCAATTTCCTTAGAAACAGTATATTTGCTGGTAGAAAAGTGCATTACTGTGCGCTTTCACCGTTCAGCAAGTACATGTGTAGAAGCACAGCGCTAGCAGAAACGAACGTTTCTCGACGTTTTCTAACTCAGGGAACAAGTTGCACACTTCTGAGATGCATTTGGTCAACTTTGTCAGAAATGAGTTTTTTGCCTACGAGACATGCCTATTTGCGCAGTAGTACAGATTCTGAGTATGTAACTGGGCTTGACAAAATCAGCATGTCTCTTGCTTCCCTGTGCGTACGGAAGCACAGTTTTAGTCACCGTAGCTCCCACAAGTGTCTCCTCAGTGTGTTCCCATTTCCTTAGAAACAGTGTATTTGCTGGGAGAAAAGTGCATTACTGTGCGCTTTCACCGTTCTGCAAATACATGTGTAGAAGCACAGCGCTAGCAGAAACGACCGTTTCTCGACGTTTTCTAACTCAGGGAACAAGTTGCACACTTCTGAGATGCATTTGGGCAACTTTGTCCGAAATGAGTTTTTTGCTTACAGAGACATGCCTATTTGCCCAGTAGTACAGATTCTGAGTATGTAACTGGGCTTGATGAAATCAGCATTTCTCTTGCTTCCCTGTGCGTAGGGAAGCTCAGTTTTAGTCACAGTAGCTCTCACTAGTGTCTCCTCAGTGTGTTCACATTTCCTTAGAAACAGTGTATTTGCTGGGAGAAAAGTGCATTACTGTGCGCTTTCACCGTTCAGCAAATACATGTGTAGAAGCACAGCGCTAGCAGAAACGACCGTTTCTCGACGTTTTCTAACTCAGGGAACAAGTTGCACACTTCTGAGATGCATTTGGGCAACTTTGTCAGAAATGAGTTTTTTGCCTAAATAGACATGCCTATTTGCGCAGTAGTACAGATTCTGAGTATGTAACTGGGCTTGATGAAATCAGCATTTCTCTTGCTTCCCTGTGCGTAGGGAAGCTCAGTTTTAGTCACAGTAGCTCCCACAAGTGTCTCCTCACTGTGTTCCCATTTCCTTAGAAACAGTGTATTTGCTGGGAGAAAAGTACATTACTGTGCGCTTTCACCGTTCAGCAAGTACATGTGTAGAAGCACAGTGCCAGCAGAAACGACCGTTTCTCGACGTTTTCTAACTCAGGGAAAAAGTTGCACACTTCTGAGATGCATTTGGGCAACCTTGTCAGAAATGAGTTTTTTGCCTAAAGAGACATGCCTATTTGCGCAGTAGTACAGATTCTGAGTATGTAACTGGGCTTGATGAAATCAGCATTTCTCTTGCTTCCCTGTGCGTAGGGAAGCTCAGTTTTAGTCACAGTAGCTCCCACAAGTGTCTCCTCACTGTGTTCCCATTTCCTTAGAAACAGTGTATTTGCTGGGAGAAAAGTACATTACTGTGCGCTTTCACCGTTCAGCAAGTACATGTGTAGAAGCACAGTGCCAGCAGAAACGACCGTTTCTCGACGTTTTCTAACTCAGGGAAAAAGTTGCACACTTCTGAGATGCATTTGGGCAACCTTGTCAGAAATGAGTTTTTTGCCTAAAGAGACATGCCTATTTGCGCAGTAGTACAGATTCTGAGTATGTAACTGGGATTGATGAAATCAGCATTTCTCTTGCTTCCCTGTGCGTAGGGAAGCTCAGTTTTAGTCACAGTAGCTCCCACAAGTGTCTCCTCAGTGTGTTCCCATTTCCTTAGAAACAGTGTATTTGCTGGGAGAAAAGTGCATTACTGTGCGCTTTCACCGTTCAGCAAATACATGTGTAGAAGCACAGGGCGAGCAGAAAGGAACGTTTCTCGACGTTTTCTAACTCAGGGAACAGGTTGCACACTTCTGAGATGCATTTGGGCAACTTTGTCAGAAATGAGTTTTTTGCCTACAGAGACATGCCTATTTGCGCAGTAGTACAGATTCTGAGTATGTAACTGGGCCTGATGAAATCAGCATTTCTCTTGCATCCCTGTGTGTAGGGAAGCTCAGTTTTAGTCACAGTAGCTCCCACAAGTGTCTCCTCAGTGTGTTCCCATTTCCTTAGAAACAGTGTATTTGCTGGGAGAAAAGTGCATTACTGTGCGCTTTCTCCGTTCAGCAAATACATGTGTAGAAGCACAGCGCTAGCAGAAACAAACGTTTCTCGATGTTTTCTAACTCAGGGAACAAGTTGCACACTTCTGAGATGCATTTGGGCAACGTTGTCCGATATGAGGTTTTTGCCTACAGAGACATTCCTATTTGCGCAGTAGTACAGATTCTGAGTATGTAACTGGGCTTGATGAAATCAGCATTTCTCTTGCTTCCCTGTGCGTAGGAAAGCTTAGTTTTAGTCACAGTAGCTCCCACAAGTGTCTCCTCAGTGTGTTCCCAGTTCCTTAGAAACAGTGTATTTGATGGGAGAAAAGTGCATTACTGTGCGCTTTCACCGTTCAGCAAATACATGTGTAGAAGCACAGCGCTAGCAGAAACGAACGTTTCTCGACGTTTTCTAACTCAGGGAACAAGTTGCACACTTCTGAGATGCATTTGGTCAACTTTGTCAGAAATGAGTTTTTTGCCTACGAGACATGCCTATTTGCGCAGTAGTACAGATTCTGAGTATGTAACTGGGCTTGACAAAATCAGCATGTCTCTTGCTTCCCTGTGCGTACGGAAGCACAGTTTTAGTCACCGTAGCTCCCACAAGTGTCTCCTCAGTGTGTTCCCATTTCCTTAGAAACAGTGTATTTGCTGGGAGAAAAGTGCATTACTGTGCGCTTTCACCGTTCTGCAAATACATGTGTAGAAGCACAGCGCTAGCAGAAACGACCGTTTCTCGACGTTTTCTAACTCAGGGAACAAGTTGCACACTTCTGAGATGCATTTGGGCAACTTTGTCCGAAATGAGTTTTTTGCTTACAGAGACATGCCTATTTGCCCAGTAGTACAGATTCTGAGTATGTAACTGGGCTTGATGAAATCAGCATTTCTCTTGCTTCCCTGTGCGTAGGGAAGCTCAGTTTTAGTCACAGTAGCTCTCACTAGTGTCTCCTCAGTGTGTTCACATTTCCTTAGAAACAGTGTATTTGCTGGGAGAAAAGTGCATTACTGTGCGCTTTCACCGTTCAGCAAATACATGTGTAGAAGCACAGCGCTAGCAGAAACGACCGTTTCTCGACGTTTTCTAACTCAGGGAACAAGTTGCACACTTCTGAGATGCATTTGGGCAACTTTGTCAGAAATGAGTTTTTTGCCTAAATAGACATGCCTATTTGCGCAGTAGTACAGATTCTGAGTATGTAACTGGGCTTGATGAAATCAGCATTTCTCTTGCTTCCCTGTGCGTAGGGAAGCTCAGTTTTAGTCACAGTAGCTCCCACAAGTGTCTCCTCACTGTGTTCCCATTTCCTTAGAAACAGTGTATTTGCTGGGAGAAAAGTACATTACTGTGCGCTTTCACCGTTCAGCAAGTACATGTGTAGAAGCACAGTGCCAGCAGAAACGACCGTTTCTCGACGTTTTCTAACTCAGGGAAAAAGTTGCACACTTCTGAGATGCATTTGGGCAACCTTGTCAGAAATGAGTTTTTTGCCTAAAGAGACATGCCTATTTGCGCAGTAGTACAGATTCTGAGTATGTAACTGGGCTTGATGAAATCAGCATTTCTCTTGCTTCCCTGTGCGTAGGGAAGCTCAGTTTTAGTCACAGTAGCTCCCACAAGTGTCTCCTCACTGTGTTCCCATTTCCTTAGAAACAGTGTATTTGCTGGGAGAAAAGTACATTACTGTGCGCTTTCACCGTTCAGCAAGTACATGTGTAGAAGCACAGTGCCAGCAGAAACGACCGTTTCTCGACGTTTTCTAACTCAGGGAAAAAGTTGCACACTTCTGAGATGCATTTGGGCAACCTTGTCAGAAATGAGTTTTTTGCCTAAAGAGACATGCCTATTTGCGCAGTAGTACAGATTCTGAGTATGTAACTGGGATTGATGAAATCAGCATTTCTCTTGCTTCCCTGTGCGTAGGGAAGCTCAGTTTTAGTCACAGTAGCTCCCACAAGTGTCTCCTCAGTGTGTTCCCATTTCCTTAGAAACAGTGTATTTGCTGGGAGAAAAGTGCATTACTGTGCGCTTTCACCGTTCAGCAAATACATGTGTAGAAGCACAGGGCGAGCAGAAAGGAACGTTTCTCGACGTTTTCTAACTCAGGGAACAGGTTGCACACTTCTGAGATGCATTTGGGCAACTTTGTCAGAAATGAGTTTTTTGCCTACAGAGACATGCCTATTTGCGCAGTAGTACAGATTCTGAGTATGTAACTGGGCCTGATGAAATCAGCATTTCTCTTGCATCCCTGTGTGTAGGGAAGCTCAGTTTTAGTCACAGTAGCTCCCACAAGTGTCTCCTCAGTGTGTTCCCATTTCCTTAGAAACAGTGTATTTGCTGGGAGAAAAGTGCATTACTGTGCGCTTTCACCGTTCAGCAAATACATGTGTAGAAGCACAGCGCTAGCAGAAACGAACGTTTCTCGACGTTTTCTAACTCAGGGAACAGGTTGCACACTTCTGAGATGCATTTGGGCAACTTTGTCAGAAATGAGTTTTTTGCCTACAGAGACATGCCTATTTGCGCAGTAGTACAGATTCTGAGTATGTAACTGGGCTTGATGAAATCAGCATTTCTCTTGCTTCCCTGTGCGTAGGGAAGCTCAGTTTTAATCACAGTAGCTCCCACTAGTGTCTACTCAGTGTGTTCATATTTCCTTAGAAACAGTGTATTTGCTCGGAGAAAAGTGCATTACTGTGCGCTTTCACCGTTCAGCAAATACATGTGTAGAAGCACAACGCTAGCAGAAACGACCGTTTCTCGACGTTTTCTAACTCAGGGAACAAGTTGCACACTTCTGAGATGCATTTGGGCAACTTTGTCAGAAATGAGTTTTTTGCCTACAGAGACATGCCTATTTGCGCATTAGTACAGATTCTGAGTATGTAACTGGGCTTCATGAAATCAGCATTTCTCATGCTTACCTGTGCGTAGGGAAGCTCAGTTTTAGTCACAGTAGCTCCCACAAGTGTCTCCTCAGTGTGTTCCCATTTCCTTAGAAACAGTGTATTTGCTGGGAGAAAAGTGCATTACTGTGCGCTTTCACCGTTCAGCAAGTACATGTGTAGATGCACAGCGCTAGCAGAAACGACCGTTTCTCGATGTTTTCTAACTCAGAGAACAAGTTGCACACTTCTGAGATGCATTTGGGCAACTTTGTCAGAAATGAGTTTTTTGCCTAAAGAGACATGCCTTTTTGCGCAGTAGTACAGATTCTGAGTATTTAGCTGGGCTTGATGAAATCAGCATTTCTCTTGCTTATCGGTGCGTAGGGAAGCTCAGTTTTAGTCACAGTAGCTCCCACAAGTGTCTCCTCAGTGTGTTCCCATTTCCTTAGAGACAGTGTATTTGCTGGTAGAAAAGTGCATTACTGTGCGCTTTCACCGTTCAGCAAGTACATGTGTAGAAGCACAGCGCTAGCAGAAACGACCGTTTCTCGACGTTTTCTAACTCAGGGAACAAGTTGCACACTTCTGAGATGCATTTGGGCAACTTTGTCAGAAATGAGTTTTTTGCCTACGAGACATGCCTATTTGCGCAGTAGTACAGATTCTGAGTATGTAACTGGGCTTGACAAAATCAGCATTTCTCTTGCTTCCCTGTGCGTACGGAAGCACAGTTTTAGTCACCGTAGCTCCCACAAGTGTCTCCTCAGTGTGTTCCCATTTCCTTAGAAACAGTGTATTTGCTGGGAGAAAAGTGCCTTACTGTGCGCTTTCACCGTTCAGCAAGTACATGTGTAGAAGCACAGCGCTAGCAGAAACGACCGTTTCTCGACGTTTTCTAACTCTGGGAACAAGTTGCACACTTCTGAGATGCATTTGGGCAACTTTGTCAGAAATGAGTTTTTTGCCTAAAGAGACATGCCTATTTGCGCTGTAGTACAGATTCTGAGTATGTAACTGGGCTTGATGAAATCAGCATTTCTCTTGCTTCCCTGTGCGTAGGGAAGCTCAGTTTTAGTCACAGTAGCTCCCACAAGTGTCTCCTCAGTGTGTTCCCATTTCCTTAGAAACACTGTATTTGCTGGGAGAAAAGTGCATTAATGTGTGCTTTCACCGTTCAGCAAATACATGTGTAGAAGCACAGCGCTAGCAGAAACGACCGTTTCTCGACGTTTTCAAACTCAGGGAACAATTTGCACACTTCTGAGATGCAGTTGGGCAACTTTGTCAGAAATGAGTTTTTTGCCTAAAGAGACATGCCTATTTGCGCAGTAGTACAGATTCTGAGTAAGTAACTGGGCTTGATGAAATCAGCATTTCTCTTGCTTCCCTTTGTGTAGGGAAGCTCAGTTTTAGTCACAGTAGCTCCCACAAGTGTCTCCTCAGTGTGTTCCCATTTACTTAGAAACAGTGTATTTGCTGGGAGAAAAGTGCATTACTGCGCGCTTTCACCGTTCAGCAAATACATTTGTAGAAGCACAGCGCTAGCAGAAACGAACGTTTCTCGACGTTTTCTAACTCAGGGAACAAGTTGCACACTTCCTAGATGCATTTGGGCAACTTTGTCAGAAATGAGTTTTTTGCCTACAGAGACATGCCTATTTGCGCAGTAGTACAGATTCTGAGTATGTAACTGGGCTTGATGAAATCAGCATTTCTCTTGCTTCCCTGTGCGTAGGGAAGCTCAGTTTTAGTCACAGTAGCTCCCACAAGTGTCTCCTCAGTGTGTTCCCATTTCCTTAGAAACAGTGTATTAGCTGGGAGAAAAGTTCATTACTGTGTGCTTTCACCGTTCAGCAAATACATGTGTAGAAGCACAGCGCTAGCAGAAACGACCGTTTCTCGATGTTTTCTAACTCAGAGAACAAGTTGCACACTTCTGAGATGCATTTGGGCAACTTTGTCAGAAATGAGTTTTTTGCCTAAAGAGACATGCCTTTTTGCGCAGTAGTACAGATTCTGAGTATTTAGCTGGGCTTGATGAAATCAGCATTTCTCTTGCTTATCGGTGCGTAGGGAAGCTCAGTTTTA
Organism: Acomys minous; assembly: GCF_964271855.1. NCBI lineage: Eukaryota > Metazoa > Chordata > Mammalia > Rodentia > Muridae > Acomys > Acomys minous. Next base: position 66,666,834 of record NC_140494.1, read on the forward strand.
GTCACAGTAGCTCCCACAAGTGTCTCCTCAGTGTGTTCCCATTTCCTTAGAAACAGTGTATTTGCTGGGAGAAAAGTGCATTACTGTGCGCTTTCACCGTTCAGCAAGTACATGTGTAGAAGCACAGCGCTAGCAGAAACGAACGTTTCTCGACGTTTTCTAACTCAGGGAACAAGTTGCACACTTCTGAGATGCATTTGGTCAACTTTGTCAGAAATGAGTTTTTTGCCTACGAGACATGCCTATTTGCGCAGTAGTACAGATTCTGAGTATGTAACTGGGCTTGACAAAATCAGCATTTCTCTTGCTTCCCTGTGCGTACGGAAGCACAGTTTTAGTCACCGTAGCTCCCACAAGTGTCTCCTCAGTGTGTTCCCATTTCCTTAGAAACAGTGTATTTGCTGGGAGAAAAGTGCATTACTGTGCGCTTTCATCGTTCAGCAAGTACATGTGTAGAAGCACAGCGCTAGCAGAAACGACCGTTTCTCGACGTTTTCTAACTCTGGGAACAAGTTGCACACTTCTGAGATGCATTTGGGCAACTTTGTCAGAAATGAGTTTTTTGCCTAAAGAGACATGCCTATTTGCGCTGTAGTACAGATTCTGAGTATGTAACTTGGCTTGATGAAATCAGCATTTCTCTTGCTTCCCTCTGCGTACGGAAGCTCAGTTTTAGTCACAGTAGCTCCCACAAGTGTCTCCTCAGTGTGTTCCCATTTCCTTAGAAACAGTGTATTTGCTGGGAGAAAAGTGCATTACTGTGAGCTTTCACCGTTCAGCAAATACATGTGTAGAAGCACAGCGCTAGCAGAAACGACCGTTTCTCGACGTTTTCAAACTCAGGGAACAATTTGCACACTTCTGAGATGCAGTTGGGCAACTTTGTCAGAAATGAGTTTTTTGCCTAAAGAGACATGCCTATTTGCGCAGTAGTACAGATTCTGAGTAAGTAACTGGGCTTGATGAAATCAGCATTTCTCTTGCTTCCCTGTGTGTAGGGAAGCTCAGTTTTAGTCACAGTAGCTCCCACAAGTGTCTCCTCAGTGTGTTCCCATTTCCTTAGAAACAGTGTATTTGCTGGGAGAAAAGTGCATTACTGCGCGCTTTCACCGTTCAGCAAATACATGTGTAGAAGCACAGCGCTAGCAGAAACGAACGTTTCTCGACGTTTTCTAACTCAGGGAACAAGTTGCACACTTCCTAGATGCATTTGGGCAACTTTGTCAGAAATGAGTTTTTTGCCTACAGAGACATGCCTATTTGCGCAGTAGTACAGATTCTGAGTATGTAACTGGGCTTGATGAAATCAGCATTTCTCTTGCTTCCCTGTGCGTAGGGAAGCTCAGTTTTAGTCACAGTAGCTCCCACAAGTGTCTCCTCAGTGTGTTCCCATATCCTTAGAAAGAGTGTATTTGCTGGGAGAAAAGTGCATTACTGTGAGCTTTCACCGTTCAGCAAATACAAGTGTAGAAGCACAGCGCTAGCAGTAACGAAAGTTTCTCGACGTTTTCTAACTCAGGGAACAAGTTGCACACTTCTGAGATGCATTTGGGCAACTTTGTCAGAAATGAGTTTTTTGCCTACAGAGACATGCCTATTTGCGCAGTAGTACAGATTCGGAGTATGTAACTGGGCTTGATGAAATCAGCATTTCTCTTGCTTCCCTGTGCGTAGGGAAGCTCAGTTTTAGTCACAGTAGCTCCCACAAGTGTCTCCTCAGTGTGTTCCCATTTCCTTAGAAACAGTGTATTTGCTGGGAGAAAAGTGCATTACTGTGCGCTTTCACCGTTCAGCAAATACATGTGTAAAAGCACAGCGCTAGCAGAAACGACCTTTTCTCGACGTTTTCTAACTCAGGGAACAAGTTGCACACTTCTGAGATGCATTTGGGCAACTTTGTCAGAAATGAGTTTTTTGCCTACAGAGACATGCCTATTTGCTCAGTAGTACAGATTCTGAGTATGTAACTGGGCTTGATGAAATCAGCATTTCTCTTGCTTCCCTGTGCGTAGGGAAGCTCAGTTTTAGTCACAGTAGCTCCCACAAGTGTCTCCTCAGTGTGTTCCCATTTCCTTAGAAACAGTGTATTTGCTGGGATAAAAGTGCATTACTGTGCGCTTTCACCGTTCAGCAAATACATGTGTAGAAGCACAGCGCTAGCAGAAACGACCTTTTCTCGATGTTTTCTAACTCAGGGAACAAGTTGCACACTTCTGAGATGCATTTGGGCAACTTTGTCAGAAATTAGTTTTTTGCCTAAAGAGACATGCCTATTTGCGCAGTAGTACATATTCTGAGTATGTAACTGGGCTTGATGAAATCAGCATTTCTCTTGTTTCCCTGTGCATAGGGAAGCTCAGTTTTAGTCACAGTAGCTCCCACAAGTGTCTCCTCAGTGTGTTCCCATTTCCTTAGAAACAGTGTATTTGCTGGGAGAAAAGTGCATTACTGTGCACTTTCACCGTTCAGCAAATACATGTGTAGAAGCACAGCGCTAGCAGAAACGACCGTTTCTCGACGTTTTCTAACTCAGGGAACAGGTTGCACACTTCTGAGATGCATTTGGGCAACTTTGTCAGAAATGAGTTTTTTGCCTAAAGAGACATGCCTATTTGCGCAGTAGTACAGATTCTGAGTATGTAACTGGGCTTGATGAAATCAGCATTTCTCTTGCTTCCCTGTGCGTAGGGAAGCTCAGTTTTAGTCACAGTAGCTCCCACAAGTGTCTCCTCAGTGTGTTCCCATTTCCTTAGAAACAGTGTATTTGCTGGGAGAAAAGTGCATTAATGTGCGCTTTCACCGTTCAGCAAGTACATGTGTAGAAGCACAGGCCTAGCAGAAACGACCGATTCTCGACGTTTTCTAACTCAGGGAACAAGTTGCACACTTCTGAGATGCATTTGGGCAACTTTGTCAGAAATGAGTTTTTTGCCTACAGAGACATGCCTATTTGCGCAGTAGTACAGATTCTGAGTATGTAACTGGGCTTGATGAAATCAGCATTTCTCTTGCTTCCCTGTGCGTTGGGAAGCTCAGTTTTAGTCACAGTAGCTCCCACAAGTGTCTCCTCAGTGTGTTCCCATTTCCTTAGAAACAGTGTATTTGCTGGGATAAAAGTGCATTACTGTGCGCTTTCACCGTTCAGCAAATACATGTGTAGAAGCACAGCGCTAGCAGAAACGACCTTTTCTCGATGTTTTCTAACTCAGGGAACAAGTTGCACACTTCTGAGATGCATTTGGGCAACTTTGTCAGAAATTAGTTTTTTGCCTAAAGAGACATGCCTATTTGCGCAGTAGTACATATTCTGAGTATGTAACTGGGCTTGATGAAATCAGCATTTCTCTTGTTTCCCTGTGCATAGGGAAGCTCAGTTTTAGTCACAGTAGCTCCCACAAGTGTCTCCTCAGTGTGTTCCCATTTCCTTAGAAACAGTGTATTTGCTGGGAGAAAAGTGCATTACTGTGCACTTTCACCGTTCAGCAAATACATGTGTAGAAGCACAGCGCTAGCAGAAACGACCGTTTCTCGACGTTTTCTAACTCAGGGAACAGGTTGCACACTTCTGAGATGCATTTGGGCAACTTTGTCAGAAATGAGTTTTTTGCCTAAAGAGACATGCCTATTTGCGCAGTAGTACAGATTCTGAGTATGTAACTGGGCTTGATGAAATCAGCATTTCTCTTGCTTCCCTGTGCGTAGGGAAGCTCAGTTTTAGTCACAGTAGCTCCCACAAGTGTCTCCTCAGTGTGTTCCCATTTCCTTAGAAACAGTGTATTTGCTGGGAGAAAAGTGCATTACTGTGCGCTTTCACCGTTCAGCAAGTACATGTGTAGAAGCACAGCGCTAGCAGAAACGACCGTTTCACGATGTTTTCTAACTCAGGGAACAAGTTGCACACTTCTGAGATGCATTTGGGCAACTTTGTCAGAAATAAGTTTTTTGCCTAAAGAGACATGCCTATTTGCGCAGTAGTACAGATTCTGAGTATGTAACTGGGCTTGATGAAATCAGCATTTCTCTTGCTTCCCTGTGCGTAGGGAAGCTCAGTTTTAGTCACAGTAGCTCCCACAATTGTCTCCTCAGTGTGTTCCCATTTCCTTAGAAACAGTGTATTTGCTGGGAGAAAAGTGCATTACTGTGCGCTTTACCGTTCAGCAAATACATGTGTAGAAGCACAGCGCTAGCAGAAACGAACGTTTCTCGACGTTTTCTAACTCAGGGAACAGGTTGCACACTTCTGAGATGCATTTGGGCAACTTTGTCAGAAATGAGTTTTTTGCCTACAGAGACATGCCTATTTGCGCAGTAGTACAGAGTCTGAGTATGTAACTGGGCTTGATAAAATCAGCATTTTTCTTGCTTCCCTGTGCGTAGGGAAGCTCAGTTTTAGTCACAGTAGCTCCCACAAGTGTCTCCTCAGTGTGTTCCCATTTCCTTAGAAACAGTGTATTTGCTGGGAGAAAAGTGCATTACTGTGCGCTTTCACCGTTCAGCAAATACATGTGTAGAAGCACAGCGCTAGCTGAAACGACCGTTTCTCGACGTTTTCTAACTCAGGGAACAAATTGCACACTTCTGAGATGCATTTGGGCAACTTTGTCAGAAATGAGTTTTTGCCTAAAGAGACATGCCTATTTGCGCAGTAGTACAGATTCTGAGTATGTAACTGGGCTGGATGAAATCAGCATTTCTCTTGCTTCCCTGTGCGTAGGGTATCTCAGTTTTAGTCACAGTAGCTCCCACAAGTGTCTCCTCAGTGTGTTCCCATTTCCTTAGAAACAGTGTATTTGCTGGGAGAAAAGTGCATTACTGCGCGCTTTCACCGTTCAGCAAATACATGTGTAGAAGCACAGCGCTAGCAGAAACGAACGTTTCTCGACGTTTTCTAACTCAGGGAACAAGTTGCACACTTCTGAGATGCATTTGGGCAACTTTGTCAGAAATGAGTTTTTTGCCTACAGAGACATGCCTATTTGCGCAGTAGTACAGATTCTGAGTATGTAACTGGGCTTGATGAAATCAGCATTTCTCTTGCTTCCCTGTGCGTAGGGAAGCTCAGTTTTAGTCACAGTAGCTCCCACAAGTGTCTCCTCAGTGTGTTCCCATTTCCTTAGAAACAGTGTATTAGCTGGGAGAAAAGTTCATTACTGTGTGCTTTCACCGTTCAGCAAATACATGTGTAGAAGCACAGCGCTAGCAGAAACGACCGTTTCTCGATGTTTTCTAACTCAGAGAACAAGTTGCACACTTCTGAGATGCATTTGGGCAACTTTGTCAGAAATGAGTTTTTTGCCTAAAGAGACATGCCTTTTTGCGCAGTAGTACAGATTCTGAGTATTTAGCTGGGCTTGATGAAATCAGCATTTCTCTTGCTTATCGGTGCGTAGGGAAGCTCAGTTTTAGTCACAGTAGCTCCCACAAGTGTCTCCTCAGTGTGTTCCCATTTCCTTAGAAACAGTGTATTTGCTGGGAGAAAAGTGCATTACTGTGCGCTTTCACCGTTCAGCAAGTACATGTGTAGAAGCACAGCGCTAGCAGAAACGAACGTTTCTCGACGTTTTCTAACTCAGGGAACAAGTTGCACACTTCTGAGATGCATTTGGTCAACTTTGTCAGAAATGAGTTTTTTGCCTACGAGACATGCCTATTTGCGCAGTAGTACAGATTCTGAGTATGTAACTGGGCTTGACAAAATCAGCATTTCTCTTGCTTCCCTGTGCGTACGGAAGCACAGTTTTAGTCACCGTAGCTCCCACAAGTGTCTCCTCAGTGTGTTCCCATTTCCTTAGAAACAGTGTATTTGCTGGGAGAAAAGTGCATTACTGTGCGCTTTCATCGTTCAGCAAGTACATGTGTAGAAGCACAGCGCTAGCAGAAACGACCGTTTCTCGACGTTTTCTAACTCTGGGAACAAGTTGCACACTTCTGAGATGCATTTGGGCAACTTTGTCAGAAATGAGTTTTTTGCCTAAAGAGACATGCCTATTTGCGCTGTAGTACAGATTCTGAGTATGTAACTTGGCTTGATGAAATCAGCATTTCTCTTGCTTCCCTGTGCGTACGGAAGCTCAGTTTTAGTCACAGTAGCTCCCACAAGTGTCTCCTCAGTGTGTTCCCATTTCCTTAGAAACAGTGTATTTGCTGGGAGAAAAGTGCATTACTGTGAGCTTTCACCGTTCAGCAAATACATGTGTAGAAGCACAGCGCTAGCAGAAACGACCGTTTCTCGACGTTTTCAAACTCAGGGAACAATTTGCACACTTCTGAGATGCAGTTGGGCAACTTTGTCAGAAATGAGTTTTTTGCCTAAAGAGACATGCCTATTTGCGCAGTAGTACAGATTCTGAGTAAGTAACTGGGCTTGATGAAATCAGCATTTCTCTTGCTTCCCTGTGTGTAGGGAAGCTCAGTTTTAGTCACAGTAGCTCCCACAAGTGTCTCCTCAGTGTGTTCCCATTTCCTTAGAAACAGTGTATTTGCTGGGAGAAAAGTGCATTACTGCGCGCTTTCACCGTTCAGCAAATACATGTGTAGAAGCACAGCGCTAGCAGAAACGAACGTTTCTCGACGTTTTCTAACTCAGGGAACAAGTTGCACACTTCCTAGATGCATTTGGGCAACTTTGTCAGAAATGAGTTTTTTGCCTACAGAGACATGCCTATTTGCGCAGTAGTACAGATTCTGAGTATGTAACTGGGCTTGATGAAATCAGCATTTCTCTTGCTTCCCTGTGCGTAGGGAAGCTCAGTTTTAGTCACAGTAGCTCCCACAAGTGTCTCCTCAGTGTGTTCCCATATCCTTAGAAAGAGTGTATTTGCTGGGAGAAAAGTGCATTACTGTGAGCTTTCACCGTTCAGCAAATACAAGTGTAGAAGCACAGCGCTAGCAGTAACGAAAGTTTCTCGACGTTTTCTAACTCAGGGAACAAGTTGCACACTTCTGAGATGCATTTGGGCAACTTTGTCAGAAATGAGTTTTTTGCCTACAGAGACATGCCTATTTGCGCAGTAGTACAGATTCGGAGTATGTAACTGGGCTTGATGAAATCAGCATTTCTCTTGCTTCCCTGTGCGTAGGGAAGCTCAGTTTTAGTCACAGTAGCTCCCACAAGTGTCTCCTCAGTGTGTTCCCATTTCCTTAGAAACAGTGTATTTGCTGGGAGAAAAGTGCATTACTGTGCGCTTTCACCGTTCAGCAAATACATGTGTAGAAGCACAGCGCTAGCAGAAACGACCTTTTCTCGACGTTTTCTAACTCAGGGAACAAGTTGCACACTTCTGAGATGCATTTGGGCAACTTTGTCAGAAATGAGTTTTTTGCCTACAGAGACATGCCTATTTGCTCAGTAGTACAGATTCTGAGTATGTAACTGGGCTTGATGAAATCAGCATTTCTCTTGCTTCCCTGTGCGTAGGGAAGCTCAGTTTTAGTCACAGTAGCTCCCACAAGTGTCTCCTCAGTGTGTTCCCATTTCCTTAGAAACAGTGTATTTGCTGGGATAAAAGTGCATTACTGTGCGCTTTCACCGTTCAGCAAATACATGTGTAGAAGCACAGCGCTAGCAGAAACGACCTTTTCTCGATGTTTTCTAACTCAGGGAACAAGTTGCACACTTCTGAGATGCATTTGGGCAACTTTGTCAGAAATTAGTTTTTTGCCTAAAGAGACATGCCTATTTGCGCAGTAGTACATATTCTGAGTATGTAACTGGGCTTGATGAAATCAGCATTTCTCTTGTTTCCCTGTGCATAGGGAAGCTCAGTTTTAGTCACAGTAGCTCCCACAAGTGTCTCCTCAGTGTGTTCCCATTTCCTTAGAAACAGTGTATTTGCTGGGAGAAAAGTGCATTACTGTGCACTTTCACCGTTCAGCAAATACATGTGTAGAAGCACAGCGCTAGCAGAAACGACCGTTTCTCGACGTTTTCTAACTCAGGGAACAGGTTGCACACTTCTGAGATGCATTTGGGCAACTTTGTCAGAAATGAGTTTTTTGCCTAAAGAGACATGCCTATTTGCGCAGTAGTACAGATTCTGAGTATGTAACTGGGCTTGATGAAATCAGCATTTCTCTTGCTTCCCTGTGCGTAGGGAAGCTCAGTTTTAGTCACAGTAGCTCCCACAAGTGTCTCCTCAGTGTGTTCCCATTTCCTTAGAAACAGTGTATTTGCTGGGAGAAAAGTGCATTAATGTGCGCTTTCACCGTTCAGCAAGTACATGTGTAGAAGCACAGGCCTAGCAGAAACGACCGATTCTCGACGTTTTCTAACTCAGGGAACAAGTTGCACACTTCTGAGATGCATTTGGGCAACTTTGTCAGAAATGAGTTTTTTGCCTACAGAGACATGCCTATTTGCGCAGTAGTACAGATTCTGAGTATGTAACTGGGCTTGATGAAATCAGCATTTCTCTTGCTTCCCTGTGCGTTGGGAAGCTCAGTTTTAGTCACAGTAGCTCCCACAAGTGTCTCCTCAGTGTGTTCCCATTTCCTTAGAAACAGTGTATTTGCTGGGATAAAAGTGCATTACTGTGCGCTTTCACCGTTCAGCAAATACATGTGTAGAAGCACAGCGCTAGCAGAAACGACCTTTTCTCGATGTTTTCTAACTCAGGGAACAAGTTGCACACTTCTGAGATGCATTTGGGCAACTTTGTCAGAAATTAGTTTTTTGCCTAAAGAGACATGCCTATTTGCGCAGTAGTACATATTCTGAGTATGTAACTGGGCTTGATGAAATCAGCATTTCTCTTGTTTCCCTGTGCATAGGGAAGCTCAGTTTTAGTCACAGTAGCTCCCACAAGTGTCTCCTCAGTGTGTTCCCATTTCCTTAGAAACAGTGTATTTGCTGGGAGAAAAGTGCATTACTGTGCACTTTCACCGTTCAGCAAATACATGTGTAGAAGCACAGCGCTAGCAGAAACGACCGTTTCTCGACGTTTTCTAACTCAGGGAACAGGTTGCACACTTCTGAGATGCATTTGGGCAACTTTGTCAGAAATGAGTTTTTTGCCTAAAGAGACATGCCTATTTGCGCAGTAGTACAGATTCTGAGTATGTAACTGGGCTTGATGAAATCAGCATTTCTCTTGCTTCCCTGTGCGTAGGGAAGCTCAGTTTTAGTCACAGTAGCTCCCACAAGTGTCTCCTCAGTGTGTTCCCATTTCCTTAGAAACAGTGTATTTGCTGGGAGAAAAGTGCATTAATGTGCGCTTTCACCGTTCAGCAAGTACATGTGTAGAAGCACAGGCCTAGCAGAAACGACCGATTCTCGACGTTTTCTAACTCAGGGAACAAGTTGCACACTTCTGAGATGCATTTGGGCAACTTTGTCAGAAATGAGTTTTTTGCCTACAGAGACATGCCTATTTGCGCAGTAGTACAGATTCTGAGTATGTAACTGGGCTTGATGAAATCAGCATTTCTCTTGCTTCCCTGTGCGTTGGGAAGCTCAGTTTTAGTCACAGTAGCTCCCACAAGTGTCTCCTCAGTGTGTTCCCATTTCCTTAGAAACAGTGTATTTGCTGGGAGAATAGTGTATTACTGTACGCTTTCACCGTTCAGCAAATACATGTGTAGAAGCACAGCGCTAGCAGAAACGAACGTTTCTCGACGTTTTCTAACTCAGGGAACAAGTTGCACACTTCTGAGATGCATTTGGGCAACTTTGTCAGAAATGAGTTTTTTGCCTAATGAGACATGCTTATTTGTGCAGTAGTACAGATTCTGAGTATGTAACTGGGCTTGATGAAATCAGCATTTCTCTTGTTTCCCTGTGCGTAGGGAAGCTCAGTTTTAGTCACAGTAGCTCCCACAAGTGTCTCCTCAGTGTGTTCCCATTTCCTTAGAAACAGTGTATTTGCTGGGAGAAAAGTGCATTACTGTGCACTTTTACCATTCAGCAAATACATGTGTAGAAGCACAGCGCTAGCAGAAACGACCGTTTCGCGACGTTTTCTAACTCAGGGAACAGGTTGCACACTTCTGAGATGCATTTGGGCAACTTTGTCAGAAATGAGTTTTTTGCCTAAAGAGACATGCCTATTTGCGCAGTAGTACAGATTCTGAGTATGTAACTGGGCTTGATGAAGTCAGCATTTGTCTTGCTTCCCTGTGCGTAGGGAAGCTCAGTTTTAGTCACAGTAGCTCCCACAAGTGTCTCCTCAGTGTGTTCCCATTTCCTTAGAAACAGTGCATTTGCTGGGAGAAAAGTGCATTACTGTGTGCTTTCTCCGTTCAGCAAATACATGTGTAGAAGCACAGCGCTAGCAGAAACGACCGTTTCTCGACGTTTTCTAACTCAGGGAACAAGTAGCACACTTCTGAGATGCATTTGGGCAACTTTGTCAGAAATGAGTTTTTTGCCTAAAGAGACATGCCTATTTGCGCAGTAGTACAGATTCTGAGTATGTAACTGGGCTTGATGAAATCAGCATTTCTCTTGCTTCCCTGTGTGTAGGGAAGCTCAGTTTTAGTCACAGTAGCTCCCACAAGTGTCTCCTCAGTGTGTTCCCATTTCCTTAGAAACAGTGTATTTGCTGGGAGAAAAGTGCATTACTGTGCGCTTTACAGTTCAGCAAATACATGTGTAGAAGCACAGCGCTAGCAGAAAGGACCGTTTCTCGACGTTTTCTAACTCAGGGAACAATTTGCACACTTCTGAGATGCATATGGTCAACTTTGTCAGAAATGAGTTTTTTGCCTAAAGAGACATGCCTATTTGCGCAGTAGTACAGATTCTGAGTATGTAACTGGGCTTGATGAAATCAGCATTTCTCTTGCTTCCCTGTGCGTAGGGAAGCTCAGTTTTAGTCACAGTAGCTCCCACAAGTGTCTCCTCAGTGTGTTCCCATTTCCTTAGAAACAGTGTATTTGCTGGGAGAAAAGTGCATTACTGTGCGCTTTCACCGTTCAGCAAGTACATGTGTAGAAGCACAGCGCTAGCAGAAACGACCGTTTCACGATGTTTTCTAACTCAGGGAACAAGTTGCACACTTCTGAGATGCATTTGGGCAACTTTGTCAGAAATGAGTTTTTTGCCTAAAGAGACATGCCTATTTGCGCAGTAGTACAGATTCTGAGTATGTAACTGGGCTTGATGAAATCAGCATTTCTCTTGCTTCCCTGTGCGTAGGGAAGCTCAGTTTTAGTCACAGTAGCTCCCACAAGTGTCTCCTCAGTGTGTTCCCATTTCCTTAGAAACAGTGTATTTGCTGGGAGAAAAGTGCATTACTGTGCGCTTTCTCCGTTCAGCAAATACATGTGTGGAAGCACAGCGCTAGCAGATATGACCCTTTCTCGACGTTTTTTAACTCAGGGAACAAGTTGCACACTTCTGAGATGCATTTGGGCAACTTTGTCAGAAATAAGTTTTTTGCCTAAAGAGACATGCCTATTTGCGCAGTAGTACAGATTCTGAGTATGTAACTGGGCTTGATGAAATCAGCATTTCTCTTGCTTCCCTGTGCGTAGGGAAGCTCAGTTTTAGTCACAGTAGCTCCCACAATTGTCTCCTCAGTGTGTTCCCATTTCCTTAGAAACAGTGTATTTGCTGGGAGAAAAGTGCATTACTGTGCGCTTTACCGTTCAGCAAATACATGTGTAGAAGCACAGCGCTAGCAGAAACGAACGTTTCTCGACGTTTTCTAACTCAGGGAACAGGTTGCACACTTCTGAGATGCATTTGGGCAACTTTGTCAGAAATGAGTTTTTTGCCTACAGAGACATGCCTATTTGCGCAGTAGTACAGAGTCTGAGTATGTAACTGGGCTTGATAAAATCAGCATTTTTCTTGCTTCCCTGTGCGTAGGGAAGCTCAGTTTTAGTCACAGTAGCTCCCACAAGTGTCTCCTCAGTGTGTTCCCATTTCCTTAGAAACAGTGTATTTGCTGGGAGAAAAGTGCATTACTGTGCGCTTTCACCGTTCAGCAAATACATGTGTAGAAGCACAGCGCTAGCAGAAACGACCGTTTCTCGACGTTTTCTAACTCAGGGAACAAATTGCACACTTCTGAGATGCATTTGGGCAACTTTGTCAGAAATGAGTTTTTGCCTAAAGAGACATGCCTATTTGCGCAGTAGTACAGATTCTGAGTATGTAACTGGGCTGGATGAAATCAGCATTTCTCTTGCTTCCCTGTGCGTAGGGTATCTCAGTTTTAGTCACAGTAGCTCCCACAAGTGTCTCCTCAGTGTGTTCCCATTTCCTTAGAAACAGTGTATTTGCTGGGAGAAAAGTGCATTACTGTGCGCTTTCTCCGTTCAGCAAATACATGTGTAGAAGCACAGCGCTAGCAGAAACGACCGTTTCTCGACGTTTTCTAACTCAGGGAACAAGTTGCACACTTCTGAGATGCATTTGGGCAACTTTGTCAGAAATGAGTTTTTTGCCTACAGAGACATGCCTATTTGCGCAGTAGTACAGATTCGGAGTATGTAACTGGGCTTGATGAAATCAGCATTTCTCTTGCTTCCCTGTGCGTAGGGAAGCTCAGTTTTAGTCACAGTAGCTCCCACAAGTGTCTCCTCAGTGTGTTCCCATTTCCTTAGAAACAGTGTATTTGCTGGGAGAAAAGTGCATTACTGTGCGCTTTCACCGTTCAGCAAATACATGTGTAGAAGCACAGCGCTAGCTGAAACGACCGTTTCTCGACGTTTTCTAACTCAGGGAACAAATTGCACACTTCTGAGATGCATTTGGGCAACTTTGTCAGAAATGAGTTTTTGCCTAAAGAGACATGCCTATTTGCGCAGTAGTACAGATTCTGAGTATGTAACTGGGCTGGATGAAATCAGCATTTCTCTTGCTTCCCTGTGCGTAGGGTATCTCAGTTTTAGTCACAGTAGCTCCCACAAGTGTCTCCTCAGTGTGTTCCCATTTCCTTAGAAACAGTGTATTTGCTGGGAGAAAAGTGCATTACTGTGCGCTTTCTCCGTTCAGCAAATACATGTGTAGAAGCACAGCGCTAGCAGAAACGACCGTTTCTCGACGTTTTCTAACTCAGGGAACAAGTTGCACACTTCTGAGATGCATTTGGGCAACTTTGTCAGAAATGAGTTTTTTGCCTACAGAGACATGCCTATTTGCGCAGTAGTACAGATTCGGAGTATGTAACTGGGCTTGATGAAATCAGCATTTCTCTTGCTTCCCTGTGCGTAGGGAAGCTCAGTTTTAGTCACAGTAGCTCCCACAAGTGTCTCCTCAGTGTGTTCCCATTTCCTTAGAAACAGTGTATTTGCTGGGAGAAAAGTGCATTACTGTGAGCTTTCACCGTTCAGCAAATACATGTGTAGAAGCACAGCGCTAGCAGAAATGACCGTTTCTCGATGTTTTCTAACTCAGGGAACAAGTTGCACACTTCTGAGATGCATTTGGGCAACTTTGTCAGAAATGAGTTTTTTGCCTAAAGAGACATGCCTATTTGCACAGTAGTACAGATTCTGAGTATGTAACTGGGCTTAATGTAATCAGCATTTCTCTTGCTTCCCTGTGCGTAGGCAAGCTCAGTTTTAGTCACAGTAGCTCCCACAAGTGTCTCCTCAGTGTTTTCCCATTTCCTTAGAAACAGTGTATTTGCTGGGAGAAAAGTGCATTACTTTGCGTTTTCACCGTTCAGCAAATACATGTGTAGAAGCACAGCGCTAGCAGAAACAAACGTTTCTCGACGTTTTGTAACTCAGGGAACAAGTTGCACACTTCTGAGATGCATTTGGGCAACTTTGTCAGAAATGAGTTTTTTGCCTACAGAGACATGCCTATTTGCGCAGTAGTACAGATTCTGAGTATGTAACTGGGCTGGATGAAATCAGCATTTCTCTTGCTTCCCTGTGCGTAGGGAAGCTCAGTTTTAGTCACAGTAATTCCCACAAGTGTCTCCTCAGTGTGTTCCCATTTCCTTAGAAACAGTTTATTTGCTGGGAGAAAAGTGCATTACTGTGCACTTTCACCGTTCAGCAAATACATGTGTAGAAGCACAGCGCTAGCAGAAACGACCGTTTCTCGACGTTTTCTAACTCAGGGAACAGGTTGCACACTTCTGAGATGCATTTGGGCAACTTTGTCAGAAATGAGTTTTTTGCCTACTGAGACATGCCTATTTGCGCAGTAGTACAGATTCTGAGTATGTAACTGGGCTTGATAAAATCAGCATTTCTCTTGCTTCCCTGTGCGTAGGGAAGCTCAGTTTTAGTCACAGTAGCTCCCACAAGTGTCTCCTCAGTGTGTTCCCATTTCCTTAGAAACAGTGTATTTGCTGGGAGAAAAGTGCATTACTGTGCGCTTTCACCGTTCAGCAAATACATGTGTAGAAGCACAGCGCTAGCTGAAACGACCGTTTCTCGACGTGTTCTAACTCAGGAACAAATTGCACACTTCTGAGATGCATTTGGGCAACTTTGTCAGAAATGAGTTTTTGCCTAAAGAGACATGCCTATTTGCGCAGTAGTACAGATTCTGAGTATGTAACTGGGCTGGATGAAATCAGCATTTCTCTTGCTTCCCTGTGCGTAGGGTATCTCAGTTTTAGTCACAGTAGCTCCCACAAGTGTCTCCTCAGTGTGTTCCCATTTCCTTAGAAACAGTGTATTTGCTGGGAGAAAAGTGCATTACTGTGTGCTTTCTCCGTTCAGCAAATACATGTGTAGAAGCACAGCGCTAGCAGAAACGACCGTTTCTCGACGTTTTCTAACTCAGGGAAGAAGTTGCACACTTCTGAGATGCATTTGGGCAACTTTGTCAGAAATGAGTTTTTTGCCTAAAGAGACATGCCTATTTGCGCAGTAGTACAGATTCTGAGTATGTAACTGGGCTTGATGAAATCAGCATTTCTCTTGCTTCCCTGTGCGTAGGGAAGCTCAGTTTTAGTCCCAGTAGCTCCCACAAGTGTCTCCTCAGTGTGTTCCCATTTCCTTAGAAACAGTGTATTTGCTGGGAGAAAAGTGCATTACTGTGAGCTTTCACCGTTCAGCAAATACATGTGTAGAAGCACAGCGCTAGCAGAAATGACCGTTTCCGGATGTTTTCTAACTCAGGGAACAAGTTGCACACTTCTGAGATGCATTTGGGCAACTTTGTCAGAAATGAGTTTTTTGCCTAAAGAGACATGCCTATTTGCTCAGTAGTACAGATTCTGAGTATGTAACTGGGCTTAATGTAATCAGCATTTCTATTGCTTCCCTGTGCGTAGGCAAGATCAGTTTTAGTCACAGTAGCTCCCACAAGTGTCTCCTCAGTGTTTTCCCATTTCCTTAGAAACAGTGTATTTGCTGGGAGAAAAGTGCATTACTGTGCGCTTTCACCATTCAGCAAATACATGTGTAGAAGCACAGCGCTAGCAGAAACGACCGTTTCTCGACGTTTTCTAACTCAGAGAACAAATTGCACACTTCTGAGATGCATTTGGGCAACTTTGGCAGAAATGAGTTTTTGCCTAAAGAGACATGCCTATTTGTGCAGTAGTACAGATTCTGAGTATGTAACTGGGCTGGATGAAATCAGCATTTCTCTTGCTTTCCTGTGCGTAGGGAAGCTCAGTTTTAGTCACAGTAGCTCCCACAAGTGTCTCCTCAGTGTGTTCCCATTTCCTTAGGAACAGTGTATTTGCTGGGAGAAAAGTGCATTACTGTGCGCTTTCACCGTTCAGCAAATACATGTGTAGAAGCACAGCGCTAGCAGAAACGACCGTTTCTCGACGTTTTCTAACTCAGGGGACAAGTTGCACACTTCTGAGATGCATTTGGGCAACTTTGTCAGAAATGAGTTTTTTGCCTAAAGAGACATGCCTATTTGCGCAGTAGTACAGATTCTGAGTATGTAACTGGGCTTGATGAAATCAGCATTTCTCTTGCTTCCCTGTGCGTAGGGAAGCTCAGTTTTAGTCACAGTAGCTCCCACAAGTGTCTCCTCAGTGTGTTCCCATTTCCTTAGAAACAGTGTATTTGCTGGGAGAAAAGTGCATTACTGCGCGCTTTCACCGTTCAGCAAATACATGTGTAGAAGCACAGCGCTAGCAGAAACGAACGTTTCTCGACGTTTTCTAACTCAGGGAACAAGTTGCACACTTCCTAGATGCATTTGGGCAACTTTGTCAGAAATGAGTTTTTTGCCTACAGAGACATGCCTATTTGCGCAGTAGTACAGATTCTGAGTATGTAACTGGGCTTGATGAAATCAGCATTTCTCTTGCTTCCCTGTGCGTAGGGAAGCTCAGTTTTAGTCACAGTAGCTCCCACAAGTGTCTCCTCAGTGTGTTCCCATATCCTTAGAAACAGTGTATTTGCTGGGAGAAAAGTGCATTACTGTGAGCTTTCACCGTTCAGCAAATAAAAGTGTAGAAGCACAGCGCTAGCAGTAACGAAAGTTTCTCGACGTTTTCTAACTCAGGGAACAAGTTGCACACTTCTGAGATGCATTTGGGCAACTTTGTCAGAAATGAGTTTTTTGCCTACAGAGACATGCCTATTTGCGCAGTAGTACAGATTCGGAGTATGTAACTGGGCTTGATGAAATCAGCATTTCTCTTGCTTCCCTGTGCGTAGGGAAGCTCAGTTTTAGTCACAGTAGCTCCCACAAGTGTCTCCTCAGTGTGTTCCCATTTCCTTAGAAACAGTGTATTTGCTGGGAGAAAAGTGCATTACTGTGCGCTTTCACCGTTCAGCAAATACATGTGTAGAAGCACAGCGCTAGCAGAAACGACCTTTTCTCGACGTTTTCTAACTCAGGGAACAAGTTGCACACTTCTGAGATGCATTTGGGCAACTTTGTCAGAAATGAGTTTTTTGCCTAAAGAGACATGCCTATTTGCGCAGTAGTACAGATTCTGAGTATGTAAGTGGGCTTGATCAAATCAGCATTTCTCTTGCTTCCCTGTGCGTAGGGAAGCTCAGTTTTAGTCACAGTAGCTCCCACAAGTGTCTCCTCAGTGTGTTCCCATTTCCTTAGAAACAGTGTATTTGCTGGGAGAAAAGTGCATTAATGTGCGCTTTCACCGTTCAGCAAGTACATGTGTAGAAGCACAGGCCTAGCAGAAACGACCGATTCTCGACGTTTTCTAACTCAGGGAACAAGTTGCACACTTCTGAGATGCATTTGGGCAACTTTGTCAGAAATGAGTTTTTTGCCTACAGAGACATGCCTATTTGCTCAGTAGTACAGATTCTGAGTATGTAACTGGGCTTGATGAAATCAGCATTTCTCTTGCTTCCCTGTGCGTAGGGAAGCTCAGTTTTAGTCACAGTAGCTCCCACAAGTGTCTCCTCAGTGTGTTCCCATTTCCTTAGAAACAGTGTATTTGCTGGGAGAAAAGTGCATTAATGTGCGCTTTCACCGTTCAGCAAGTACATGTGTAGAAGCACAGGCCTAGCAGAAACGACCGATTCTCGACGTTTTCTAACTCAGGGAACAAGTTGCACACTTCTGAGATGCATTTGGGCAACTTTGTCAGAAATGAGTTTTTTGCCTACAGAGACATGCCTATTTGCTCAGTAGTACAGATTCTGAGTATGTAACTGGGCTTGATGAAATCAGCATTTCTCTTGCTTCCCTGTGCGTAGGGAAGCTCAGTTTTAGTCACAGTAGCTCCCACAAGTGTCTCCTCAGTGTGTTCCCATTTCCTTAGAAACAGTGTATTTGCTGGGATAAAAGTGCATTACTGTGCGCTTTCACCGTTCAGCAAATACATGTGTAGAAGCACAGCGCTAGCAGAAACGACCTTTTCTCGATGTTTTCTAACTCAGGGAACAAGTTGCACACTTCTGAGATGCATTTGGGCAACTTTGTCAGAAATTAGTTTTTTGCCTAAAGAGACATGCCTATTTGCGCAGTAGTACATATTCTGAGTATGTAACTGGGCTTGATGAAATCAGCTTTTCTCTTGTTTCCCTGTGCATAGGGAAGCTCAGTTTTAGTTACAGTAGCTCCCACATGTGTCTCCTCAGTGTGTTCCCATTTCCTTAGAAACAGTGTATTTGCTGGGAGAAAAGTGCATTACTGTGCGCTTTCACCGTTCAGCAAATACATGTGTAGAAGCACAGCGCTAGCAGAAACGACCGTTTCTCAACGTTTTCTAACTCAGGGAACAGGTTGCACACTTCTGAGATGCATTTGGGCAACTTTGTCAGAAATGAGTTTTTTGCCTAAAGAGACATGCCTATTTGCGCAGTAGTACAGATTCTGAGTATGTAACTGGGCTTGATGAAATCAGCATTTCTCTTGCTTCCCTGTGCGTAGGGAAGCTCAGTTTTAGTCACAGTAGCTCCCACAAGTGTCTCCTCAGTGTGTTCCCATTTCCTTAGAAACAGTGTATTTGCTGGGAGAAAAGTGCATTAATGTGCGCTTTCACCGTTCAGCAAGTACATGTGTAGAAGCACAGGCCTAGCAGAAACGACCGATTCTCGACGTTTTCTAACTCAGGGAACAAGTTGCACACTTCTGAGATGCATTTGGGCAACTTTGTCAGAAATGAGTTTTTTGCCTACAGAGACATGCCTATTTGCGCAGTAGTACAGATTCTGAGTATGTAACTGGGCTTGATGAAATCAGCATTTCTCTTGCTTCCCTGTGCGTTGGGAAGCTCAGTTTTAGTCACAGTAGCTCCCACAAGTGTCTCCTCAGTGTGTTCCCATTTCCTTAGAAACAGTGTATTTGCTGGGAGAATAGTGCATTACTGTACGCTTTCACCGTTAAGCAAATACATGTGTAGAAGCACAGCGCTAGCAGAAACGAACGTTTCTCGACGTTTTCTAACTCAGGGAACAAGTTGCACACTTCTGAGATGCATTTGGGCAACTTTGTCAGAAATGAGTTTTTTGCCTACAGAGACATGCCTATTTGCTCAGTAGTACAGATTCTGAGTATGTAACTGGGCTTGATGAAATCAGCATTTCTCTTGCTTCCCTGTGCGTAGGGAAGCTCAGTTTTAGTCACAGTAGCTCCCACAAGTGTCTCCTCAGTGTGTTCCCATTTCCTTAGAAACAGTGTATTTGCTGGGATAAAAGTGCATTACTGTGCGCTTTCACCGTTCAGCAAATACATGTGTAGAAGCACAGCGCTAGCAGAAACGACCTTTTCTCGATGTTTTCTAACTCAGGGAACAAGTTGCACACTTCTGAGATGCATTTGGGCAACTTTGTCAGAAATTAGTTTTTTGCCTAAAGAGACATGCCTATTTGCGCAGTAGTACATATTCTGAGTATGTAACTGGGCTTGATGAAATCAGCTTTTCTCTTGTTTCCCTGTGCATAGGGAAGCTCAGTTTTAGTTACAGTAGCTCCCACATGTGTCTCCTCAGTGTGTTCCCATTTCCTTAGAAACAGTGTATTTGCTGGGAGAAAAGTGCATTACTGTGCGCTTTCACCGTTCAGCAAATACATGTGTAGAAGCACAGCGCTAGCAGAAACGACCGTTTCTCAACGTTTTCTAACTCAGGGAACAGGTTGCACACTTCTGAGATGCATTTGGGCAACTTTGTCAGAAATGAGTTTTTTGCCTAAAGAGACATGCCTATTTGCGCAGTAGTACAGATTCTGAGTATGTAACTGGGCTTGATGAAATCAGCATTTCTCTTGCTTCCCTGTGCGTAGGGAAGCTCAGTTTTAGTCACAGTAGCTCCCACAAGTGTCTCCTCAGTGTGTTCCCATTTCCTTAGAAACAGTGTATTTGCTGGGAGAAAAGTGCATTAATGTGCGCTTTCACCGTTCAGCAAGTACATGTGTAGAAGCACAGGCCTAGCAGAAACGACCGATTCTCGACGTTTTCTAACTCAGGGAACAAGTTGCACACTTCTGAGATGCATTTGGGCAACTTTGTCAGAAATGAGTTTTTTGCCTACAGAGACATGCCTATTTGCGCAGTAGTACAGATTCTGAGTATGTAACTGGGCTTGATGAAATCAGCATTTCTCTTGCTTCCCTGTGCGTTGGGAAGCTCAGTTTTAGTCACAGTAGCTCCCACAAGTGTCTCCTCAGTGTGTTCCCATTTCCTTAGAAACAGTGTATTTGCTGGGAGAATAGTGCATTACTGTACGCTTTCACCGTTAAGCAAATACATGTGTAGAAGCACAGCGCTAGCAGAAACGAACGTTTCTCGACGTTTTCTAACTCAGGGAACAAGTTGCACACTTCTGAGATGCATTTGGGCAACTTTGTCAGAAATGAGTTTTTTGCCTAATGAGACATGCCTATTTGTGCAGTAGTACAGATTCTGAGTATGTAACTGGGCTTGATGAAATCAGCATTTCTCTTGTTTCCCTTTGCGTAGGGAAGCTCAGTTTTAGTCACAGTAGCTCCCACAAGTGTCTCCTCAGTGTGTTCCCATTTCCTTAGAAACAGTGTATTTGCTGGGAGAAAAGTGCATTACTGTGCACTTTCACCGTTCAGCAAATACATGTGTAGAAGCACAGCGCTAGTAGAAACGACCGTTTCGCGACGTTTTCTAACTCAGGGAACAGGTTGCACACTTCTGAGATGCATTTGGGCAACTTTGTCAGAAATGAGTTTTTTGCCTAAAGAGACATGCCTATTTGCGCAGTAGTACAGATTCTGAGTATGTAACTGGGCTTGATGAAGTCAGCATTTGTCTTGCTTCCCTGTGCGTAGGGAAGCTCAGTTTTAGTCACAGTAGCTCCCACAAGTGTCTCCTCAGTGTGTTCCCATTTCCTTAGAAACAGTGCATTTGCTGGGAGAAAAGTGCATTACTGTGTGCTTTCTCCGTTCAGCAAATACATGTGTAGAAGCACAGCGCTAGCAGAAACGACCGTTTCTCGACGTTTTCTAACTCAGGGAACAAGTTGCACACTTCTGAGATGCATTTGGGCAACTTTGTCAGAAATGAGTTTTTTGCCTAAAGAGACATGCCTATTTGCGCAGTAGTACAGATTCTGAGTATGTAACTGGGCTTGATGAAATCAGCATTTCTCTTGCTTCCCTGTGTGTAGGGAAGCTCAGTTTTAGTCACAGTAGCTCCCACAAGTGTCTCCTCAGTGTGTTCCCATTTCCTTAGAAACAGTGTATTTGCTGGGAGAAAAGTGCATTACTGTGCGCTTTACAGTTCAGCAAATACATGTGTAGAAGCACAGCGCTAGCAGAAACGACCGTTTCTCGACGTTTTCTAACTCAGGGAACAATTTGCACACTTCTGAGATGCATTTGGGCAACTTTGTCAGAAATGAGTTTTTTGCCTAAAGAGACATGCCTATTTGCTCAGTAGTACAGATTCTGAGTATGTAACTGGGCTTAATGTAATCAGCATTTCTCTTGCTTCCCTGTGTGTAGGCAAGATCAGTTTTAGTCACAGTAGCTCCCACAAGTGTCTCCTCAGTGTTTTCCCATTTCCTTAGAAACAGTGTATTTGCTGGGAGAAAAGTGCATTACTGTGCGCTTTCACCATTCAGCAAATACATGTGTAGAAGCACAGCGCTAGCAGAAACGACCGTTTCTCGACGTTTTCTAACTCAGAGAACAAATTGCACACTTCTGAGATGCATTTGGGCAACTTTGGCAGAAATGAGTTTTTGCCTAAAGAGACATGCCTATTTGCGCAGTAGTACAGATTCTGAGTATGTAACTGGGCTGGATGAAATCAGCATTTCTCTTGCTTTCCTGTGCGTAGGGAAGCTCAGTTTTAGTCACAGTAGCTCCCACAAGTGTCTCCTCAGTGTGTTCCCATTTCCTTAGGAACAGTGTATTTGCTGGGAGAAAAGTGCATTACTGTGCGCTTTCACCGTTCAGCAAATACATGTGTAGAAGCACAGCGCTAGCAGAAACGACCGTTTCTCGACGTTTTCTAACTCAGGGGACAAGTTGCACACTTCTGAGATGCATTTGGGCAACTTTGTCAGAAATGAGTTTTTTGCCTAAAGAGACATGCCTATTTGCGCAGTAGTACAGATTCTGAGTATGTAACTGGGCTTGATGAAATCAGCATTTCTCTTGCTTCCCTGTGCGTAGGGAAGCTCAGTTTTAGTCACAGTAGCTCCCACAAGTGTCTCCTCAGTGTGTTCCCATTTCCTTAGAAACAGTGTATTTGCTGGGAGAAAAGTGCATTACTGCGCGCTTTCACCGTTCAGCAAATACATGTGTAGAAGCACAGCGCTAGCAGAAACGAACGTTTCTCGACGTTTTCTAACTCAGGGAACAAGTTGCACACTTCCTAGATGCATTTGGGCAACTTTGTCAGAAATGAGTTTTTTGCCTACAGAGACATGCCTATTTGCGCAGTAGTACAGATTCTGAGTATGTAACTGGGCTTGATGAAATCAGCATTTCTCTTGCTTCCCTGTGCGTAGGGAAGCTCAGTTTTAGTCACAGTAGCTCCCACAAGTGTCTCCTCAGTGTGTTCCCATATCCTTAGAAACAGTGTATTTGCTGGGAGAAAAGTGCATTACTGTGAGCTTTCACCGTTCAGCAAATACAAGTGTAGAAGCACAGCGCTAGCAGTAACGAAAGTTTCTCGACGTTTTCTAACTCAGGGAACAAGTTGCACACTTCTGAGATGCATTTGGGCAACTTTGTCAGAAATGAGTTTTTTGCCTACAGAGACATGCCTATTTGCGCAGTAGTACAGATTCGGAGTATGTAACTGGGCTTGATGAAATCAGCATTTCTCTTGCTTCCCTGTGCGTAGGGAAGCTCAGTTTTAGTCACAGTAGCTCCCACAAGTGTCTCCTCAGTGTGTTCCCATTTCCTTAGAAACAGTGTATTTGCTGGGAGAAAAGTGCATTACTGTGCGCTTTCACCGTTCAGCAAATACATGTGTAGAAGCACAGCGCTAGCAGAAACGACCTTTTCTCGACGTTTTCTAACTCAGGGAACAAGTTGCACACTTCTGAGATGCATTTGGGCAACTTTGTCAGAAATGAGTTTTTTGCCTACAGAGACATGCCTATTTGCGCAGTAGTACAGATTCTGAGTATGTAAGTGGGCTTGATCAAATCAGCATTTCTCTTGCTTCCCTGTGCGTAGGGAAGCTCAGTTTTAGTCACAGTAGCTCCCACAAGTGTCTCCTCAGTGTGTTCCCATTTCCTTAGAAACAGTGTATTTGCTGGGAGAAAAGTGCATTAATGTGCGCTTTCACCGTTCAGCAAGTACATGTGTAGAAGCACAGGCCTAGCAGAAACGACCGATTCTCGACGTTTTCTAACTCAGGGAACAAGTTGCACACTTCTGAGATGCATTTGGGCAACTTTGTCAGAAATGAGTTTTTTGCCTACAGAGACATGCCTATTTGCTCAGTAGTACAGATTCTGAGTATGTAACTGGGCTTGATGAAATCAGCATTTCTCTTGCTTCCCTGTGCGTAGGGAAGCTCAGTTTTAGTCACAGTAGCTCCCACAAGTGTCTCCTCAGTGTGTTCCCATTTCCTTAGAAACAGTGTATTTGCTGGGAGAAAAGTGCATTACTGTGCGCTTTCACCGTTCAGCAAATACATGTGTAGAAGCACAGCGCTAGCAGAAACGACCTTTTCTCGAAGTTTTCTAACTCAGGGAACAAGTTGCACACTTCTGAGATGCATTTGGGCAACTTTGTCAGAAATTAGTTTTTTGCCTAAAGAGACATGCCTATTTGCGCAGTAGTACATATTCTGAGTATGTAACTGGGCTTGATGAAATCAGCTTTTCTCTTGTTTCCCTGTGCATAGGGAAGCTCAGTTTTAGTTACAGTAGCTCCCACATGTGTCTCCTCAGTGTGTTCCCATTTCCTTAGAAACAGTGTATTTGCTGGGAGAAAAGTGCATTACTGTGCACTTTCACCGTTCAGCAAATACATGTGTAGAAGCACAGCGCTAGCAGAAACGACCGTTTCTCGACGTTTTCTAACTCAGGGAACAGGTTGCACACTTCTGAGATGCATTTGGGCAACTTTGTCAGAAATGAGTTTTTTGCCTAAAGAGACATGCCTATTTGCGCAGTAGTACAGATTCTGAGTATGTAACTGGGCTTGATGAAATCAGCATTTCTCTTGCTTCCCTGTGCGTAGGGAAGCTCAGTTTTAGTCACAGTAGCTCCCACAAGTGTCTCCTCAGTGTGTTCCCATTTCCTTAGAAACAGTGTATTTGCTGGGAGAAAAGTGCATTAATGTGCGCTTTCACCGTTCAGCAAGTACATGTGTAGAAGCACAGGCCTAGCAGAAACGACCGATTCTCGACGTTTTCTAACTCAGGGAACAAGTTGCACACTTCTGAGATGCATTTGGGCAACTTTGTCAGAAATGAGTTTTTTGCCTACAGAGACATGCCTATTTGCGCAGTAGTACAGATTCTGAGTATGTAACTGGGCTTGATGAAATCAGCATTTCTCTTGCTTCCCTGTGCGTTGGGAAGCTCAGTTTTAGTCACAGTAGCTCCCACAAGTGTCTCCTCAGTGTGTTCCCATTTCCTTAGAAACAGTGTATTTGCTGGGAGAATAGTGCATTACTGTACGCTTTCACCGTTCAGCAAATACATGTGTAGAAGCACAGCGCTAGCAGAAACGAACGTTTCTCGACGTTTTCTAACTCAGGGAACAAGTTGCATACTTCTGAGATGCATTTGGGCAACTTTGTCAGAAATGAGTTTTTTGCCTAATGAGACATGCCTATTTGTGCAGTAGTACAGATTCTGAGTATGTAACTGGGCTTGATGAAATCAGCATTTCTCTTGTTTCCCTGTGCGTAGGGAAGCTCAGTTTTAGTCACAGTAGCTCCCACAAGTGTCTCCTCAGTGTGTTCCCATTTCCTTAGAAACAGTGTATTTGCTGGGAGAAAAGTGCATTACTGTGCACTTTCACCGTTCAGCAAATACATGTGTAGAAGCACAGCGCTAGCAGAAACGACCGTTTCGCGACGTTTTCTAACTCAGGGAACAGGTTGCACACTTCTGAGATGCATTTGGGCAACTTTGTCAGAAATGAGTTTTTTGCCTAAAGAGACATGCCTATTTGCGCAGTAGTACAGATTCTGAGTATTTAACTGGGCTTGATGAAGTCAGCATTTGTCTTGCTTCCCTGTGCGTAGGGAAGCTCAGTTTTAGTCACAGTAGCTCCCACAAGTGTCTCCTCAGTGTGTTCCCATTTCCTTAGAAACAGTGCATTTGCTGGGAGAAAAGTGCATTACTGTGTGCTTTCTCCGTTCAGCAAATACATGTGTAGAAGCACAGCGCTAGCAGAAACGACCGTTTCTCGACGTTTTCTAACTCAGGGAACAAGTTGCACACTTCTGAGATGCATTTGGGCAACTTTGTCAGAAATGAGTTTTTTGCCTAAAGAGACATGCCTATTTGCGCAGTAGTACAGATTCTGAGTATGTAACTGGGCTTGATGAAATCAGCATTTCTCTTGCTTCCCTGTGTGTAGGGAAGCTCAGTTTTAGTCACAGTAGCTCCCACAAGTGTCTCCTCAGTGTGTTCCCATTTCCTTAGAAACAGTGTATTTGCTGGGAGAAAAGTGCATTACTGTGCGCTTTACAGTTCAGCAAATACATGTGTAGAAGCACAGCGCTAGCAGAAACGACCGTTTCTCGACGTTTTCTAACTCAGGGAACAATTTGCACACTTCTGAGATGCATTTGGGCAACTTTGTCAGAAATGAGTTTTTTGCCTAAAGAGACATGCCTATTTGCTAAGTAGTACAGATTCTGAGTATGTAACTGGGCTTAATGTAATCAGCATTTCTCTTGCTTCCCTGTGCGTAGGCAAGATCAGTTTTAGTCACAGTAGCTCCCACAAGTGTCTCCTCAGTGTTTTCCCATTTCCTTAGAAACAGTGTATTTGCTGGGAGAAAAGTGCATTACTGTGCGCTTTCACCATTCAGCAAATACATGTGTAGAAGCACAGCGCTAGCAGAAACGACCGTTTCTCGACGTTTTCTAACTCAGAGAACAAATTGCACACTTCTGAGATGCATTTGGGCAACTTTGGCAGAAATGAGTTTTTGCCTAAAGAGACATGCCTATTTGCGCAGTAGTACAGATTCTGAGTATGTAACTGGGCTGGATGAAATCAGCATTTCTCTTGCTTTCCTGTGCGTAGGGAAGCTCAGTTTTAGTCACAGTAGCTCCCACAAGTGTCTCCTCAGTGTGTTCCCATTTCCTTAGGAACAGTGTATTTGCTGGGAGAAAAGTGCATTACTGTGCGCTTTCACCGTTCAGCAAATACATGTGTAGAAGCACAGCGCTAGCAGAAACGACCGTTTCTCGACGTTTTCTAACTCAGGGGACAAGTTGCACACTTCTGAGATGCATTTGGGCAACTTTGTCAGAAATGAGTTTTTTGCCTAAAGAGACATGCCTATTTGCGCAGTAGTACAGATTCTGAGTATGTAACTGGGCTTGATGAAATCAGCATTTCTCTTGCTTCCCTGTGCGTAGGGAAGCTCAGTTTTAGTCACAGTAGCTCCCACAAGTGTCTCCTCAGTGTGTTCCCATTTCCTTAGAAACAGTGTATTTGCTGGGAGAAAAGTGCATTACAGTGCGCTTTCACCGTTCAGCAAATACATGTGTAGAAGCACAGCGCTAGCAGAAACGAACGTTTCTTGACGTTTTCTAACTCAGGGAACAAGTTGCACACTTCTGAGATGTATTTGGGCAACTTTGTCAGAAATGAGTTTTTTGCCTAAAGAGACATGCCTATTTGCGCAGTAGTACAGATTCTGAGTATGTAACTGGGCTGGATGAAATCAGCATTTCTCTTGCTTCCCTGTGCGTAGGGAAGCTCAGTTTTAGTCACAGTAGCTCCCACAAGTGTCTCCTCAGTGTGTTCCCATTTCCTTAGAAACATTGTATTTGCTGGGAGAAAAGTGCATTACTGTGCGCTTTCACCGTTCAGCAAATACATGTGTAGAAGCACAGCGCTAGCAGAAACGACCGTTTCTCGACGTTTTCTAACTCAGGGGACAAGTTGCACACTTCTGAGATGCATTTGGGCAACTTTGTCAGAAATGAGTTTTTTGCCTAAAGAGACATGCCTATTTGCGCAGTAGTACAGATTCTGAGTATGTAACTGGGCTTGATGAAATCAGCATTTCTCTTGCTTCCCTGTGCGTAGGGAAGCTCAGTTTTAGTCACAGTAGCTCCCACAAGTGTCTCCTCAGTGTGTTCCCATTTCCTTAGAAACAGTGTATTTGCTGGGAGAAAAGTGCATTACAGTGCGCTTTCACCGTTCAGCAAATACATGTGTAGAAGCACAGCGCTAGCAGAAACGAACGTTTCTTGACGTTTTCTAACTCAGGGAACAAGTTGCACACTTCTGAGATGTATTTGGGCAACTTTGTCAGAAATGAGTTTTTTGCCTAAAGAGACATGCCTATTTGCGCAGGAGTACAGATTCTGAGTATGTAACTGGGCTGGATGAAATCAGCATTTCTCTTGCTTCCCTGTGCGTAGGGAAGCTCAGTTTTAGTCACAGTAGCTCCCACAAGTGTCTCCTCAGTGTGTTCCCATTTCCTTAGAAACATTGTATTTGCTGGGAGAAAAGTGCATTACTGTGCGCTTTCACCGTTCAGCAAATACATGTGTAGAAGCACAGCGCTAGCAGAAACGAACGTTTCTCGACGTTTTCTAACTCAGGGAACAAGTTGCACACTTCTGAGATGCATTTGGGCAACTTTGTCAGAAATGAGTTTTTTGCCCAAAGAGACATGCCTATTTGCGCAGTAGTACAGATTCTGAGTATGTAACTGGGCTTGATGAAATCAGCATTTCTCTTGCTTCCCTGTGCGTAGGGAAGCTCAGTTTTAGTCACAGTAGCTCCCACAAGTGTCTCCTCAGTGTGTTCCCATTTCCATAGAAACAGTGTATTTGCTGGGAGAAAAGTGCATTACTGTGCGCTTTCACCGTTCAGCAAATACATGTGTAGAAGCACAGCGCTAGCAGAAACGACCTTTTCTCGACATTTTCTAACTCAGGGAACAAGTTGCACACTTCTGAGATGCATTTCGGCAACTTTGTCAGAAATGAGTTTTTTGCTTAAAGAGACATGCCTATTTGCGCAGTAGTACAGATTCTGAGTATGTAACTGGGCTTGATGAAATCAGCATTTCTCTTGCTTCCCTGTGCGTAGGGAAGCTCAGTTTTAGTCACAGTAGCTCCCACAAGTGTCTCCTCAGTGTGTTCCCATTTCCTTAGAAACAGTGTATTTGCTGGGAGAAAAGTGCATTACTGTGCGCTTTCACCGTTCAGCAAATACATGTGTAGAATCACAGCGCTAGCAGAAACGACCTTTTCTCGACGTTTTCTAACTCAGGGAACAAGTTGTACACTTCTGAGATGCATTTGGGCAACTTTGTCAGAAATGAGTTTTTTGCCTACAGAGACATGCCTATTTGCGCAGTAGTACAGATTCTGAGTATGTAACTGGGCTTGATGAAATCAGCATTTCTCTTGCTTCCCTGTGCGTAGGGAAGCTCAGTTTTTGTCACAGTAGCTCCCACAAGTGTCTCCTCAGTGTGTTCCCATTTCCTTAGAAACAGTGTATTTGCTGGGAGAAAAGTGCATTACTGTGCGCTTTCACCGTTTGGCAAATACATGTGTAGAAGCACAGCTCTAGCAGAAACGACCGTTTCTCGACGTTTTCTAACTCAGGGAACAAGTTGCACACTTCTGAGATGCATTTGGGCAACTTTGTCAGAAATGAGTTTTTTGCCTACAGAGACATGCCTATTTGCGCAGTAGTACAGATTCTGAGTATGTAACTGGGCTTGATGAAATCAGCATTTCTCTTGCTTCCCTGTGCGTAGGGAAGCTCAGTTTTAGTCACAGTAGCTCCCACAAGTGTCTCCTCAGTGTGTTCCCATTTCCTTAGAAACAGTGTATTTGCTGGGAGAAAAGTGCATTACTGTGCGCTTTCACCGTTCAGCAAATATGTGTAGAAGCACAGCGCTAGCAGAAACGAACGTTTCTCGACGTTTTCTAACTCAGGGAACAAGTTGCACATTTCTGAGATGCATTTGTGCAACTTTGTCAGAAATGAGTTTTTTGCCTAAAGAGACATGCCTATTTGCGCAGGAGTACAGATTCGGAGTATGTAACTGGGCTTGATGAAATCAGCATTTCTCTTGCTTCCCTGTGCGAAGGGAAGCTCAGTTTTAGTCACAGTAGCTCCCACAAGTGTCTCCTCAGTGTGTTCCCATTTCCTTAGACACAGTGTATTTGCTGGGAGAAAACTGCATTACTGTGCGCTTTCACCGTTCAGCAAATACATGTGTAGAAGCACAGCGCTAGCAGAAACGAACATTTCTCGACGTTTTCTAACTCAGGGAACAAGTTGCACACTTCTGAGATGCATTTGGGCAACTTTGTCAGAAATGAGTTTTTTGCCTACAGAGACATGCCTATTTGCGCAGTAGTACAGATTCTGAGTATGTAACTGGGCTTGATGAAATCAGCATTTCTCTTGCTTCCCTGTGCGTAGGGAAGCTCAGTTTTTGTCACAGTAGCTCCCACAAGTGTCTCCTCAGTGTGTTCCCATTTCCTTAGAAACAGTGTATTTGCTGGGAGAAAAGTGCATTACCGTGCGCTTTCACCGTTTGGCAAATACATGTGTAGAAGCACAGCGCTAGCAGAAACGAACGTTTCTCGACGTTTTCTAACTCAGGGAACAAGTTGCACACTTCTGAGATGCATTTGGGCAACTTTTTCAGAAATGAGTTTTTTGCCTACAGAGACATGCCTATTTGCGCTGTAGTACAGATTCTGAGTATGTAACTGGGCTTGATGAAATCAGCATTTCTCTTGCTTCCCTGTGCGTAGGGAAGCTCAGTTTTAGTCACAGTAGCTCCCACAAGTGTCTCCTCAGTGTGTTCCCATTTCCTTAGAAACAGTGCATTTGCTGGGAGAAAAGTGCATTACTGTGCGCTTTCACCGTTCAGCAAATACATGTGTAGAAGCACAGCGCTAGCAGAAACAACCGTTTCTCGACGTTTTCTAACTCAGGGAACAAGTTGCACACTTCTGAGATGCATTTGGGCAACTTTGTCAGAAATGAGTTTTTTGCCTAAAGAGACATGCCTATTTGCGCAGTAGTACAGATTCTGAATATGTAACTGGGCTTGATGAAATAAGCATTTCTCTTGCTTCCCTGTGGTAGGGAATCTCAGTTTTAGTCACAGTAGCTCCCACAAGTGTCTCCTCAGTGTGTTCCCATTACCTTAGAAACAGTGTATTTGCTGGGAGAAAACTGCATTACTGTGCGCTTTCACCGTTCAGCATATACATGTGTAGAAGCACAGCGCTAGCAGAATCGCCCGTTTCTCGACGTTTTCTAACTCAGGGAACAAGTTGCACACTTCTGAGATGCATTTGGGCAACTTTGTCAGAAATGAGTTTTTTGCCTACAGAGACATGCCTATTTGCGCAGTAGTACAGATTCTGAGTATGTAACTGGGCTTGATGAAATCAGCATTTCTCTTGCTTCCCTGTGCGTAGGGAAGCTCAGTTTTAGTCACAGTAGCTCCCACAAGTGTCTCCTCAGTGTGTTCCCATTTCCTTAGAAACAGTGTATTTGCTGGGAGAAAAGTGCATTACTGTGCGCTTTCACCGTTCAGCAAATATGTGTAGAAGCACAGCGCTAGCAGAAACGAACGTTTCTCGACGTTTTATAACTCAGGGAACAAGTTGCACATTTCTGAGATGCATTTGTGCAACTTTGTCAGAAATGAGTTTTTTGCCTAAAGAGACATGCCTATTTGCGCAGGAGTACAGATTCGGAGTATGTAACTGGGCTTGATGAAATCAGCATTTCTCTTGCTTCCCTGTGCGAAGGGAAGCTCAGTTTTAGTCACAGTAGCTCCCACAAGTGTCTCCTCAGTGTGTTCCCATTTCCTTAGACACAGTGTATTTGCTGGGAGAAAAGTGCATTACTGTGCGCTTTCACCGTTCAGCAAATACATGTGTAGAAGCACAGCGCTAGCAGAAACGAACATTTCTCGACGTTTTCTAACTCAGGGAACAAGTTGCACACTTCTGAGATGCATTTGGGCAACTTTGTCAGAAATGAGTTTTTTGCCTACAGAGACATGCCTATTTGCGCAGTAGTACAGATTCTGAGTATGTAACTGGGCTTGCTGAAATCAGCATTTCTCTTGCTTCCCTGTGCGTAGGGAAGCTCAGTTTTTGTCACAGTAGCTCCCACAAGTGTCTCCTCAGTGTGTTCCCATTTCCTTAGAAACAGTGTATTTGCTGGGAGAAAAGTGCATTACCGTGCGCTTTCACCGTTTGGCAAATACATGTGTAGAAGCACAGCGCTAGCAGAAACGAACGTTTCTCGACGTTTTCTAACTCAGGGAACAAGTTGCACACTTCTGAGATGCATTTGGGCAACTTTTTCAGAAATGAGTTTTTTGCCTACAGAGACATGCCTATTTGCGCTGTAGTACAGATTCTGAGTATGTAACTGGGCTTGATGAAATCAGCATTTCTCTTGCTTCCCTGTGCGTAGGGAAGCTCAGTTTTAGTCACAGTAGCTCCCACAAGTGTCTCCTCAGTGTGTTCCCATTTCCTTAGAAACAGTGCATTTGCTGGGAGAAAAGTGCATTACTGTGCGCTTTCACCGTTCAGCAAATACATGTGTAGAAGCACAGCGCTAGCAGAAACAACCGTTTCTCGACGTTTTCTAACTCAGGGAACAAGTTGCACACTTCTGAGATGCATTTGGGCAACTTTGTCAGAAATGAGTTTTTTGCCTAAAGAGACATGCCTATTTGCGCAGTAGTACAGATTCTGAATATGTAACTGGGCTTGATGAAATAAGCATTTCTCTTGCTTCCCTGTGCGTAGGGAATCTCAGTTTTAGTCACAGTAGCTCCCACAAGTGTCTCCTCAGTGTGTTCCCATTACCTTAGAAACAGTGTATTTGCTGGGAGAAAACTGCATTACTGTGCGCTTTCACCGTTCAGCATATACATGTGTAGAAGCACAGCGCTAGCAGAATCGCCCGTTTCTCGACGTTTTCTAACTCAGGGAACAAGTTGCACACTTCTGAGATGCATTTGGGCAACTTTGTCAGAAATGAGTTTTTTGCCTACAGAGACATGCCTATTTGCGCAGTAGTACAGATTCTGAGTATGTAACTGGGCTTGATGAAATCAGCATTTCTCTTGCTTCCCTGTGCGTAGGGAAGCTCAGTTTTAGTCACAGTAGCTCCCACAAGTGTCTCCTCAGTGTGTTCCCATTTCCTTAGAAACAGTGTATTTGCTGGGAGAAAAGTGCATTACTGTGCGCTTTCACCGTTCAGCAAATATGTGTAGAAGCACAGCGCTAGCAGAAACGAACGTTTCTCGACGTTTTATAACTCAGGGAACAAGTTGCACATTTCTGAGATGCATTTGTGCAACTTTGTCAGAAATGAGTTTTTTGCCTACAGAGACATGCCTATTTGCGCAGGAGTACAGATTCGGAGTATGTAACTGGGCTTGATGAAATCAGCATTTCTCTTGCTTCCCTGTGCGAAGGGAAGCTCAGTTTTAGTCACAGTAGCTCCCACAAGTGTCTCCTCAGTGTGTTCCCATTTCCTAAGACACAGTGTATTTGCTGGGAGAAAAGTGCATTACTGTGCGCTTTCACCGTTCAGCAAATACATGTGTAGAAGCACAGCGCTAGCAGAAACGAACATTTCTCGACGTTTTCTAACTCAGGGAACAAGTTGCACACTTCTGAGATGCATTTGGGCAACTTTGTCAGAAATGAGTTTTTTGCCTACAGAGACATGCCTATTTGCGCAGTAGTACAGATTCTGAGTATGTAACTGGGCTTGCTGAAATCAGCATTTCTCTTGCTTCCCTGTGCGTAGGGAAGCTCAGTTTTTGTCACAGTAGCTCCCACAAGTGTCTCCTCAGTGTGTTCCCATTTCCTTAGAAACAGTGTATTTGCTGGGAGAAAAGTGCATTACTGTGCGCTTTCACCGTTTGGCAAATACATGTGTAGAAGCACAGCGCTAGCAGAAACGACCGTTTCTCGACGTTTTCTAACTCAGGGAACAAGTTGCACACTTCTGAGATGCATTTGGGCAACTTTTTCAGAAATGAGTTTTTTGCCTACAGAGACATGCCTATTTGCGCTGTAGTACAGATTCTGAGTATGTAACTGGGCTTGATGAAAACAGCATTTCTCTTGCTTCCCTGTGCGTAGGGAAGCTCAGTTTTAGTCACAGTAGCTCCCACAAGTGTCTCCTCAGTGTGTTCCCATTTCCTTAGAAACAGTGTATTTGCTGGGAGAAAAGTGCATTACTGTGCGCTTTCACCGTTCAGCAAATACATGTGTAGAAGCACAGCGCTAGCAGAAACAACCGTTTCTCGACGTTTTCTAACTCAGGGAACAAGTTGCACACTTCTGAGATGCATTTGGGCAACTTTGTCAGAAATGAGTTTTTTGCCTAAAGAGACATGCCTATTTGCGCAGTAGTACAGATTCTGAATATGTAACTGGGCTTGATGAAATCAGCATTTCTCTTGCTTCCCTGTGCGTAGGGAATCTCAGTTTTAGTCACAGTAGCTCCCACAAGTGTCTCCTCAGTGTATTCCCATTACCTTAGAAACAGTGTATTTGCTGGGAGAAAACTGCATTACTGTGCGCTTTCACCGTTCAGCATATACATGTGTAGAAGCACAGCGCTAGCAGAATCGCCCGTTTCTCGACGTTTTCTAACTCAGGGAACAAGTTGCACACTTCTGAGATGCATTTGGGCAACTTTGTCAGAAATGAGTTTTTTGCCTACAGAGACATGCCTATTTGCGCAGTAGTACAGATTCTGAGTATGTAACTGGGCTTGATGAAATCAGCATTTCTCTTGCTTCCCTGTGCGTAGGGAAGCTCAGTTTTAGTCACAGTAGCTCCCACAAGTGTCTCCTCAGTGTGTTCCCATTTCCTTAGAAACAGTGTATTTGCTGGGAGAAAAGTGCATTACTGTGCGCTTTCACCGTTCAGCAAATACATGTGTAGAAGCACAGCGCTAGCAGAAACGACCGTTTCTCGACGTTTTCTAACTCAGGGAACAAGTTGCACACTTCTGAGATGCATTTGGGCAACTTTGTCAGAAATGAGTTTTTTGCCTAAAGAGCCATGCCTATTTGCGCAGGAGTACAGATTCGGAGTATGTAACTGGGCTTGATGAAATCAGCATTTCTCTTGCTTCCCTGTGCGTAGGGAAGCTCAGTTTTAGTCACAGTAGCTCCCACAAGTGTCTCCTCAGTGTGTTCCCATTTCCTTAGAAACAGTGTATTTGCTGGGAGAAAAGTGCATTACTGTGCGCTTTCACCATTCAGCAACATGTGTAGAAGCACAGCGCTAGCAGAAACGAACGTTTCTCGACGTTTTCTAACTCAGGGAACAAGTTGCACACTTCTGAGATGCATTTGGGCAACTTTGTCAGAAATGAGTTTTTTGCCTACAGAGACATGCCTATTTGCGCAGTAGTACAGATTCTGAGTATGTAACTGGGCTTGATGAAATCAGCATTTCTCTTGCTTCCCTGTGCATAGGGAAGCTCAGTTTTATTCACAGTAGCTCCCACAAGTGTCTCCTCAGTGTGTTCCCATTTCCTTAGAAACAGTGTATTTGCTGGGAGAAAAGTGCATTACTGTGCGCTTTCACCGTTCAGCAAATTCATGTGTAGAAGCACAGCGCTAGCAGAAACGACCTTTTCTCAACGTTTTCTAACTCAGAGAACAAGTTGCACACTTCTGAGATGTATTTGGGCAACTTTGTCAGAAATGAGTGTTTTGCCTAAAGAGACATGTCTATTTGCGCAGTAGTACAGATTCTGAGTATGTAACTGGGCTTGATGAAATCAGCATTTCTCTTGCTTCCCTGTGCGTAGGGAAGCTCAGTTTTAGTCACAGTAGCTCCCACAAGTGTCTCCTCAGTGTGTTCCCATTTCCTTAGAAACAGTGTATTTGCTGGGAGAAAAGTGCATTACTGTGCGCTTTCACCGTTCAGCAAATACATGTGTAGAAGCACAGCGCTAACAGAAACGAACGTTTCTCGACGTTTTCTAACTCAGGGAACAAGTTGCACACTTCTGAGATGCATTTGGGCAACTTTGTCAGAAATGAGTTTTTTGCCTACAGATTCATGCCTATTTGCGCAGTAGTACAGATTCTGAGTATGTAACTGGGCTTGATGAAATCAGCATTTCTCTTGCTTCCCTGTGCGTAGGGAAGCTCAGTTTTAGTCACAGTAGCTCCCACAAGTGTCTCCTCAGTGTGTTCCCATTTCCTTAGAAACAGTGTATTTGCTGGGAGTAAAGTGAATTACTGTGCGCTTTCACCGTTCAGCAAATACATGTGTAGTAGCACAGCGCTAGCAGAAACGACCGTTTCTCGACGTTTTCTAACTCAGGGAACAAGTTGTACACTTCTGAGATGCATTTGGGCAACTTTGTCAGAAATGAGTTTTTTGCCTACAGAGACATGCCTATTTGCGCAGAAGTACAGATTCTGAGTATGTAACTGGGCTTGATGACATCAGCATTTCTCTTGCTTCCCTGTGCGTAGGGAAGCTCAGTTTTAGTCACAGTAGCTCCCACAAGTGTCTCCTCAGTGTGTTCCCATTTCCTTAGAAACAGTGTATTTGCTGGGAGAAAAGTGCATTACTGTGCGCTTTCACCGTTCAGCAAATACATGTGTAGAAGCACAGCGCTAGCAGAAACGACCGTTTCTCGACGTTTTCTAACTCAGGGAACAAGTTGCACACTTCTGAGATGCATTTGGGTAACTTTCTCAAAAATGAGATTTTTGCCTACAGATTCATGCCTACTTGCGCAGAAGTACAGATTCTGAGTATATAACTGGGCTTGATGAAATCAGCATTTCTCTTGCTTCCCTGTGCGTAGGGAAGCTCAGTTTTAGTCACAGTAGCTCCCACAAGTGTCTCCTCAGTGTGTTCCCATTTCCTTAGAAACAGTGTATTTGCTGGGAGAAAAGTGCATTACTGTGCGCTTTCACCGTTCAGCAAATACATGTGTAGAAGCACAGCTTTAGCAGAAAAGACCGTTTCTCGACGTTTTCTAACTCAGGGAACAAGTTGCACACTTCTGAGATGCATTTGGGCAACTTTGTCAGAAATGAGTTTTTTGCCTACAGAGACATGCCTATTTGCGCAGTAGTACAGATTCTGAGTATGTAACTGGGCTTGATGAAATCAGCATTTCTCTTGCTTCCCTGTGCGTAGGGAAGCTCAGTTTTAGTCACAGTAGCTCCCACAAGTGTCTCCTCAGTGTGTTCCCATTTCCTTAGAAACAGTGTATTTGCTGGGAGAAAAGTGCATTACTGTCCGCTTTCACCGTTCAGCAAATACATGTGTAGAAGCACAGCGCTAGCAGAAACGACCGTTTCTTGACGTTTTCTAACTCAGGGAACAAGTTGCACACTTCTGAGATGCATTTGGGCAACTTTGTCAGAAATGAGTTTTTTGCCTACAGAGACATGCCTATTTGCCCAGTAGTACAGATTCTGAGTATGTAACTGTGCTGGATGAAATCAGCATTTCTCTTGCTTCCCTGTGTGTAGGGAAGCTCAGTTTTAGTCACAGTAGCTCCCACAAATGTCTCCTCAGTGTGTTCCCATTTCCTTAGAAACAGTGTATTTGCTGGGAGAAAAGTACATTACTGTGCGCTTTCACCGTTCAGCAAATACATGTGTAGAAGCACATCGCTAGCAGAAACGAACGTTTCTCGACGTTTTCTAACTCAGGGAACAAGTTGCACACTTCTGAGATGCATTTGGGCAACTTTGTCAGAAATGAGTTTTTTGCCTACAGATTCATGCCTATTTGCGCAGTAGTACAGATTCTGAGTATGTAACTGGGCTTGATGAAATCAGCATTTCTCTTGCTTCCCTGTGCGTAGGGAAGCTCAGTTTTAGTCACAGTAGCTCCCACAAGTGTCTCGTCAGTGTGTTCCCATTTCCTTAGAAACAGTGTATTTGCTGGGAGTAAAGTGAATTACTGTGCGCTTTCACCGTTCAGCAAATACATGTGTAGAAGCACAGCGCTAGCAGAAACGACCGTTTCTCGACGTTTTCTAACTCAGGGAACATGTTGCACACTTCTGAGATGCATTTGGGCAACTTTGTCAGAAATGAGTTTTTTGTCTACAGATTCATGCCTATTTGCGCAGTAGTACAGATTCTGAGTATGTAACTGGGCTTGATGAAATCAGCATTTCTCTTGCTTCCCTGTGCATAGGGAAGCTCACTTTTAGTCACAGTAGCTCCCACAAGTGTCTCCTCAGTGTGTTCCCATTTCCATAGAAACAGTGTATTTGCTGGGAGAAAAGTGCATTACTGTGCGCATTCACCGTTCAGCAAATACATGTGTAGAAGCACAACGCTAGCAGAAACGACCGTTTCTCGACGTTTTCTAACTCAGGGAACAAGTTGCACACTTCTGAGATGCATTTGGGCAACTTTGTCAGAAATGAGTTTTTTGCCTACAGATTCATGCCTATTTGCGCAGTAGTACAGATTCTGAGTATGTAACTGGGCTTGATGAAATCAGCATTTCTCTTGCTTCCCTGTGCACAGGGAAGGTCAGTTTTAGTCACAGCAGCTCCCACAAGTGTCTCCTCAGTGTGTTCCCATTTCCTTAGAAACAGTGTATTTGCTGGGAGAAAAGTGCATTACTGTGCGCTTTCACCGTTCAGCAAATACATGTGTAGAAGCACAGCGCTAACAGAAACGCACGTTTCTCGACGTTTTCTAACTCAGGGAACAAGTTGCACACTTCTGAGATGCATTTGGGCAACTTTGTCAGAAATGAGTTTTTTGCCTACAGATTCATGCCTATTTGCGCAGTAGTACAGATTCTGAGTATGTAACTGGGCTTGATGAAATCAGCATTTCTCTTGCTTCCCTGTGCGTAGGGAAGCTCAGTTTTAGTCACAGTAGCTCCCACAAGTGTCTCCTCAGTGTGTTCCCATTTCCTTAGAAACAGTGTATTTGCTGGGAGTAAAGTGAATTACTGTGCGCTTTCACCGTTCAGCAAATACATGTGTAGAAGCACAGCGCTAGCAGAAACGACCGTTTCTCGACGTTTTCTAACTCAGGGAACATGTTGCACACTTCTGAGATGCATTTGGGCAACTTTGTCAGAAATGAGTTTTTTGTCTACAGATTCATGCCTATTTGCGCAGTAGTACAGATTCTGAGTATGTAACTGGGCTTGATGAAATCAGCATTTCTCTTTCTTCCCTGTGCGTAGGGAAGCTCACTTTTAGTCACAGTAGCTCCCACAAGTGTCTCCTCAGTGTGTTCCCATTTCCTTAGAAACAGTGTATTTGCTGGGAGAAAAGTGCATTACTGTGCGCTTTCACCGTTCAGCAAATACATGTGTAGAAGCACAGCGCTAGCAGAAACGAACATTTCTCGACGTTTTCTAACTCAGGGAACAAGTTGCACACTTCTGAGATGCATTTGGGCAACTTTGTCAGAAATGAGTTTTTTGCCTACAGAGACATGCCTATTTGCGCAGTAGTACAGATTCTGAGTATGTAACTGGGCTTGATGAAATCAGCATTTCTCTTGCTTCCCTGTGCGTAGGGAAGCTCAGTTTTAGTCACAGTAGCTCCCACAAGTGTCTCCTCAGTGTGTTCCCATTTCCTTAGAAACAGTGTATTTGCTGGGAGAAAAGTGCATTACTGCGCGCTTTCACCGTTCAGCAAATACATGTGTAGAAGCACAGCGCTAGCAGAAACGAACGTTTCTCGACGTTTTCTAACTCAGGGAACAAGTTGCACAATTCCTAGATGCATTTGGGCAACTTTGTCAGAAATGAGTATTTTGCCTACAGAGACATGCCTATTTGCGCAGTAGTACAGATTCTGAGTATGTAACTGGGCTTGATGAAATCAGCATTTCTCTTGCTTCCCTGTGCGTAGGGAAGCTCAGTTTTAGTCACAGTAGCTCCCACAAGTGTCTCCTCAGTGTGTTCCCATTTCCTTAGAAACAGTGTATTTGCTGGGAGAAAAGTACATTACTGTGCGCTTTCACCGTTCAGCAAATACATGTGTAGAAGCACAGCGCTAGCAGAAACGAACGTTTCTTGACGTTTTCTAACTCAGGGAACAAGTTGCACACTTCTGAGATGCATTTGGGCAACTTTGTCAGAAATGAGTTTTTTGCCTACAGATTCATGCCTATTTGCGCAGTAGTACAGATTCTGAGTATGTAACTGGGCTTGATGAAATCAGCATTTCTCTTGCTTCCCTGTGCGTAGGGAAGGTCAGTTTTAGTCACAGCAGCTCCCACAAGTGTCTCCTCAGTGTGTTCCCATTTCCTTAGAAACAGTGTATTTGCTGGGAGAAAAGTGCATTACTGTGCACTTTCACCGTTCAGCAAATACATGTGTAGAAGCACAGCGCTAGCAGAAACGAACGTTTCTCGACGTTTTCTAACTCAGGGAACAAGTTGCACACTTCTGAGATGCATTTGGGCAACTTTGTCAGAAATGAGTTTT
Source organism: Acomys minous (assembly GCF_964271855.1). Taxonomy (NCBI): domain Eukaryota; kingdom Metazoa; phylum Chordata; class Mammalia; order Rodentia; family Muridae; genus Acomys; species Acomys minous. The sequence continues at coordinate 66,706,242 of NC_140494.1, forward strand.
TTGCCTACAGAGACATGCCTATTTGCGCAGTTGTACAGATTCTGAGTATGTAACTGGGCTTGATGAAATCAGCTTTTCTCTTGCTTCCCTGTGCGTAGGGAAGCTCAGTTTTAGTCACAGTAGCTCCCACAAGTGTCTCCTCAGTGTGTTCCCATTTCCTTAGAAACAGTGTATTTGCTGGGAGAAAAGTGCATTACTGCGCGCTTTCACCGTTCAGCAAATACATGTGTAGAAGCACATCGCTAGCAGAAACGAACGTTTCTCGACGTTTTCTAACTCAGGGAACAAGTTGTACACTTCTGAGATGCATTTGGGCAACTTTGTCAGAAATGAGTTTTTTGCCTACAGAGACATGCCTATTTGCGCAGAAGTACAGATTCTGAGTATGTAACTGGGCTTGATGACATCAGCATTTCTCTTGCTTCACTGTGCGTAGGGAAGCTCAGTTTTAGTCACAGTAGCTCCCACAAGTGTCTCCTCAGTGTGTTCCCATTTCCTTAGAAACAGTGTATTTGCTGGGAGAAAAGTGCATTACTGTGCGCTTTCACCGTTCAGCAAATACATGTGTAGAAGCACAGCGCTAGCAGAAACGACCGTTTCTCGACGTTTTCTAACTCAGGGAACAAGTTGCACACTTCTGAGATGCATTTGGGTAACTTTCTCAAAAATGAGATTTTTGCCTACAGATTCATGCCTACTTGCGCAGAAGTACAGATTCTGAGTATATAACTGGGCTTGATGAAATCAGCATTTCTCTTGCTTCCCTGTGCGTAGGGAAGCTCAGTTTTAGTCACAGTAGCTCCCACAAGTGTCTCCTCAGTGTGTTCCCATTTCCTTAGAAACAGTGTATTTGCTGGGAGAAAAGTGCATTACTGTGCGCTTTCACCGTTCAGCAAATACATGTGTAGAAGCACAGCTTTAGCAGAAAAGACCGTTTCTCGACGTTTTCTAACTCAGGGAACAAGTTGCACACTTCTGAGATGCATTTGGGCAACTTTGTCAGAAATGAGTTTTTTGCCTACAGAGACATGCCTATTTGCGCAGTAGTACAGATTCTGAGTATGTAACTGGGCTTGATGAAATCAGCATTTCTCTTGCTTCCCTGTGCGTAGGGAAGCTCAGTTTTAGTCACAGTAGCTCCCACAAGTGTCTCGTCAGTGTGTTCCCATTTCCTTAGAAACAGTGTATTTGCTGGGAGTAAAGTGCATTACTGTCCGCTTTCACCGTTCAGCAAATACATGTGTAGAAGCACAGCGCTAGCAGAAACGACCGTTTCTTGACGTTTTCTAACTCAGGGAACAAGTTGCACACTTCTGAGATGCATTTGGGCAACTTTGTCAGAAATGAGTTTTTTGCCTACAGAGACATGCCTATTTGCCCAGTAGTACAGATTCTGAGTATGTAACTGTGCTGGATGAAATCAGCATTTCTCTTGCTTCCCTGTGTGTAGGGAAGCTCAGTTTTAGTCACAGTAGCTCCCACAAATGTCTCCTCAGTGTGTTCCCATTTCCTTAGAAACAGTGTATTTGCTGGGAGAAAAGTACATTACTGTGCGCTTTCACCGTTCAGCAAATACATGTGTAGAAGCACATCGCTAGCAGAAACGAACGTTTCTCGACGTTTTCTAACTCAGGGAACAAGTTGCACACTTCTGAGATGCATTTGGGCAACTTTGTCAGAAATGAGTTTTTTGCCTACAGATTCATGCCTATTTGCGCAGTAGTACAGATTCTGAGTATGTAACTGGGCTTGATGAAATCAGCATTTCTCTTGCTTCCCTGTGCGTAGGGAAGCTCAGTTTTAGTCACAGTAGCTCCCACAAGTGTCTCGTCAGTGTGTTCCCATTTCCTTAGAAACAGTGTATTTGCTGGGAGTAAAGTGAATTACTGTGCGCTTTCACCGTTCAGCAAATACATGTGTAGAAGCACAGCGCTAGCAGAAACGACCGTTTCTCGACGTTTTCTAACTCAGGGAACATGTTGCACACTTCTGAGATGCATTTGGGCAACTTTGTCAGAAATGAGTTTTTTGTCTACAGATTCATGCCTATTTGCGCAGTAGTACAGATTCTGAGTATGTAACTGGGCTTGATGAAATCAGCATTTCTCTTGCTTCCCTGTGCATAGGGAAGCTCACTTTTAGTCACAGTAGCTCCCACAAGTGTCTCCTCAGTGTGTTCCCATTTCCATAGAAACAGTGTATTTGCTGGGAGAAAAGTGCATTACTGTGCGCATTCACCGTTCAGCAAATACATGTGTAGAAGCACAACGCTAGCAGAAACGACCGTTTCTCGACGTTTTCTAACTCAGGGAACAAGTTGCACACTTCTGAGATGCATTTGGGCAACTTTGTCAGAAATGAGTTTTTTGCCTACAGATTCATGCCTATTTGCGCAGTAGTACAGATTCTGAGTATGTAACTGGGCTTGATGAAATCAGCATTTCTCTTGCTTCCCTGTGCACAGGGAAGGTCAGTTTTAGTCACAGCAGCTCCCACAAGTGTCTCCTCAGTGTGTTCCCATTTCCTTAGAAACAGTGTATTTGCTGGGAGAAAAGTGCATTACTGTGCGCTTTCACCGTTCAGCAAATACATGTGTAGAAGCACAGCGCTAACAGAAACGCACGTTTCTCGACGTTTTCTAACTCAGGGAACAAGTTGCACACTTCTGAGATGCATTTGGGCAACTTTGTCAGAAATGAGTTTTTTGCCTACAGATTCATGCCTATTTGCGCAGTAGTACAGATTCTGAGTATGTAACTGGGCTTGATGAAATCAGCATTTCTCTTGCTTCCCTGTGCGTAGGGAAGCTCAGTTTTAGTCACAGTAGCTCCCACAAGTGTCTCCTCAGTGTGTTCCCATTTCCTTAGAAACAGTGTATTTGCTGGGAGTAAAGTGAATTACTGTGCGCTTTCACCGTTCAGCAAATACATGTGTAGAAGCACAGCGCTAGCAGAAACGACCGTTTCTCGACGTTTTCTAACTCAGGGAACATGTTGCACACTTCTGAGATGCATTTGGGCAACTTTGTCAGAAATGAGTTTTTTGTCTACAGATTCATGCCTATTTGCGCAGTAGTACAGATTCTGAGTATGTAACTGGGCTTGATGAAATCAGCATTTCTCTTTCTTCCCTGTGCGTAGGGAAGCTCACTTTTAGTCACAGTAGCTCCCACAAGTGTCTCCTCAGTGTGTTCCCATTTCCTTAGAAACAGTGTATTTGCTGGGAGAAAAGTGCATTACTGTGCGCTTTCACCGTTCAGCAAATACATGTGTAGAAGCACAGCGCTAGCAGAAACGAACATTTCTCGACGTTTTCTAACTCAGGGAACAAGTTGCACACTTCTGAGATGCATTTGGGCAACTTTGTCAGAAATGAGTTTTTTGCCTACAGAGACATGCCTATTTGCGCAGTAGTACAGATTCTGAGTATGTAACTGGGCTTGATGAAATCAGCATTTCTCTTGCTTCCCTGTGCGTAGGGAAGCTCAGTTTTAGTCACAGTAGCTCCCACAAGTGTCTCCTCAGTGTGTTCCCATTTCCTTAGAAACAGTGTATTTGCTGGGAGAAAAGTGCATTACTGCGCGCTTTCACCGTTCAGCAAATACATGTGTAGAAGCACAGCGCTAGCAGAAACGAACGTTTCTCGACGTTTTCTAACTCAGGGAACAAGTTGCACACTTCTGAGATGCATTTTGGCAACTTTGTCAGAAATGAGTTTTTTGCCTACAGAGACATGCCTATTTGCGCAGTAGTACAGATTCTGAGTATGTAACTGGGCTTGATGAAATCAGCATTTCTCTTGCTTCCCTGTGCGTAGGGAAGCTCAGTTTTAGTCACAGTAGCTCCCACAAGTGTCTCCTCAGTGTGTTCCCATTTCCTTAGAAACAGTGTAATTGCTGGCAGAAAAGTGCATTACTGTGCGCTTTCACCGTTCAGCAAATACATGTGTAGAAGCACAGCGCTAGCAGAAACGAAAGTTTCTCGATGTTTTCTAACTCAGGGAACAAGTTGCACACTTCTGAGATGCATTTGGGCAACTTTGTCAGAAATGAGTTTTTTGCCTACAGAGACATGCCTATTTGCGCAGTAGTACAGATTCTGAGTATGTAACTGGGCTTGATGAAATCAGCATTTCTCTTGCTTCCCTGTGCGTAGGGAAGCTCAGTTTTAGTCACAGTAGCTCCCACAAGTGTCTCCTCAGTGTGTTCTCATTTCCTTAGAAACAGTGTATTTGCTGGGAGAAAAGTGCATTACTGTGCGCTTTCACCGTTCAGCAAATACATGTGTAGAAGCACAGCGCTAGCAGAAACGAACGTTTCTCGACGTTTTCTAACTCAGGGAACAAGTTGCACACTTCTGAGATGCATTTGGGAAACTTTGTCAGAAATGAGTTTTTTGCCTACAGAGACATGCCTATTTGTGGAGTAGTACAGATTCTGAGTATGTAACTGGGCATTAGGAAATCAGCATTTCTCTTGCTTCCCTGTGCGTAGGGAAGCTCAGTTTTAGTCACAGTAGCTCCCACAAGTGTCTCCTCAGTGTGTTCCCATTTCCTTAGAAACAGTGTATTTGCTGGGAGAAAAGTGCATTACTGTGCGCTTTCACCGTTCAGCAGATACATGTGTAGAAGCACAGCGTTAGCAGACATGCCCGTTTCTCGACGTTTTCTAACTCAGGGAACAAGTTGCACACTTCTGAGATGCTTTTGGGCAACATTGTCAGAAATGAGTTTTTTGCCTACAAAGACAGTCCTATTTGCGCAGTAGTACAGATTCTGAGTATGTAACTGGGCTTGATGAAATCAGCATTTCTCTTGCTTCCCTGTGCGTAGGGAAGCTCAGTTTTAGTCACAGTAGCTCCCACAAGTGTCTCCTCAGTGTGTTCCCATTTTCTTAGAAACAGCGTATTTGCTGGGAGAAAAGTGCATTACTGTGGGCTTTCACCGTTCAGCAAATACATGTGTAGAAGCACAGCGCTAGTAGATAAGACCATTTCTCGACGTTTTCTAACTCAGGGAACAAGTTGCACACTTCTGAGATTCTTTTGGGCAACATTGTCAGAAATGAGTTTTTTGCCTACAAAGACATGCCTATTTGCGCAGTAGTACAGATTCTGAGTATGTAACTGGGCTTGATGAAATCAGCATTTCTCTTGCTTCCCGTGCGTAGGGAAGCTCAGTTTTAGTGACAGTAGCTCCCACAAGTGTCTCCTCAGTGTGTTCCCATTTCCTTAGAAACAGTGTATTTGCTGGGAGAAAAGTGCATTACTGCGCGCTTTCACCGTTCAGCAAATACATGTGTAGAAGCACAGCGCTAGCAGAAACGAACGTTTCTCGACGTTTTCTAACTCAGGGAACAAGTTGCACACTTCCTAGATGCATTTGGGCAACTTTGTCAGAAATGAGTTTTTTGCCTACAGATTCATGCCTATTTGAGCAGTAGTACAGATTCTGACTATGTAACTGGGCTTGATGAAATCAGCATTTCTCTTGCTTCCCTGTGCGTAGGGAAGCTCAGTTTTAGTCACAGTAGCTCCCACAAGTGTCTCCTCAGTGTGTTCCCATTTCCCTAGAAACAGTGTATTTGCTGGGAGAAAAGTGCATTACTGTGCGCTTTCACCGTTCAGCAAATACATGTGTAGAAGCACAGCGTTAGCAGAAACGACCGTTTCTCGATGTTTTCTAACTCAGGGAACAAGTTGCACACTTCTGAGATGCATTTGGGCAACTTTGTCAGAAATGAGTTTTTTGCCTACAGAGACATGCCTATTTGCGCAGTAGTACAGATTCTGAGTATGTACCTGGGCTTGATGAAATCAGCATTTCTCTTGCTTCCCTGTGCGTAGGGAAGCTCAGTTTTAGTCAAAGTAGCTCCCACAAGTGTCTCCTCAGTGTGTTCCCATTTCCTTAGAAACAGTGTAATTGCTGGCAGAAAAGTGCATTACTGTGCGCTTTCACCGTTCAGCAAATACATGTGTAGAAGCACAGCGCTAGCAGAAACGAAAGTTTCTCGATGTTTTCTAACTCAGGGAACAAGTTGCACACTTCTGAGATGCATTTGGGCAACTTTGTCAGAAATGAGTTTTTTGCCTACAGAGACATGCCTATTTACGCAGTAGTACAGATTCTGAGTATGTAACTGGGCTGGATGAAATCAGCATTTCTCTTGCTTCCCTGTGCGTAGGGAAGCTCAGTTTTAGTCACAGTAGCTCCCACAAGTGTCTCCTCAGTGTGTTCCCATTTCCTTAGAAACAGTGTATTTGCTGGGAGAAAAGTGCATTACTATGCGCTTTCACCGTTCAGCAAATACATGTGTAGAAGCACAGCGCTAGCAGAAACGAACGTTTCTCGACGTTTTCTAACTCAGGGAACAAGTTGCACACTTCTGAGATGCATTTGGGAAACTTTGTCAGAAATGAGTTTTTTGCCTACAGAGACATGCCTATTTGTGGAGTAGTACAGATTCTGAGTATGTAACTGGGCTTGATGAAATCAGCATTTCTCTTGCTTCCCTGTGCGTAGGGAAGCTCAGTTTTAGTCACAGTAGCTCCCACAAGTGTCTCCTCAGTGTGTTCCCATTTCCTTAGAAACAGTGTATTTGCTGGGAGAAAAGTGCATTACTGTGCGCTTTCACCGTTCAGCAGATACATGTGTAGAAGCACAGCGTTAGCAGACATGCCCGTTTCTCGACGTTTTCTAACTCAGGGAACAAGTTGCACACTTCTGAGATGCTTTTGGGCAACATTGTCAGAAATGAGTTTTTTGCCTACAAAGACAGTCCTATTTGCGCAGTAGTACAGATTCTGAGTATGTAACTGGGCTTGATGAAATCAGCATTTCTCTTGCTTCTCTGTGCGTAGGGAAGCTCAGTTTTAGTCACAGTAGCTCCCACAAGTGTCTCCTCAGTGTGTTCCCATTTTCTTAGAAACAGTGTATTTGCTGGGAGAAAAGTGCATTACTGTGGGCTTTCACTGTTCAGCAAATACATGTGTAGAAGCACAGCGCTAGTAGATAAGACCATTTCTCGACGTTTTCTAACTCAGGGAACAAGTTGCACACTTCTGAGATGCTTTTGGGCAACATTGTCAGAAATGAGTTTTTTGCCTACAAAGACATGCCTATTTGCGCAGTAGTACAGATTCTGAGTATGTAACTGGGCTTGATGAAATCAGCATTTCTCTTGCTTCCCGTGCGTAGGGAAGCTCAGTTTTAGTGACAGTAGCTCCCACAAGTGTCTCCTCAGTGTGTTCCCATTTCCTTAGAAACAGTGTATTTGCTGGGAGAAAAGTGCATTACTATGCGCTTTCACCGTTCAGCAAATACATGTGTAGAAGCACAGCGTTAGCAGATATGACCGTTTCTCGACGTTTTCTAACTCAGGGAACAAGTTGCACACTTCTGAGATGCATTTGGGCAACATTGTCAGAAATGAGTTTTTTGCCTACAGAGACATTCCTATTTGCGCAGTAGTACAGATTCTGAGTATGTAACTGGGCTTGATGAAATCAGCATTTCTCTTGCTTCCCTGTGCGTAGGCAAACTCAGTTTTAGTCACAGTAGCTCCCACAAGTGTCTCCTCGGTGTGTTCCCATTTCCTTAGAAACAGTGTATCTGCTGGGAGAAAAGTGCATTACTGTGTGCTTTCACCGTTCAGCAAATACATGTGTAGAAGCACAGCGCTAGCAGAAACGAACGTTTCTCGACGTTTTCTATCTCAGGGAACAATTTGCACACTTCTGAGATGCATTTGGGCAACTTTGTCAGAAATGAGTTTTTTGCCTAAAGAGACATGCCTATTTGCGCAGTAGTACAGATTCTGAGTATGTAACTGGGCGGATGAAATCAGCATTTCTCTTGCTTCCCTGTGCGTAGGGAAGCTCAGTTTCAGTCACAGTAGCTCCCACAAGTGTCTCCTCAGTGTGTTCCCATTTCCTTAGAAACAGTGTATTTACTGGGAGAAAAGTGCATTACTGTGCGCTTTCACCGTTCAGCAAATACATGTGTAGAAGCACAGTGCTTGCAGAAACGAACGTTTCTCGACGTTTTCTAACTCAGGGAACAAGTTGCACACTTCTGAGATGCATTTGGGCAACTTTGTCAGAAATGAGTTTTTTGCCTACAGAGACATGCCTATTTGCGCAGTAGTACAGATTCTGAGTATGTAACTGGGCTTGATGAAATCAGCATTTCTCTTGCTTCCCTGTGCGTAGGGAAGCTCAGTTTTAGTCACAGTAGCTCCCACAAGTGTCTCCTCAGTGTGTTCCCAGTTCCTTAGAAACAGTGTATTTGCTGGGAGAAAAGTGCATTACTGTGCGCTTTCACCGTTCAGCAAATACATGTGTAGAGCACATCGCTAGCAGAAACGAACTTTTCTCGACGTTCTCTAACTCAGGGAACAAGTTGAACACTTCTGAGATGCATTTGGGCAACTTTGTCAGAAATGAGTTTTTTGCCTACAGATTCATGCCTATTTGCGCAGTAGTACAGATTCTGAGTATGTAACTGGGCTTGATGAAATCAGCATTTCTCTTGCTTCCCTGTGCATAGGGAAGCTCAGTTTTAGTCACAGTAGCTCCCACAAGTGTCTCCTCAGTGTGTTCCCATTTCCTTAGAAACAGTGTATTTGCTGGGAGAAAAGTGCTTACTGTGCGCTTTCACCGTTCAGCAAATACATGTGTAGAAGCACAGCGCTAGCAGGAACGAACGTTTCTCGACGTTTTCTAACTCAGGGAACAAGTTGTACACTTCTGAGATTCATTTGGGCAACTTTGTCAGAAATGAGTTTTTTGCCTAAAGAGACATGCCTATTTGCGCAGTAGTACAGATTCTGAGTATGTAACTGGGCTTGATGAAATCAGCATTTCTCTTGCTTCCCTGTGCGTAGGGAAGCTCAGTTTTAGTCACAGTAGCTCCCACAAGTGTCTCCTCAGTGTGTTCCCATTTCCTTAGAAACAGTGTATTTGCTGGGAGAAAAGTGCATTACTGTGCGCTTTCACCGTTCAGCAAATACATGTGTAGAAGCACAGCTTTAGCAGATATGACCGTTTCTCGACGTTTTGTAACTCGGGGAACAAGTTGCACACTTCTGAGATGCATTTGGGCAACTTTGTCAGAAATGAGTTTTTTGCCTACAGATACATGCCTATTTGCGCAGTAGTACAGATTCTGAGTATGTAACTGGGCTTGATGAAATCACCATTTCTCTTGCTTCCCTGTGCGTAGGGAAGCTCAATTTTAGTCACAGTAGCTCCCACAAGTGTCTCCTCAGTGTGTTCCCATTTCCTTAGAAACAGTGTATTTGCTGGGAGAAAAGTGCATTACTGTGCGCTTTCACCATTCAGCAAATACATGTGTAGAAGCACAGCGCTAGCAGAAACGAACGTTTCTCGACGTTTTCTAACTCAGGGAACAAGTTGCACACTTCTGAGATGCATTTGGGCAACTTTGTCAGAAATGAGTTTTTTGCCTACAGAGACATGACTATTTGCGCAGTAGTACAGATTCTGAGTATGTAACTGGGCTTGATGAAATCAGCATTTCTCTTGCTTCCCTGTGCGTAGGGAAGCTCAGTTTTAGTCACAGTAGCTCCCACAAGTGTCTCCTCAGTGTGTTCCCAGTAACTTAGAAACAGTGTATTTTCTGGGAGAAAAGTGCATTACTGTGCGCTTTCACCGTTCAGCAAATACATGTGTAGAAGCACAGCGCTAGCAGAAACGAACGTTTCTCGACGTTTTCTAACTCAGGGAACAAGTTGCACACTTCTGAGATGCATTTGGGCAACTTTGTCAGAAATGAGTTTTTTGCCTACAGAGACATGCCTATTTGCGCAGTAGTACAGATTCTGAGTATGTAACTGGGCTTGATGAAATCAGCATTTCTCTTGCTTCCCTGTGCATAGGGAAGCTCAGTTTTAGTCACAGTAGCTCCCACAAGTGTGTCCTCAGTGTGTTCCCATTTCCTTAGAAACTGTGTATTTGCTGGGAGAAAAGTGCATTACTGTGCGCTTTCACCATTCAACAAATACATGTGTAGAAGCACAACGCTAGCAGAAACGAACGTTTCTCGACGTTTTCTAACTCAGGGAACAAGTTGCACACTTCTGAGATGCATTTGGGCAACTTTGTCAGAAATGAGTTTTTTGCCTACAGAGACATGCCTATTTGCGCAGTAGTACAGATTCTGAGTATGTAACTGGGCTTGATGAAATCAGCATTTCTCTTGCTTCCCTGTGCGTAGGGAAGCTCAGTTTTAGTCACAGTAGCTCCCACAAGTGTCTCCTCAGTGTGTTCCCATTTCCTTAGAAACAGTGTATTTGCAGGGAGAAAAGTGCATTACTGTGTGCTTTCACCGTTCAGCAAATACATGTGTAGAAGCACAGCGCTAGCAGAAACGAACGTTTCTCGACGTTTTCTAACTCAGGGAACAAGTTGCACACTTCTGAGATGCATTTGGGCAACTTTGTCAGAAATGAGTTTTTTGCCTACAGAGACATGCCTATTTGCGCAGTAGTACAGATTCTGAGTATGTAACTGGGCTTGATGAAATCAGCATTTCTCTTGCTTCCCTGTGCGTAGGGAAGCTCAGTTTTAGTCACAGTAGCTCCCACAAGTGTCTCCTCAGTGTGTTCCCATTTCCTTAGAAACTGTGTATTTGCTGGGAGAAAAGTGCATTACTGTGCGCTTTCACCATTCAGCAAATACATGTGTAGAAGCACAGCGCTAGCAGAAACGAACGTTTCTCGACGTTTTCTAACTCAGGGAACAAGTTGCACACTTCTGAGATGCATTTGGGCAACTTTGTCAGAAATGATTTTTTTGCCTACAGAGACATGCCTATTTGCGCAGTAGTACAGATTCTGAGTATGTAACTGGGCTTGATGAAATCAGCATTTCTCTTGCTTCCCTGTGCGTAGGGAAGCTCAGTTTTAGTCACAGTAGCTCCCACAAGTGTCTCCTCAGTGTGTTCCCATTTCCTTAGAAACAGTGTATTTGCTGGGAGAAAAGTGCATTACTGTGCGCTTTCACCGTTCAGCAAATACATGTGTAGAAGCACAGCGCTAGCAGAAACGAACGTTTCTCGACGTTTTGTAACTCAGGGAACAAGTTGCACACTTCTGAGATGCATTTGGGCAACTTTGTCAGAAATGAGTTTTTTGCCTACAGAGACATGCCTATTTGCGCAGTAGTACAGATTCTGAGTATGTAACTGGGCTTGATGAAATCAGCATTTCTCTTGCTTCCCTGTGCGTAGGGAAGCTCAGTTTTAGTCACAGTAGCTCCCACAAGTGTCTCCTCAGTGTGTTCCCATTTCCTTAGAAACAGTGTATTTGCTGGGAGAAAAGTGCATTACTGTGCGCTTTCACCGTTCAGCAAATACATGTGTAGAAGCACAGCGCTAGCAGAAACGAACGTTTCTCGACGTTTTGTAACTCAGGGAACAAGTTGCACACTTCTGAGATGCATTTGGGCAACTTTGTCAGAAATGAGTTTTTTGCCTACAGAGACATGCCTATTTGCGCAGTAGTACAGATTCTGAGTATGTAACTGGGCTTGATGAAATCAGCATTTCTCTTGCTTCCCTGTGCGTAGGGAAGCTCAGTTTTAGTCACAGTAGCTCCCACAAGTGTCTCCTCAGTGTGTTCCCATTTCCTTAGAAACAGTGTATTTGCTGGGAGAAAAGTGCATTACTGTGCGCGTTCACCGTTCAGCAAATACATGTGTAGAAGCACAGCGCTAGCAGAAACGAACGTTTCTCGACGTTTTCTAACTCAGGGAACAAGTTGCACACTTCTGAGATGCATTTGGGCAACATTGTCAGAAATGAGTTTTTTGCCTACAGAGACATGCCTATTTGCGCAGTAGTACAGATTCTGAGTATGTAACTGGGCTTGATGAAATCAGCATTTCTCTTGCTTCCCTGTGCGAAGGGAAGCTCAGTTTTAGTCACAGTAGCTTTCACAAGTGTCTCCTCAGTGTGTTCCCATTTACTTAGAAACAGTGTATTTGCTGGGAGAAAAGTGCATTACTGTGTGCTTTCACCGTTCAGCAAATACATGTGTAGAAGCACAGCGCTAGCAGAAACGAACGTTTCTCGACGTTTTCTAACTCAGGGAACAAGTTGCACACTTCTGAGATGCATTTGGGCAACATTGTCAGAAATGAATTTTTTGCCTAAAGAGACATGCCTATTTGCGCAGTAGTACAGATTCTGAGTATGTAACTGGGCTTGATGAAATCAGCATTTCTCTTGCTTCCCTCTGCGTAGGGAAGCTCAATTTTAGTCACAGTAGCTCCCACAAGTGTCTCCTCAGTGTGTACCCATTTCCTTAGAAACAGTGTATTTGCTGGGAGAAAAGTGCATTACTGTGCGCTTTCACCGTTCAGCAAATACATGTGTAGAAGCACAGCTTTAGCAGATATGACCGTTTCTCGACGTTTTCTAACTCGGGGAACAAGTTGCACACTTCTGAGATGCATTTGGGCAACTTTGTCAGAAATGAGTTTTTTGCCTACAGATACATGCCTATTTGCGCAGTAGTACAGATTCTGAGTATGTAACTGGGCTTGATGAAATCACCATTTCTCTTGCTTCCCTGTGCGTAGGGAAGCTCAATTTTAGTCACAGTAGCTCCCACAAGTGTCTCCTCAGTGTGTTCCCATTTCCTTAGAAACAGTGTATTTGCTGGGAGAAAAGTGCATTACTGTGCGCTTTCACCATTCAGCAAATACATGTGTAGAAGCACAGCGCTAGCAGAAACGAACGTTTCTCGACGTTTTCTAACTCAGGGAACAAGTTGCACACTTCTGAGATGCATTTGGGCAACTTTGTCAGAAATGAGTTTTTTGCCTACAGAGACATGCCTATTTGCGCAGTAGTACAGATTCTGAGTATGTAACTGGGCTTGATGAAATCAGCATTTCTCTTGCTTCCCTGTGCGTAGGGAAGCTCAGTTTTAGTCACAGTAGGTCCCACAAGTGTCTCCTCAGTGTGTTCCCAGTAACTTAGAAACAGTGTATTTTCTGGGAGAAAAGTGCATTACTGTGCGCTTTCACCGTTCAGCAAATACATGTGTAGAAGCACAGCGCTAGCAGAAACGAACGTTTCTCGACGTTTTCTAACTCAGGGAACAAGTTGCACACTTCTGAGATGCATTTGGGCAACTTTGTCAGAAATGAGTTTTTTGCCTACAGAGACATGCCTATTTGCGCAGTAGTACAGATTCTGAGTATGTAACTGGGCTTGATGAAATCAGCATTTCTCTTGCTTCCCTGTGCATAGGGAAGCTCAGTTTTAGTCACAGTAGCTCCCACAAGTGTGTCCTCAGTGTGTTCCCATTTCCTTAGAAACTGTGTATTTGCTGGGAGAAAAGTGCATTACTGTGCGCTTTCACCATTCAACAAATACATGTGTAGAAGCACAACGCTAACAGAAACGAACGTTTCTCGACGTTTTCTAACTCAGGGAACAAGTTGCACACTTCTGAGATGCATTTGGGCAACTTTGTCAGAAATGAGTTTTTTGCCTACAGAGACATGCCTATTTGCGCAGTAGTACAGATTCTGAGTATGTAACTGGGCTTGATGAAATCAGCATTTCTCTTGCTTCCCTGTGCGTAGGGAAGCTCAGTTTTAGTCACAGTAGCTCCCACAAGTGTCTCCTCAGTGTGTTCCCATTTCCTTAGAAACTGTGTATTTGCTGGGAGAAAAGTGCATTACTGTGCGCTTTCACCATTCAGCAAATACATGTGTAGAAGCACAGCGCTAGCAGAAACGAACGTTTCTCGACGTTTTCTAACTCAGGGAACAAGTTGCACACTTCTGAGATGCATTTGGGCAACTTTGTCAGAAATGATTTTTTTGCCTACAGAGACATGCCTATTTGCGCAGTAGTACAGATTCTGAGTATGTAACTGGGCTTGATGAAATCAGCATTTCTCTTGCTTCCCTGTGCGTAGGGAAGCTCAGTTTTAGTCACAGTAGCTCCCACAAGTGTCTCCTCAGTGTGTTCCCATTTCCTTAGAAACAGTGTATTTGCTGGGAGAAAAGTGCATTACTGTGCGCTTTCACCGTTCAGCAAATACATGTGTAGAAGCACAGCGCTAGCAGAAGCGAACGTTTCTCGACGTTTTGTAACTCAGGGAACAAGTTGCACACTTCTGAGATGCATTTGGGCAACTTTGTCAGAAATGAGTTTTTTGCCTACAGAGACATGCCTATTTGCGCAGTAGTACAGATTCTGAGTATGTAACTGGGCTTGATGAAATCAGCATTTCTCTTGCTTCCCTGTGCGTAGGGAAGCTCAGTTTTAGTCACAGTAGCTCCCACAAGTGTCTCCTCAGTGTGTTCCCATTTCCTTAGAAACAGTGTATTTGCTGGGAGAAAAGTGCATTACTGTGCGCGTTCACCGTTCAGCAAATACATGTGTAGAAGCACAGCGCTAGCAGAAACGAACGTTTCTCGACGTTTTCTAACTCAGGGAACAAGTTGCACACTTCTGAGATGCATTTGGGCAACATTGTCAGAAATGAGTTTTTTGCCTACAGAGACATGCCTATTTGCGCAGTAGTACATATTCTGAGTATGTAACTGGGCTTGATGAAATCAGCATTTCTCTTGCTTCCCTGTGCGAAGGGAAGCTCAGTTTTAGTCACAGTAGCTTTCACAAGTGTCTCCTCAGTGTGTTCCCATTTACTTAGAAACAGTGTATTTGCTGGGAGAAAAGTGCATTACTGTGCGCTTTCACCGTTCAGCAAATACATGTGTAGAAGCACAGCGCTAGCAGAAACGAACGTTTCTCGACGTTTTCTAACTCAGGGAACAAGTTGCACACTTCTGAGATGCATTTGGGCAACATTGTCAGAAATGAGTTTTTTGCCTACAGAGACATGCCTATTTGCGCAGTAGTACAGATTCTGAGTATGTAACTGGGCTTGATGAAATCAGCATTTCTCTTGCTTCCCTGTGCGTAGGGAAGCTCAGTTTTAGTCACAGTAGCTCCCACAAGTGTCTCCTCAGTGTGTTCCCATTTCCTTAGAAACAGTGTATTTGCTGGGAGAAAAGTGCATTACTCTGCGCTTTCACCGTTCAGCAAATACATGTGTAGAAGCACAGCGCTAGCAGAAACTACCGTTTCTCGAGGTTTTCTAACTCAGTGAACAAGATGCACACTTCTGAGATGCACTTGGGCAACTTTGTCAGAAATGAGTTTTTTGCCTACAGAGACATGCCTATTTGCGCAGTAGTACAGTTTCTGAGTATGTAACTGGGCATGAGGAAATCAGCATTTCTCTTGCTTCCCTGTGCGTAGGGAAGCTCAGTTTTAGTCACAGTAGCTCCCACAAGTGTCTCCTCAGTGTGTTCCCATTTCCTTAGAAACAGTGTATTTGCTGGGAGAAAAGTGCATTACTGTGCGCTTTCACAGTTCAGCAAATACATGTGTAGAAGCACAGCGCTAGCAGAAACGAACGTTTCTCGACGTTTTCTAACTCAGGGAACAAGTTGCACACTTCTGAGATGCATTTGGGCAACTTTGTCAGAAATGAGTTTTTTGCCTACAGAGACATGCCAATTTGCGCAGTAGTACAGATTCTGAGTATGTAACTGGGCGTGATTAAATCAGCATTTCTCTTGCTTCCCTGTGCATAGGGAAGCTCAGTTTTAGTCACAGTAGCTCCCACAAGTGTCTCCTCAGTGTGTTCCCATTTCCTTAGAAACAGTGTATTTGCTGGGAGAAAAGTGCATTACTGTGCGCTTTCACCGTTCAGCAAATACATGTGTAGAAGCACAGCGCTAGCAGAAACGAACGTTTCTCGACGTTTTCTAACTCAGGGAACAAGTTGCACACTTCTGAGATGCATTTGGGCAACATTGTCAGAAATGAGTTTTTTGCCTACAGAGACATGCCTATTTGCGTAGTAGTACAGATTCTGAGTATGTAACTGGGCTTGATGAAATCAGCATTTCTCTTGCTTCCCTGTGCGAAGGGAAGCTCAGTTTTAGTCACAGTAGCTCCCACAAGTGTCTCCTCAGTGTGTTCCCATTTCCTTAGAAACAGTGTATTTGCTGGGAGAAAAGTGCATTACTGTGCGCTTTCACCGTTCAGCAAATACATGTGTAGAAGCACAGCGCTAGCAGAAACGAACGTTTCTCGAGGTTTTCTAACTCAGTGAACAAGATGCACACTTCTGAGATGCACTTGGGCAACTTTGTCAGAAATGAGTTTTTTGCCTACAGAGACATGCCTATTTGCGCAGTAGTACAGATTCTGAGTATGTAACTGGGCATGAGGAAATCAGCATTTCTCTTGCTTCCCTGTGCGTAGGGAAGCTCAGTTTTAGTCACAGTAGCTCCCACAAGTGTCTCCTCAGTGTGTTCCCATTTCCTTAGAAACAGTGTATTTGCTGGGAGAAAAGTGCATTACTGTGCGCTTTCACAGTTCAGCAAATACATGTGTAGAAGCACAGCGCTAGCAGATATGACCGTTTCTCGACGTTTTCTAACTCAGGGAACAAGTTGCACACTTCTGAGATGCATTTGGGCCACTTTGTCAGAAATGAGTTTTTTGCCTACAGATTCATGCCTATTTGCGCAGTAGTACAGATTCTGAGTATGTAACTAGGCTTGATGAAATCAGCATTTCTCTTGCTTCCCTGTGCGTAGGGAAGCTCAGTTTTAGTCACAGTAGCTCCCACAAGTGTCTCCTCAGTGTGTTCCCATTTCCTTAGAAACAGTGTATTTGCTGGGAGAAAAGTGCATTACTGTGCGCTTTCACCGTTCAGCAAATACATGTGTAGAAGCACAGCGATAGCAGAAACGAACGTTTCTCGACATTTTCTAACTCAGGGAACAAGTTGCACACTTCTGAGATGCTTTTGGGCAACATTGTCAGAAATGAGTTTTTTGCCTACAAAGACATGCCTATTTGCGCAGTAGTACAGATTCTGAGTATGTAACTGGGCTTGATATAATCAGCATTTCTCTTGCTTCCCTGTGCGTAGGGAAGCTCAGTTTTAGTCACAGTAGCTCCCACAAGTGTCTCCTCAGTGTGTTCCCATTTCCTTAGAAACAGTGTATTTGCTGGGAGAAAAGTGCATTACTGTGCGCTTTCACCGTTCAGCAAATACATGTGTAGAAGCACAGCGTTAGCAGATATGACCGTTTCTCGACGTTTTCTAACCAGGGAACAAGTTGCACACTTCTGAGATGCATTTGGGCAACATTGTCAGAAATGAGTTTTTTGCCTACAGAGACATGCCTATTTGCGCAGTAGTACAGATTCTGAGTATGTAACTTGGCATGAGGAAATCAGCATTTCTCTTGCTTCCCTGTGCGTAGGGAAGCTCAGTTTTAGTCACAGTAGCTCCCACAAGTGTCTCCTCAGTGTGTTCCCATTTCCTTAGAAACAGTGTATTTGCTGGGAGAAAAGTGCATTACGGTGCGCTTTCACCGTTCAGCAAATACATGTGTAGAAGCACAGCATTAGCAGATATGACCGTTTCTCGACGTTTTCTAACTCAGGGAACAAGTTGCACACTTCTGAGATGCATTTGGGCAACTTTGTCAGAAATGAGTTTTTGCCTACAGAGACATGCCTATTTGCTCAGTAGTAGAGATTCTGAGTATGTAACTGGGCTGGATGAAATCAGCATTTCTCTTGCCTCCCTGTGCGTTGGGAAGCTCAGTTTTAGTCACAGTAGCTCCCACAAGTGTCTCCTCAGTGTGTTCCCATTTCCCTAGAAACAGTGTATTTGCTGGGAGAAAAGTGCATTACTGTGCGCTTTCACCGTTCAGCAAATACATGTGTAGAAGCACAGCGTTAGCAGATACGACCTTTTCTCCACGTTTTCTAACTCAGGGAACAAGTTGCACACTTCTGAGATGCATTTGGGCAACTTTGTCAGAAATGAGTTTTTTGCCTACAGAGACAAGCCTATTTGCGCAGTAGTACAGATTCTGAGTATGTAACTGGGCTTGATGAAATCAGCATTTCTCTAGCTTCCCTGTGCGTAGGGAAGCTCAGTTTTTGTCACAGTAGCTCCCACAAGTGTCTCCTCAGTGTGTTCCCATTTCCTTAGAAACAGTGTATTTGCTGGGAGAAAAGTGCATTACTGTGCGCTTTCACCGTTCAGCAAATACATGTGTAGAAGCACAGCGCTAGCAGAAACGAACGTTTCTCGAGGTTTTCTAACTCAGTGAACAAGATGCACACTTCTGAGATGCACTTGGGCAACTTTGTCAGAAATGAGTTTTTTGCCTACAGAGACATGCCTATTTGCGCAGTAGTACAGATTCTGAGTATGTAACTGGGCATGAGGAAATCAGCATTTCTCTTGCTTCCCTGTGCGTAGGGAAGCTCAGTTTTAGTCACAGTAGCTCCCACAAGTGTCTCCTCAGTGTGTTCCCATTTCCTTAGAAACAGTGTATTTGCTGGGAGAAAAGTGCATTACTGTGCGCTTTCACCGTTCAGCAAATACATGTGTAGAATCACAGCGCTAGCAGATATGACCGTTTCTCGACGTTTTCTAACTCAGGGAACAAGTTGCACACTTCTGAGATGCATTTGGGCAACTTTGTCAGAAATGAGTTTTTTGCCTACAGATTCATGCCTATTTGCGCAGTAGTACAGATTCTGAGTATGTAACTGGGCTTGATGAAATCAGCATTTCTCTTGCTTCCCTGTGCGTAGGGAAGCTCAGTTTTAGTCACAGTAGCTCCCACAAGTGTCTCCTCAGTGTGTTCCCATTTCCTTAGAAACAGTGTATTTGCTGGGAGAAAAGTGCATTACTGTGCGCTTTCACCGTTCAGCAAATACATGTGTAGAAGCACAGCGATAGCAGAAACGAACGTTTCTCGACATTTTCTAACTCAGGGAACAAGTTGCACACTTCTGAGATGCTTTTGGGCAACATTGTCAGAAATGAGTTTTTTGCCTACAAAGACATGCCTATTTGCGCAGTAGTACAGATTCTGAGTATGTAACTGGGCTTGATGAAATCAGCATTTCTCTTGCTTCCCTGTGCGTAGGGAAGCTCAGTTTTAGTCACAGTAGCTCCCACAAGTGTCCCCTCAGTGTGTTCCCATTTCCTTAGAAACAGTGTATTTGCTGGGAGAAAAGTGCATTACTGTGCGCTTTCACCGTTCAGCAAATACATGTGTAGAAGCACAGCGTTAGCAGATATGACCGTTTCTCGACGTTTTCTAACCAGGGAACAAGTTGCACACTTCTGAGATGCATTTGGGCAACATTGTCAGAAATGAGTTTTTTGCCTACAGAGACATGCCTATTTGCGCAGTAGTACAGATTCTGAGTATGTAACTTGGCATGAGGAAATCAGCATTTCTCTTGCTTCCCTGTGCGTAGGGAAGCTCAGTTTTAGTCACAGTAGCTCCCACAAGTGTCTCCTCAGTGTGTTCCCATTTCCTTAGAAACAGTGTATTTGCTGGGAGAAAAGTGCATTACTGTGTGCTTTCACCGTTCAGCAAATACATGTGTAGAAGCACAGTGCTAGCAGAAACGAACGTTTCTCGACGTTTTCTAACTCAGGGAACAAGTTGCACACTTCTGAGATGCATTTGGGCAACTTTGTCAGAAATGAGTTTTTTGCCTACAGAGACATGCCTATTTGCGTAGTAGTACAGATTCTGAGTATGTAACTGGGCATGAGGAAATCAGCATTTCTCTTGCTTCCCTGTGCGTAGGGAAGCTCAGTTTCAGTCACAGTAGCTCCCACAAGTGTCTCCTCAGTGTGTTCCCATTTCCCTAGAAACAGTGTATTTGCTGGGAGAAAAGTGCATTACTGTGCGCTTTCGCCGTTCAGCAAATACATGTGTAGAAGCACAGTGTTAGCAGATACGACCGTTTCTCCACGTTTTCTAACTCAGGGAACAAGTTGCACACTTCTGAGATGCATTTGGGCAACATTGTCCGAAATGAGTTTTTTGCCTACAGAGACAAGCCTATTTGCGCAGTAGTACAGATTCTGAGTATGTAACTGGGCTTGATGAAATCAGCATTTCTCTAGCTTCCCTGTGCGTAGGGAAGCTCAGTTTTTGTCACAGTAGCTCCCACAAGTGTCTCCTCAGTGTGTTCCCATTTCCTTAGAAACAGTGTATTTGCTGGGAGAAAAGTGCATTACTGTGCGCTTTCACCGTTCAGCAAATACATGTGTAGAAGCACAGCGCTAGCAGATATGACCGTTTCTCGACGTTTTCTAACTCAGGGAACAAGTTGCACACTTCTGAGATGCATTTGGGCAACTTTGTCAGAAATGAGTTTTTTGCCTACAGAGACATGCCTATTTGCACAGTAGTACAGATTCTTAGTATGTAACTGGGCTGGATGAAATCAGCATTTCTCTTGCTTCCCTGTGCGTTGGGAAGCTCAGTTTTAGTCACAGTAGCTCCCACAAGTGTCTCCTCAGTGTGTTCCCATTTCCTTAGAAACAGTGTATTTGCTGGGAGAAAAGTGCATTACTGTGTGCTTTCACCGTTCAGCAAATACATGTGTAGAAGCACAGCGCTAGCAGAAACGACCGTTTCTTGACGTTTTCTAACTCAGGGAACAAGTTGCACACTTCTGAGATGCATTTGGGCAACTTTGTCAGAAATGAGTTTTTTGCCTACAGAGACATGCCTATTTGCGCAGTAGTACAGATTCTGAGTATGTAACTTGGCATGAGGAAATCAGCATTTCTCTTGCTTCCCTGTGCGTAGGGAAGCTCAGTTTTAGTCACAGTAGCTCCCACAAGTGTCTCCTCAGTGTGTTCCCATTTCCTTAGAAACAGTGTATTTGCTGGGAGAAAAGTGCATTACGGTGCGCTTTCTCCGTTCAGCAAATACAAGTGTAGAAGCACAGCATTAGCAGATATGACCGTTTCTCGACGTTTTCTAACTCAGGGAACAAGTTGCACACTTCTGAGATGCATTTGGGCAACTTTGTCAGTAATGAGTTTTTGCCTACAGAGACATGCCTATTTGCTCAGTAGTAGAGATTCTGAGTATGTAACTGGGCTGGATTAAATCAGCATTTCTCTTGCCTCCCTGTGCGTTGGGAAGCTCAGTTTTAGTCACAGTAGCTCCCACAAGTGTCTCCTCAGTGTGTTCCCATTTCCCTAGAAACAGTGTATTTGCTGGGAGAAAGGTGCATTACTGTGCGCTTTCACCGTTCAGCAAATACATGTGTAGAAGCACAGCGTTAGCAGATACGACCTTTTCTCCACGTTTTCTAACTCAGGGAACAAGTTGCACACTTCTGAGATGCATTTGGGCAACATTGTCCGAAATGAGTTTTTTGCCTACGGAGACAAGCCTATTTGCGCAGTAGTACAGATTCTGAGTATGTAACTGGGCTTGATGAAATCAGCATTTCTCTAGCTTCCCTGTGCGTAGGGAAGCTCAGTTTTTGTCACAGTAGCTCCCACAAGTGTCTCCTCAGTGTGTTCCCATTTCCTTAGAAACAGTGTATTTGCTGGGAGAAAAGTGCATTACTGTGCGCTTTCACCGTTCAGCAAATACATGTGTAGAAGCACAGCGCTAGCAGAAACGACCGTTTCTCGACGTTTTCTAACTCAGGGAACAAGTTGCACACTTCTGAGATGCATTTGGGCAGCTTTGTCAGAAATGAGTTTTTTGCCTACAGAGACATGCCTATTTGCGCAGTAGTACAGATTCTGAGTATGTAACTGGGCTTGATGAAATCAGCATTTCTCTTGCTTCCCTGTACGTAGGGAAGCTCAGTTTTAGTCACAGTAGCTCCCACAAGTGTCTCCTCAGTGTGTTCCCATTTCCTTAGAAACAGTGTATTTGCTGGGAGAAAAGTGCATTACTGTGCGCTTTCACCGTTCAGCAAATACATGTGTAGAAGCACAGCGCTAGCAGATATGACCGTTTCTCGACGTTTTCTAACTCAGGGAACAAGTTGCACACTTCTGAGATGCATTTGGGCAACTTTGTCAGAAATGAGTTTTTTGCCTACAGAGACATGCCTATTTGCGCAGTAGTACAGATTCTGAGTATGTAACTGGGCTTGATGAAATCAGCATTTCTCTTGCTTCCCTGTGCGTAGGGAAGCTCAGTTTTAGTCACAGTAGCTCCCACAAGTGTCTCCTCAGTGTGTTCCCATTTCCTAAGAAACAGTGTATTTGCTGGGAGAAAAGTGCATTACTGTGCGCTTTCACCGTTCAGCAAATACATGTGTAGAAGCACAGCGTTAGCAGACATGCCCGTTTCTCGACGTTTTCTAACTCAGGGAACAAGTTGCACACTTCTGAGATGCATTTGGGCAACTTTGTCAGAAATGAGTTTTTTGCCTACAGAGACATGCCTATTTGCGCAGTAGTACAGATTCTGAGTATGTAACTGGGCTTGATGAAATCAGCATTTCTCTTGCTTCCCTGTACGTAGGGAAGCTCAGTTTTAGTCACAGTAGCTCCCACAAGTGTCTCCTCAGTGTGTTCCCATTTCCTTAGAAACAGTGTATTTCCTGGGAGAAAAGTGCATTACTGTGCGCTTTCACCGTTCAGCAAATACATGTGTAGAAGCACAGCGCTAGCAGATATGACCGTTTCTCGACGTTTTCTAACTCAGGGAACAAGTTGCACACTTCTGAGATGCATTTGGGCAACTTTGTCAGAAATGAGTTTTTTGCCTACAGAGACATGCCTATTTGCGCAGTAGTACAGATTCTGAGTATGTAACTGGGCTTGATGAAATCAGCATTTCTCTTGCTTCCCTGTGCGTAGGGAAGCTCAGTTTTAGTCACAGTAGCTCCCACAAGTGTCCCCTCAGTGTGTTCCCATTTCCTTAGAAACAGTGTATTTGCTGGGAGAAAAGTGCATTACTGTGCGCTTTCACCGTTCAGCAAATACATGTGTAGAAGCACAGCGTTAGCAGATATGACCGTTTCTCGACGTTTTCTAACCAGGGAACAAGTTGCACACTTCTGAGATGCATTTGGGCAACATTGTCAGAAATGAGTTTTTTGCCTACAGAGACATGCCTATTTGCGCAGTAGTACAGATTCTGAGTATGTAACTTGGCATGAGGAAATCAGCATTTCTCTTGCTTCCCTGTGCGTAGGGAAGCTCAGTTTTAGTCACAGTAGCTCCCACAAGTGTCTCCTCAGTGTGTTCCCATTTCCTTAGAAACAGTGTATTTGCTGGGAGAAAAGTGCATTACGGTGCGCTTTCACCGTTCAGCAAATACATGTGTAGAAGCACAGCATTAGCAGATATGACCGTTTCTCGACGTTTTCTAACTCAGGGAACAAGTTGCACACTTCTGAGATGCATTTGGGCAACTTTGTCAGAAATGAGTTTTTGCCTACAGAGACATGCCTATTTGCTCAGTAGTAGAGATTCTGAGTATGTAACTGGGCTGGATGAAATCAGCATTTCTCTTGCCTCCCTGTGCGTTGGGAAGCTCAGTTTTAGTCACAGTAGCTCCCACAAGTGTCTCCTCAGTGTGTTCCCATTTCCCTAGAAACAGTGTATTTGCTGGGAGAAAAGTGCATTACTGTGCGCTTTCACCGTTCAGCAAGTACATGTGTAGAAGCACAGCGTTAGCAGATACGACCTTTTCTCCACGTTTTCTAACTCAGGGAACAAGTTGCACACTTCTGAGATGCATTTGGGCAACTTTGTCAGAAATGAGTTTTTTGCCTACAGAGACAAGCCTATTTGCGCAGTAGTACAGATTCTGAGTATGTAACTGGGCTTGATGAAATCAGCATTTCTCTAGCTTCCCTGTGCGTAGGGAAGCTCAGTTTTTGTCACAGTAGCTCCCACAAGTGTCTCCTCAGTGTGTTCCCATTTCCTTAGAAACAGTGTATTTGCTGGGAGAAAAGTGCATTACTGTGTGCTTTCACCGTTCAGCAAATACATGTGTAGAAGCACAGTGCTAGCAGAAACGAACGTTTCTCGACGTTTTCTAACTCAGGGAACAAGTTGCACACTTCTGAGATGCATTTGGGCAACTTTGTCAGAAATGAGTTTTTTGCCTACAGAGACATGCCTATTTGCGCAGTAGTACAGATTCTGAGTATGTAACTGGGCATGAGGAAATCAGCATTTCTCTTGCTTCCCTGTGCGTAGGGAAGCTCAGTTTCAGTCACAGTAGCTCCCACAAGTGTCTCCTCAGTGTGTTCCCATTTCCCTAGAAACAGTGTATTTGCTGGGAGAAAAGTGCATTACTGTGCGCTTTCGCCGTTCAGCAAATACATGTGTAGAAGCACAGTGTTAGCAGATACGACCGTTTCTCCACGTTTTCTAACTCAGGGAACAAGTTGCACACTTCTGAGATGCATTTGGGCAACATTGTCCGAAATGAGTTTTTTGCCTACAGAGACAAGCCTATTTGCGCAGTAGTACAGATTCTGAGTATGTAACTGGGCTTGATGAAATCAGCATTTCTCTAGCTTCCCTGTGCGTAGGGAAGCTCAGTTTTTGTCACAGTAGCTCCCACAAGTGTCTCCTCAGTGTGTTCCCATTTCCTTAGAAACAGTGTATTTGCTGGGAGAAAAGTGCATTACTGTGCGCTTTCACCGTTCAGCAAATACATGTGTAGAAGCACAGCGCTAGCAGATATGACCGTTTCTCGACGTTTTCTAACTCAGGGAACAAGTTGCACACTTCTGAGATGCATTTGGGCAACTTTGTCAGAAATGAGTTTTTTGCCTACAGAGACATGCCTATTTGCACAGTAGTACAGATTCTTAGTATGTAACTGGGCTGGATGAAATCAGCATTTCTCTTGCTTCCCTGTGCGTTGGGAAGCTCAGTTTTAGTCACAGTAGCTCCCACAAGTGTCTCCTCAGTGTGTTCCCATTTCCTTAGAAACAGTGTATTTGCTGGGAGAAAAGTGCATTACTGTGTGCTTTCACCGTTCAGCAAATACATGTGTAGAAGCACAGCGCTAGCAGAAACGACCGTTTCTTGACGTTTTCTAACTCAGGGAACAAGTTGCACACTTCTGAGATGCATTTGGGCAACTTTGTCAGAAATGAGTTTTTTGCCTACAGAGACATGCCTATTTGCGCAGTAGTACAGATTCTGAGTATGTAACTTGGCATGAGGAAATCAGCATTTCTCTTGCTTCCCTGTGCGTAGGGAAGCTCAGTTTTAGTCACAGTAGCTCCCACAAGTGTCTCCTCAGTGTGTTCCCATTTCCTTAGAAACAGTGTATTTGCTGGGAGAAAAGTGCATTACGGTGCGCTTTCTCCGTTCAGCAAATACAAGTGTAGAAGCACAGCATTAGCAGATATGACCGTTTCTCGACGTTTTCTAACTCAGGGAACAAGTTGCACACTTCTGAGATGCATTTGGGCAACTTTGTCAGTAATGAGTTTTTGCCTACAGAGACATGCCTATTTGCTCAGTAGTAGAGATTCTGAGTATGTAACTGGGCTGGATTAAATCAGCATTTCTCTTGCCTCCCTGTGCGTTGGGAAGCTCAGTTTTAGTCACAGTAGCTCCCACAAGTGTCTCCTCAGTGTGTTCCCATTTCCCTAGAAACAGTGTATTTGCTGGGAGAAAGGTGCATTACTGTGCGCTTTCACCGTTCAGCAAATACATGTGTAGAAGCACAGCGTTAGCAGATACGACCTTTTCTCCACGTTTTCTAACTCAGGGAACAAGTTGCACACTTCTGAGATGCATTTGGGCAACATTGTCCGAAATGAGTTTTTTGCCTACGGAGACAAGCCTATTTGCGCAGTAGTACAGATTCTGAGTATGTAACTGGGCTTGATGAAATCAGCATTTCTCTAGCTTCCCTGTGCGTAGGGAAGCTCAGTTTTTGTCACAGTAGCTCCCACAAGTGTCTCCTCAGTGTGTTCCCATTTCCTTAGAAACAGTGTATTTGCTGGGAGAAAAGTGCATTACTGTGCGCTTTCACCGTTCAGCAAATACATGTGTAGAAGCACAGCGCTAGCAGAAACGACCGTTTCTCGACGTTTTCTAACTCAGGGAACAAGTTGCACACTTCTGAGATGCATTTGGGCAGCTTTGTCAGAAATGAGTTTTTTGCCTACAGAGACATGCCTATTTGCGCAGTAGTACAGATTCTGAGTATGTAACTGGGCTTGATGAAATCAGCATTTCTCTTGCTTCCCTGTACGTAGGGAAGCTCAGTTTTAGTCACAGTAGCTCCCACAAGTGTCTCCTCAGTGTGTTCCCATTTCCTTAGAAACAGTGTATTTGCTGGGAGAAAAGTGCATTACTGTGCGCTTTCACCGTTCAGCAAATACATGTGTAGAAGCACAGCGCTAGCAGATATGACCGTTTCTCGACGTTTTCTAACTCAGGGAACAAGTTGCACACTTCTGAGATGCATTTGGGCAACTTTGTCAGAAATGAGTTTTTTGCCTACAGAGACATGCCTATTTGCGCAGTAGTACAGATTCTGAGTATGTAACTGGGCTTGATGAAATCAGCATTTCTCTTGCTTCCCTGTGCGTAGGGAAGCTCAGTTTTAGTCACAGTAGCTCCCACAAGTGTCTCCTCAGTGTGTTCCCATTTCCTAAGAAACAGTGTATTTGCTGGGAGAAAAGTGCATTACTGTGCGCTTTCACCGTTCAGCAAATACATGTGTAGAAGCACAGCGTTAGCAGACATGCCCGTTTCTCGACGTTTTCTAACTCAGGGAACAAGTTGCACACTTCTGAGATGCATTTGGGCAACTTTGTCAGAAATGAGTTTTTTGCCTACAGAGACATGCCTATTTGCGCAGTAGTACAGATTCTGAGTATGTAACTGGGCTTGATGAAATCAGCATTTCTCTTGCTTCCCTGTACGTAGGGAAGCTCAGTTTTAGTCACAGTAGCTCCCACAAGTGTCTCCTCAGTGTGTTCCCATTTCCTTAGAAACAGTGTATTTCCTGGGAGAAAAGTGCATTACTGTGCGCTTTCACCGTTCAGCAAATACATGTGTAGAAGCACAGCGCTAGCAGATATGACCGTTTCTCGACGTTTTCTAACTCAGGGAACAAGTTGCACACTTCTGAGATGCATTTGGGCAACTTTGTCAGAAATGAGTTTTTTGCCTACAGAGACATGCCTATTTGCGCAGTAGTACAGATTCTGATTATGTAACTTGGCTGGATGAAATCAGCATTTCTCTTGCTTCCCTGTGCGTAGGGAAGAGCAGTTTTAGTCACAGTAGCTCCCACAAGTGTCTCCTCAGTGTGTTCCCATTTCCTTAGAATCAGTGTATTTGCTGGGAGAAAAGTGCATTACTGTGCGCTTTCACTGTTCAGCAAATACATGTGTAGAAGCACAGCGTTAGCAGATATGACCATTTCTCGACGTTTTCTAACTCAGGGAACAAGTTGCACACTTCTGAGATGCATTTGGGCAACTTTGTCAGAAATGAGTTCTTTGCCTACAGAGACATGCCTATTTGCGCAGTAGTACAGATTCTGAATATGTAACTGGGCTTGAATAAATCAGCATTTTTCTTGCTTCCCTGTGCGTAGGGAAGCTCAGTTTTAGTCACTGTAGCTCCCACAAGTGTCTCCTCAGTGTGTTCCCATTTCCTTAGAAACAGTGTATTTGCTGGGAGAAAAGTGCATTACTGTGCGCTTTCACCGTTCAGCAAATACATGTGTAGAAGCACAGCGCTAGCAGAAACGAACGTTTCTCGACGATTTCTAACTCAGGGAACAAGTTGCACACTTCTGAGATGCATTTGGGCAACTTTGTCAGAAATGAGTTTTTTGCCTACAGAGACATGCCTATTTGCGCAGTAGTACAGATTCTGAGTATGAAACTGGGCTTGATGAAATCAGCATTTCTCTAGCTTCCCTGTGCGTAGGGAAGCTCAGTTTTAGTCACAGTAGCTCCCACAAGTGTCTCCTCAGTGTGTTCCCATTTCCTTAGAAACAGTGTATTTGCTGGGAGAAAAGTGCATTACTGTGCGCTTTCACCGTTCAGCAAATACATGTGTAGAAGCACAGCGCTAGCAGAAACCACCGTTTCTCGACGTTTTCTAACTCAGGGAACAAGTTGCACACTTCTGAGATGCATTTGGGCAACTTTGTCAGAAATGAGTTTTTTGCCTACAGAGACATGCCTATTTGCGCAGTAGTACAGATTCTGAGTATGTAACTGGGCTTGATGAAATCAGCATTTCTCTTGCTTCCCTGTGCGTAGGGAAGCTCAGTTTTAGTCACAGTAGCTCCCACAAGTGTCTCTTCAGTGTGTTCCCATTTCCTTAGAAACAGTGTATTTGCTGGGAGAAAAGTGCATTACTGTGCGCTTTCACTGTTCAGCAAATACATGTGTAGAAGCACAGCGCTAGCAGAAAAGACCGTTTCTCGACGTTTTCTAACTCAGGGAACAAGTTGCACACTTCTGAGATGCTTTTGGGCAACATTGTCAGAAATGAGTTTTTTGCCTACAAAGACATGCCTATTTGCGCAGTAGTACAGATTCTGAGTATGTAACTGGGCTTGATGAAACCAGCATTTCTCTAGCTTCCCTGTGCGTAGGGAAGCTCAGTTTTAGTCACAGTAGCTCCCACAAGTGTCTCCTCAGTGTGTTCCCATTTCCTTAGAAACAGTGTATTTGCTGGGAGAAAAGTGCATTACTGTGCGCTTTCACCGTTCAGCAAATACATGTGTAGAAGCACAGCGTTAGCAGAAACGACCGTTTCTCGACGTTTTCTAACTCAGGGAACAAGTTGCACACTTCTGAGATGCATTTGGGCAACTTTGTCAGAAATGAGTTTTTTGCCTACAGAGACATGCCTATTTGCGCAGTAGTACAGATTGTGAGTAGCTAACTGGGCTTGATGAAGTCAGCATTCTCTTGCTTCCCTGTGCGTAGGGAAGCTCAGTTTTAGTCACAGTAGCTCCCACAAGTGTCTCCTCAGTGTGTTCCCAGTTCCTTAGAAACAGTATGTTTGCTGGGGGAAAAGTGCATTACTGTGCGCTTTCACCGTTCAGCAAATACATGTGTAGAAGCACAGCGCTAGCAGAAACGACCGTTTCTCGACGTTTTCTAACTCAGGGA
This sequence comes from Acomys minous, assembly GCF_964271855.1. NCBI lineage: Eukaryota > Metazoa > Chordata > Mammalia > Rodentia > Muridae > Acomys > Acomys minous. The sequence continues at coordinate 66,735,243 of NC_140494.1, forward strand.
ACAAGTTGCACACTTCTGAGATGCATTTGGGCAACTTTGTCAGAAATGAGTTTTTTGCCTACAGAGACATGCCTATTTGCGCAGTAGTACAGATACTGAGTATGTAACTGTGCTGGATGAAATCAGCATTTCTCTTGCTTCCCTGTGCATAGGGAAGCTCAATTTTAGTCACTGTAGCTCCCACAAGTGTCTCCTCAGTGTGTTCCCATTTCCTTAGAAACAGTGTATTTGCTGGGAGAAAAGTGCATTACTGTGCGCTTTCACCGTTCAGCAAATACATGTGTAGAAGCACAGCGCTAGCAGAAACCAACGTTTCTCGACGTTTTCTAACTCAGGGAACAAGTTGCACACTTCTGAGATGCATTTGGGCAACTTTGTCAGAAATGAGTTTTTTGCCTACAGAGACATGCCTATTTGCGCAGTAGTACAGATTCTGAGTATGTAGCTGGGCTTGATGAAATCAGCATTTCTCTTGCTTCCCTGTGCGTAGGGAAGCTCAGTTTTAGTCACAGTAGCTCCCACAAGTGTCTCCTCAGTGTGTTCCCATTTCCTTAGAAACAGTGTATTTGCTGGGAGAAAAGTGCATTACTGTGCGCTTTCACCGTTCAGCAAATACATGTGTAGAAGCACAGCGCTAGCAGAAAAGACCGTTTCTCGACGTTTTCTAACTCAGGGAACAAGTTGCACACTTCTGAGATGCATTTGGGCAACATTGTCAGAAATGAGTTTTTTGCCTACAAAGACATGCCTATTTGCTCAGTAGTACAGATTCTGAGTATGTAACTGGGCTTGATGAAACCAGCATTTCTCTTGCTTCCCTGTGCGTAGGGAAGCTCAGTTTTAGTCACTGTAGCTCCCACAAGTGTCTCCTCAGTGTGTTCCCATTTCCTTAGAAACAGTGTATTTGCTGGGAGAAAAGTGCATCACTGTGCGCTTTCACCGTTCAGCAAATACATGTGTAGAAGCACAGCGCTAGCAGAAACGACCGTTTCTCGACGTTTTCTAACTCAGGGAACAAGTGGCACACTTCTGAGATGCATTTGGGTAACTTTCTCAAAAATGAGTTTTTTGCCTACAGAGACATGCCTATTTGCGCAGTAGTACAGATTCTGAGTATGTAACTGGGCTTGATGAAATCAGCACTTCTCTTGCTTCCCTGTCTCTTCAGTGTGTTCCCATTTCCTTAAAAACAGTGTATTTGCTGGGAGAAAAGTGCATTACTGTGCGCTTTCACCGTTCAGCAAATACATGTGTAGAAGCACAGCGCTAGCAGAAACGAACGTTTCTCGACGTTTTCTAACTCAGGGAACACGTTGCACACTTCTGAGATGCATTTGGGCAACTTTGTCAAAAATAAGTTTTTTGCCTACAGATTCATGCCTATTTGCGCAGTAGTACAGATTCTGAGTATGTAACTGGGCTACATGAAATCAGCATTTCTCTTGCTTCCCTGTGCAAAGGGAAGCTCAGTTTTAGTCACAGTAGCTCCCACAAGTGTCTCCTCAGTGTGTTCCCATTTCCTTAGAAACAGTGTATTTGCTGGGAGAAAAGTGCATTACTGTGCGCTTTCACCGTTCAGCAAATACATGTGTAGAAGCACAGTGCTAGCAGAAACGAACGTTTCTTGACGTTTTCTAACTCAGGGAACAAGTTGCACACTTCTGAGATGCATTTGGGCAACTTTGTCAGAAATGAGTTTTTTGCCTACAGAGACATGCCTATTTGCGCAGTAGTACAGATTCTGAGTATGTAACTGCGCTTGATGAAATCAGCATTTCTCTTGCTTCCCTGTGCGTAGGGAAGCTCAGTTTTAGTCACAGTAGCTCCCACAAGTGTCTCCTCAGTGTGTTCCCATTTCCTTAGAAACAGTGTATTTGCTGGGAGAAAAGTGCATTACTGTGCGCTTTCACCGTTCAGCAAATACATGTGTAGAAGCACAGCGCTAGCAGAAACGAACGTTTCTCGACGTTTTCTAACTCAGGGAACAAGTTGCACACTTCTGAGATGCATTTGGGCAACATTGTCAGAAATGAGTTTTTTGCCTACAGAGACATGCCTATTTGCGCAGTAGTACAGATTCTGAGTATGTAACTGGGCTTGATGAAATCAGCATTTCTCTTGCTTCCCTGTGCGTAGGGAAGCTCAGTTTTAGTCACAGTAGCTCCCACAAGTGTCTCCTCAGTGTGTTCCCATTTCCTTAGAAACAGTGTATTTGCTGGGAGAAAAGTGCATTACTGTGCGTTTTCACCGTTCAGCAAATACATGTGTAGAAGCACAGCGCTAGCAGAAACGAACGTTTCTCGACGTTTTCTAACTCAGGGAACAAGTTGCACACTTCTGAGATGCATTTGGGCAACATTGTCAGAAATGAATTTTTTGCCTACAGAGACATGCCTATTTGCGCAGTAGTACACATTCTGAGTATGTAACTGGGCTTGATGAAATCAGCATTTCTCTTGCTTCCCTGTGCGTAGGGAAGCTCAGTTTTAGTCACAGTAGCTCCCACAAGTGTCTCCTCAGTGAGTCCCCATTTCCTTAGAAACAGTGTATTTGCTGGGAGAAAAGTGCATTACTGTGCGCTTTCACCGTTCAGCAAATACATGTGTAGAAGCACAGCGTTAGCAGATATGACCGTTTCTCGACGTTTTCTAACTCAGGGAACAAGTTACACACTTCTGAGATGCTTTTGGGCAACATTGTCAGAAATGAGTTTTTTGCCTATAAAGACATGCCTATTTGCGCAGTAGTACAGATTCTGAGTATGTAACTGGGCTTGATGAAATCAGCATTTCTCTTGCTTCCCGTGCGTAGGGAAGCTCAGTTTTAGTGACAGTAGCTCCCACAAGTGTCTCCTCAGTGTGTTCCCATTTCCTTAGAAACAGTGTATTTGCTGGGAGAAAAGTGCATTCCTGTGTGCTTTCACCGTTCAGCAAATACATGTGTAGAAGCACAGCGTTAGCAGATATGACCGTTTCTCGACGTTTTCTAACTCAGGGAACAAGTTGCACACTTCTGAGATGCATTTGGGCAACATTGTCAGAAATGAGTTCTTTGCCTACAGAGACATTCCTATTTGCGCAGTAGTACAGATTCTGAGTATGTAACTGGGCTTGATGAAATCAGCATTTCTCTTGCTTCCCTGTGCGTAGGGAAGCTCAGTTTTAGTCACAGTAGCTCCCACAAGTGTCTCCTCAGTGTGTTCCCATTTCCTTAGAAACAGTGTATTTGCTGGGAGAAAAGTGCATTACTGTGCGCTTTCACCGTTCAGCAAATACATGTGTAGAAGCACAGCGCTAGCAGAAACGCACGTTTCTAGACGTTTTCTAACTCAGGGAACAAGTTGCACACTTCTGAGATGCATTTGGGCAACATTGTCAGAAATGAGTTTTTTGCCTACATTGACATGCCTATTTGCGCAGTAGTACAGATTCTGAGTATGTAACTGGGCTTGATGAAATCAGCATTTCTCTTGCTTCCCTGTGCGTAGGGAAGCTCAGTTTTAGTCACAGTAGCTCCCACAAGTGTCTCCTCAGTGTGTTCCCATTTCCTTAGAAACAGTGTATTTGCTGGGAGAAAAGTGCGTTACTGTGGGCTTTCACCGTTCAGCAAATACATGTGTAGAAGCACAGCGCTAGCAGAAACGAACGTTTCTCGACGTTTTCTAACTCAGGGAACAAGTTGCACACTTCTGAGATGCATTTTGGAAACTTTGTCAGAAATGAGTTTTTTGCCTACAGAGACATGCCTATTTGCGGAGTAGTACAGATTCTGAGTATGTAACTGGGCATTAGGAAATCAGCATTTCTCTTGCTTCCCTGTGCGTAGGGAAGCTCAGTTTTAGTCACAGTAGCTCCCACAAGTGTCTCCTCAGTGTGTTCCCATTTCCTTAGAAACAGTGTATTTGCTGGGAGAAAAGTGCATTACTGTGCGCTTTCACCGTTCGGCAGATACATGTGTAGAAGCACAGCGCTAGCAGAAACGACCGTTTCTCGACGTTTTCTAACTCAGGGAACAAGTTGCACACTTCTGAGATGCTTTTGGGCAACATTGTCAGAAATGAGTTTTTTGCCTACAAAGACATGCCTATTTGCGCAGTAGTACAGATTCTGAGTATGTAACTGGGCTTGATGAAATCAGCATTTCTCTTGCTTCCCTGTGCGTAGGGAAGCTCAGTTTTAGTCACAGTAGCTCCCACAAGTGTCTCCTCAGTGTGTTCCCATTTCCTTAGAAACAGTGTATTTGCTGGGAGAAAAGTGCATTACTGTGCGCTTTCACCGTTCAGCAAATACATGTGTAGAAGCACAGCGTTAGCAGATATGACCGTTTCTCGACGTTTTCTAACTCAGGGAACAAGTTGCACACTTCTGAGATGCTTTTGGGCAACATTGTCAGAAATGAGTTTTTTGCCTATAAAGACATGCCTATTTGCGCAGTAGTACAGATTCTGAGTATGTAACTGGGCTTGATGAAATCAGCATTTCTCTTGCTTCCCGTGCGTAGGGAAGCTCAGTTTTAGTGACAGTGGCTCCCACAAGTGTCTCCTCAGTGTGTTCCCATTTCCTTAGAAACAGTGTATTTGCTGGGAGAAAAGTGCATTCCTGTGTGCTTTCACCGTTCAGCAAATACATGTGTAGAAGCACAGCGTTAGCAGATATGACCGTTTCTCGACGTTTTCTAACTCAGGGAACAAGTTGCACACTTCTGAGATGCATTTGGGCAACATTGTCAGAAATGAGTTTTTTGCCTACAGAGACATTCCTATTTGCGCAGTAGTACAGATTCTGAGTATGTAACTGGGCTTGATGAAATCAGCATTTCTCTTGCTTCCCTGTGCGTAGGGAAGCTCAGTTTTAGTCACAGTAGCTCCCACAAGTGTCTCCTCAGTGTGTTCCCATTTCCTTAGAAACAGTGTATTTGCTGGGAGAAAAGTGCATTACTGTGCGCTTTCACCGTTCAGCAAATACATGTGTAGAAGCACAGCGCTAGCAGATATGACCGTTTCTCGACGTTTTCTAACTCAGGGAACAAGTGGCACACTTCTGAGATGCATTTGGGCAACTTTGTCAGAAATGAGTTTTTTGCCTACAGAGACATGCCTATTTGCACAGTAGTACAGATTCGTAGTATGTAACTGGGCTGGATGAAATCAGCATTTGTCTTGCTTCCCTGTGCGTTGGGAAGCTCAGTTTTAGTCACAGTAGCTCCCACAAGTGTCTCCTCAGTGTGTTCCCATTTCCTTAGAAACAGTGTATTTGCTGGGAGAAAAGTGCATTACTGTGTGCTTTCACCGTTCAGCAAATACATGTGTAGAAGCACAGCGCTAGCAGAAACGAACGTTTCTCGACGTTTTCTAACTCAGGGAACAAGTTGCACACTTCTGAGATGCATTTGGGCAACATTGTCCGAAATGAGTTTTTTGCCTACAGAGACAAGCCTATTTGCGCAGTAGTACAGATTCTGAGTATGTAACTGGGCTTGATGAAATCAGCATTTCTCTAGCTTCCCTGTGCGTAGGGAAGCTCAGTTTTAGTCACAGTAGCTCCCACAAGTGTCTTCTCAGTGTGTTCCCATTTCCTTAGAAACAGTGTATTTGCTGGGAGAATAGTGCATTACTGTGCGCTTTCACCGTTCAGCAAATACATGTGTAGAAGCACAGCGCTAGCAGATATGACCGTTTCTCGACGTTTTCTAACTCAGGGAACAAGTGGCACACTTCTGAGATGCATTTGGGCAACTTTGTCAGAAATGAGTTTTTTGCCTACAGAGACATGCCTATTTGCACAGTAGTACAGATTCGTAGTATGTAACTGGGCTGGATGAAATCAGCATTTCTCTTGCTTCCCTGTGCGTTGGGAAGCTCAGTTTTAGTCACAGTAGCTCCCACAAGTGTCTCCTCAGTGTGTTCCCATTTCCTTAGAAACAGTGTATTTGCTGGGAGAAAAGTGCATTACTGTGTGCTTTCACCGTTCAGCAAATACATGTGTAGAAGCACAGCGCTAGCAGAAACGAACGTTTCTCGACGTTTTCTAACTCAGGGAAAAAGTTGCACACTTCTGAGATGCATTTGGGCAACTTTGTCAGTAATGAGTTTTTTTCCTACAGATTCATGCCTATTTGCGCAGTAGTACAGATTCTGAGTATGTAACTGGGCTTGATGAAATCAGCATTTCTCTTGCTTCCCTGTGCATAGGGAAGCTCAGTTTTAGTCACAGTAGCTCCCACAAGTGTCTCCTCAGTGTGTTCCCATTTCCTTAGAAACAGTGTATTTGCTGGGAGAAAAGTGCATTACTGTGCGCTTTCACCGTTCAGCAAATACATGTGTAGAAGCACAGCGTTAGGAGATATGACCGTTTCTCGACGTTTTCTAACTCAGGGAACAAGTTGCACACTTCTGAGATGCATTTGGGCAACTTTGTCAGAAATGAGTTTTTTGCCTACAGAGACATGCCTATTTGCGCAGTAGTACAGATTCTGAGTATGTTACTGGGCTTGATGAAATCAGCATTTCTCTTGCTTCCCTGTGCGTAGGGAAGCTCAGTTTTAGTCACAGTAGCTCCCACAAGTGTCTCCTCAGTGTGTTCCCATTTCCTTAGAAACAGTGTATTTGCTGGGAGAAAAGTGCATTACTGTGCGCTTTCACCGTTCAGCAAATACATGTGTAGAAGCACAGCGTTAGCAGAAACGACCGTTTCTCGACGTTTTCTAACTCAGGGAACAAGTTGCACACTTCTGAGATGCATTTGGGCAACTTTGTCAGAAACGAGTTTTTGCCTACAGAGACATGCCTATTTGCGCAGTAGTACAGATTCTGAGTATGTAATTGGGCTTGATGAAATCAGCATTTCTCTTGCTTCCCTGTATGTAGGGAAGCTCAGTTTTAGTCACAGTAGCTCCCACAAGTGTCTCCTCAGTGTGTTCCCATTTCCTTAGAAACAGTGTATTTGCTGGGAGAAAAGTGCATTACTGTGCGCTTTCACCGTTCAGCAAATACATGTGTAGAAGCACAGCGCTAGCAGATATGACCGTTTCTCGACGTTTTCTAACTCAGGGAACAAGTTGCACTCTTCTGAGATGCATTTGGGCAACTTTGTCAGAAATGAGTTTTTTGCCTACAGAGACATGCCTATTTGCGCAGTAGTACAGATTCTGAGTATGTAACTGGGCTGGATGAAATCAGCATTTCTTTTGCTTCCCTGTGCGTTGGGAAGCTCAGTTTTAGTCACAGTAGCTCCCACAAGTGTCTCCTCAGTGTGTTCCCATTTCCTTAGAAACAGTGTATTTGCTGGGAGAAAAGTGCATTACTGTGTGCTTTCACCGTTCAGCAAATACATGTGTAGAAGCACAGTGCTAGCAGAAACGACCGTTTCTCGACGTTTTCTAACTCAGGGAACAAGTTGCACACTTCTGAGATGCATTTGGGCAACATTGTCAGAAATGAGTTTTTTGCCTACAGAGACATGCCTATTTGCGCAGTAGTACAGATTCTGAGTATGTAACTGGGATTGATGAAATCAGCATTTCTCTTGCTTCCCTGTGCGTAGGGAAGCTCAGTTTTAGTCACAGTAGCTCCCACAAGTGTCTCCTCAGTGTGTTCCCATTTCCTTAGAAACAGTGTATTTGCTGGGAGAAAAGTGCATTACTGTGCGCTTTCACCGTTCAGCAAATACATGTGTAGAAGCACAGCGTTAGCAGATATGCCCGTTTCTCGACGTTTTCTAACTCAGGGAACAAGTTGCACACTTCTGAGATGCATTTGGGAAACGTTGTCAGAAATGAGTTTTTTGCCTACAGTGACATGCCTATTTGCGCAGTAGTACAGATTCTGAGTATGTAACTGGGCTTGATGAAATCAGCATTTCTCTTGCTTCCCTGTGTGTAGGGAAGCTCAGTTTTAGTCACAGTAGCTCCCACAAGTGTCTCCTCAGTGTGTTCCCATTTCCTTAGAAACAGTGTATTTGCTGGGAGAAAAGTGCATTACTGTGCGCTTTACAGTTCAGCAAATACATGTGTAGAAGCACAGCGCTAGCAGAAACGACCGTTTCTCGACGTTTTCTAACTCAGGGAACAATTTGCACACTTCTGAGATGCATTTGGGCAACTTTGTCAGAAATGAGTTTTTTGCCTAAAGAGACATGCCTATTTGCTAAGTAGTACAGATTCTGAGTATGTAACTGGGCTTAATGTAATCAGCATTTCTCTTGCTTCCCTGTGCGTAGGCAAGATCAGTTTTAGTCACAGTAGCTCCCACAAGTGTCTCCTCAGTGTTTTCCCATTTCCTTAGAAACAGTGTATTTGCTGGGAGAAAAGTGCATTACTGTGCGCTTTCACCATTCAGCAAATACATGTGTAGAAGCACAGCGCTAGCAGAAACGACCGTTTCTCGACGTTTTCTAACTCAGAGAACAAATTGCACACTTCTGAGATGCATTTGGGCAACTTTGGCAGAAATGAGTTTTTGCCTAAAGAGACATGCCTATTTGCGCAGTAGTACAGATTCTGAGTATGTAACTGGGCTGGATGAAATCAGCATTTCTCTTGCTTTCCTGTGCGTAGGGAAGCTCAGTTTTAGTCACAGTAGCTCCCACAAGTGTCTCCTCAGTGTGTTCCCATTTCCTTAGGAACAGTGTATTTGCTGGGAGAAAAGTGCATTACTGTGCGCTTTCACCGTTCAGCAAATACATGTGTAGAAGCACAGCGCTAGCAGAAACGACCGTTTCTCGACGTTTTCTAACTCAGGGGACAAGTTGCACACTTCTGAGATGCATTTGGGCAACTTTGTCAGAAATGAGTTTTTTGCCTAAAGAGACATGCCTATTTGCGCAGTAGTACAGATTCTGAGTATGTAACTGGGCTTGATGAAATCAGCATTTCTCTTGCTTCCCTGTGCGTAGGGAAGCTCAGTTTTAGTCACAGTAGCTCCCACAAGTGTCTCCTCAGTGTGTTCCCATTTCCTTAGAAACAGTGTATTTGCTGGGAGAAAAGTGCATTACAGTGCGCTTTCACCGTTCAGCAAATACATGTGTAGAAGCACAGCGCTAGCAGAAACGAACGTTTCTTGACGTTTTCTAACTCAGGGAACAAGTTGCACACTTCTGAGATGTATTTGGGCAACTTTGTCAGAAATGAGTTTTTTGCCTAAAGAGACATGCCTATTTGCGCAGTAGTACAGATTCTGAGTATGTAACTGGGCTGGATGAAATCAGCATTTCTCTTGCTTCCCTGTGCGTAGGGAAGCTCAGTTTTAGTCACAGTAGCTCCCACAAGTGTCTCCTCAGTGTGTTCCCATTTCCTTAGAAACATTGTATTTGCTGGGAGAAAAGTGCATTACTGTGCGCTTTCACCGTTCAGCAAATACATGTGTAGAAGCACAGCGCTAGCAGAAACGAACGTTTCTCGACGTTTTCTAACTCAGGGAACAAGTTGCACACTTCTGAGATGCATTTGGGCAACTTTGTCAGAAATGAGTTTTTTGCCCAAAGAGACATGCCTATTTGCGCAGTAGTACAGATTCTGAGTATGTAACTGGGCTTGATGAAATCAGCATTTCTCTTGCTTCCCTGTGCGTAGGGAAGCTCAGTTTTAGTCACAGTAGCTCCCACAAGTGTCTCCTCAGTGTGTTCCCATTTCCATAGAAACAGTGAATTTGCTGGGAGAAAAGTGCATTACTGTGCGCTTTCACCGTTCAGCAAATACATGTGTAGAAGCACAGCGCTAGCAGAAACGACCTTTTCTCGACATTTTCTAACTCAGGGAACAAGTTGCACACTTCTGAGATGCATTTCGGCAACTTTGTCAGAAATGAGTTTTTTGCTTAAAGAGACATGCCTATTTGCGCAGTAGTACAGATTCTGAGTATGTAACTGGGCTTGATGAAATCAGCATTTCTCTTGCTTCCCTGTGCGTAGGGAAGCTCAGTTTTAGTCACAGTAGCTCCCACAAGTGTCTCCTCAGTGTGTTCCCATTTCCTTAGAAACAGTGTATTTGCTGGGAGAAAAGTGCATTACTGTGCGCTTTCACCGTTCAGCAAATACATGTGTAGAATCACAGCGCTAGCAGAAACGACCTTTTCTCGACGTTTTCTAACTCAGGGAACAAGTTGTACACTTCTGAGATGCATTTGGGCAACTTTGTCAGAAATGAGTTTTTTGCCTACAGAGACATGCCTATTTGCGCAGTAGTACAGATTCTGAGTATGTAACTGGGCTTGATGAAATCAGCATTTCTCTTGCTTCCCTGTGCGTAGGGAAGCTCAGTTTTTGTCACAGTAGCTCCCACAAGTGTCTCCTCAGTGTGTTCCCATTTCCTTAGAAACAGTGTATTTGCTGGGAGAAAAGTGCATTACTGTGCGCTTTCACCGTTTGGCAAATACATGTGTAGAAGCACAGCTCTAGCAGAAACGACCGTTTCTCGACGTTTTCTAACTCAGGGAACAAGTTGCACACTTCTGAGATGCATTTGGGCAACTTTGTCAGAAATGAGTTTTTTGCCTACAGAGACATGCCTATTTGCGCAGTAGTACAGATTCTGAGTATGTAACTGGGCTTGATGAAATCAGCATTTCTCTTGCTTCCCTGTGCGTAGGGAAGCTCAGTTTTAGTCACAGTAGCTCCCACAAGTGTCTCCTCAGTGTGTTCCCATTTCCATAGAAACAGTGTATTTGCTGGGAGAAAAGTGCATTACTGTGCGCTTTCACCGTTCAGCAAATATGTGTAGAAGCACAGCGCTAGCAGAAACGAACGTTTCTCGACGTTTTCTAACTCAGGGAACAAGTTGCACACTTCTGAGATGCATTTGGGCAACTTTGTCAGAAATGAGTTTTTTGCCTACAGAGACATGACTATTTGCGCAGTAGTACAGATTCTGAGTATGTAACTGGGCTTGATGAAATCAGCATTTCTCTTGCTTCCCTGTGCGTAGGGAAGCTCAGTTTTAGTCACAGTAGCTCCCACAAGTGTCTCCTCAGTGTGTTCCCATTTCCTTAGAAACAGTGCATTTGCTGGGAGAAAAGTGCATTACTGTGCGCTTTCACCGTTCAGCAAATACATGTGTAGAAGCACAGCGCTAGCAGAAACAACCGTTTCTCGACGTTTTCTAACTCAGGGAACAAGTTGCACACTTCTGAGATGCATTTGGGCAACTTTGTCAGAAATGAGTTTTTTGCCTAAAGAGACATGCCTATTTGCGCAGTAGTACAGATTCTGAATATGTAACTGGGCTTGATGAAATAAGCATTTCTCTTGCTTCCCTGTGCGTAGGGAATCTCAGTTTTAGTCACAGTAGCTCCCACAAGTGTCTCCTCAGTGTGTTCCCATTACCTTAGAAACAGTGTATTTGCTGGGAGAAAACTGCATTACTGTGCGCTTTCACCGTTCAGCATATACATGTGTAGAAGCACAGCGCTAGCAGAATCGCCCGTTTCTCGACGTTTTCTAACTCAGGGAACAAGTTGCACACTTCTGAGATGCATTTGGGCAACTTTGTCAGAAATGAGTTTTTTGCCTACAGAGACATGCCTATTTGCGCAGTAGTACAGATTCTGAGTATGTAACTGGGCTTGATGAAATCAGCATTTCTCTTGCTTCCCTGTGCGTAGGGAAGCTCAGTTTTAGTCACAGTAGCTCCCACAAGTGTCTCCTCAGTGTGTTCCCATTTCCTTAGAAACAGTGTATTTGCTGGGAGAAAAGTGCATTACTGTGCGCTTTCACCGTTCAGCAAATATGTGTAGAAGCACAGCGCTAGCAGAAACGAACGTTTCTCGACGTTTTATAACTCAGGGAACAAGTTGCACATTTCTGAGATGCATTTGTGCAACTTTGTCAGAAATGAGTTTTTTGCCTAAAGAGACATGCCTATTTGCGCAGGAGTACAGATTCGGAGTATGTAACTGGGCTTGATGAAATCAGCATTTCTCTTGCTTCCCTGTGCGAAGGGAAGCTCAGTTTTAGTCACAGTAGCTCCCACAAGTGTCTCCTCAGTGTGTTCCCATTTCCTTAGACACAGTGTATTTGCTGGGAGAAAAGTGCATTACTGTGCGCTTTCACCGTTCAGCAAATACATGTGTAGAAGCACAGCGCTAGCAGAAACGAACATTTCTCGACGTTTTCTAACTCAGGGAACAAGTTGCACACTTCTGAGATGCATTTGGGCAACTTTGTCAGAAATGAGTTTTTTGCCTACAGAGACATGCCTATTTGCGCAGTAGTACAGATTCTGAGTATGTAACTGGGCTTGATGAAATCAGCATTTCTCTTGCTTCCCTGTGCGTAGGGAAGCTCAGTTTTTGTCACAGTAGCTCCCACAAGTGTCTCCTCAGTGTGTTCCCATTTCCTTAGAAACAGTGTATTTGCTGGGAGAAAAGTGCATTACCGTGCGCTTTCACCGTTTGGCAAATACATGTGTAGAAGCACAGCGCTAGCAGAAACGAACGTTTCTCGACGTTTTCTAACTCAGGGAACAAGTTGCACACTTCTGAGATGCATTTGGGCAACTTTTTCAGAAATGAGTTTTTTGCCTACAGAGACATGCCTATTTGCGCTGTAGTACAGATTCTGAGTATGTAACTGGGCTTGATGAAATCAGCATTTCTCTTGCTTCCCTGTGCGTAGGGAAGCTCAGTTTTAGTCACAGTAGCTCCCACAAGTGTCTCCTCAGTGTGTTCCCATTTCCTTAGAAACACTGCATTTGCTGGGAGAAAAGTGCATTACTGTGCGCTTTCACCGTTCAGCAAATACATGTGTAGAAGCACAGCGCTAGCAGAAACAACCGTTTCTCGACGTTTTCTAACTCAGGGAACAAGTTGCACACTTCTGAGATGCATTTGGGCAACTTTGTCAGAAATGAGTTTTTTGCCTAAAGAGACATGCCTATTTGCGCAGTAGTACAGATTCTGAATATGTAACTGGGCTTGATGAAATAAGCATTTCTCTTGCTTCCCTGTGCGTAGGGAATCTCAGTTTTAGTCACAGTAGCTCCCACAAGTGTCTCCTCAGTGTGTTCCCATTACCTTAGAAACAGTGTATTTGCTGGGAGAAAACTGCATTACTGTGCGCTTTCACCGTTCAGCATATACATGTGTAGAAGCACAGCGCTAGCAGAATCGCCCGTTTCTCGACGTTTTCTAACTCAGGGAACAAGTTGCACACTTCTGAGATGCATTTGGGCAACTTTGTCAGAAATGAGTTTTTTGCCTACAGAGACATGCCTATTTGCGCAGTAGTACAGATTCTGAGTATGTAACTGGGCTTGATGAAATCAGCATTTCTCTTGCTTCCCTGTGCGTAGGGAAGCTCAGTTTTAGTCACAGTAGCTCCCACAAGTGTCTCCTCAGTGTGTTCCCATTTCCTTAGAAACAGTGTATTTGCTGGGAGAAAAGTGCATTACTGTGCGCTTTCACCGTTCAGCAAATATGTGTAGAAGCACAGCGCTAGCAGAAACGAACGTTTCTCGACGTTTTATAACTCAGGGAACAAGTTGCACATTTCTGAGATGCATTTGTGCAACTTTGTCAGAAATGAGTTTTTTGCCTAAAGAGACATGCCTATTTGCGCAGGAGTACAGATTCGGAGTATGTAACTGGGCTTGATGAAATCAGCATTTCTCTTGCTTCCCTGTGCGAAGGGAAGCTCAGTTTTAGTCACAGTAGCTCCCACAAGTGTCTCCTCAGTGTGTTCCCATTTCCTTAGACACAGTGTATTTGCTGGGAGAAAAGTGCATTACTGTGCGCTTTCACCGTTCAGCAAATACATGTGTAGAAGCACAGCGCTAGCAGAAACGAACATTTCTCGACGTTTTCTAACTCAGGGAACAAGTTGCACACTTCTGAGATGCATTTGGGCAACTTTGTCAGAAATGAGTTTTTTGCCTACAGAGACATGCCTATTTGCGCAGTAGTACAGATTCTGAGTATGTAACTGGGCTTGCTGAAATCAGCATTTCTCTTGCTTCCCTGTGCGTAGGGAAGCTCAGTTTTTGTCACAGTAGCTCCCACAAGTGTCTCCTCAGTGTGTTCCCATTTCCTTAGAAACAGTGTATTTGCTGGGAGAAAAGTGCATTACCGTGCGCTTTCACCGTTTGGCAAATACATGTGTAGAAGCACAGCGCTAGCAGAAACGACCGTTTCTCGACGTTTTCTAACTCAGGGAACAAGTTGCACACTTCTGAGATGCATTTGGGCAACTTTTTCAGAAATGAGTTTTTTGCCTACAGAGACATGCCTATTTGCGCTGTAGTACAGATTCTGAGTATGTAACTGGGCTTGATGAAAACAGCATTTCTCTTGCTTCCCTGTGCGTAGGGAAGCTCAGTTTTAGTCACAGTAGCTCCCACAAGTGTCTCCTCAGTGTGTTCCCATTTCCTTAGAAACAGTGTATTTGCTGGGAGAAAAGTGCATTACTGTGCGCTTTCACCGTTCAGCAAATACATGTGTAGAAGCACAGCGCTAGCAGAAACAACCGTTTCTCGACGTTTTCTAACTCAGGGAACAAGTTGCACACTTCTGAGATGCATTTGGGCAACTTTGTCAGAAATGAGTTTTTTGCCTAAAGAGACATGCCTATTTGCGCAGTAGTACAGATTCTGAATATGTAACTGGGCTTGATGAAATCAGCATTTCTCTTGCTTCCCTGTGCGTAGGGAATCTCAGTTTTAGTCACAGTAGCTCCCACAAGTGTCTCCTCAGTGTGTTCCCATTACCTTAGAAACAGTGTATTTGCTGGGAGAAAACTGCATTACTGTGCGCTTTCACCGTTCAGCATATACATGTGTAGAAGCACAGCGCTAGCAGAATCGCCCGTTTCTCGACGTTTTCTAACTCAGGGAACAAGTTGCACACTTCTGAGATGCATTTGGGCAACTTTGTCAGAAATGAGTTTTTTGCCTACAGAGACATGCCTATTTGCGCAGTAGTACAGATTCTGAGTATGTAACTGGGCTTGATGAAATCAGCATTTCTCTTGCTTCCCTGTGCGTAGGGAAGCTCAGTTTTAGTCACAGTAGCTCCCACAAGTGTCTCCTCAGTGTGTTCCCATTTCCTTAGAAACAGTGTATTTGCTGGGAGAAAAGTGCATTACTGTGCGCTTTCACCGTTCAGCAAATACATGTGTAGAAGCACAGCGCTAGCAGAAACGACCGTTTCTCGACGTTTTCTAACTCAGGGAACAAGTTGCACACTTCTGAGATGCATTTGGGCAACTTTGTCAGAAATGAGTTTTTTGCCTAAAGAGCCATGCCTATTTGCGCAGGAGTACAGATTCGGAGTATGTAACTGGGCTTGATGAAATCAGCATTTCTCTTGCTTCCCTGTGCGTAGGGAAGCTCAGTTTTAGTCACAGTAGCTCCCACAAGTGTCTCCTCAGTGTGTTCCCATTTCCTTAGAAACAGTGTATTTGCTGGGAGAAAAGTGCATTACTGTGCGCTTTCACCATTCAGCAACATGTGTAGAAGCACAGCGCTAGCAGAAACGAACGTTTCTCGACGTTTTCTAACTCAGGGAACAAGTTGCACACTTCTGAGATGCATTTGGGCAACTTTGTCAGAAATGAGTTTTTTGCCTACAGAGACATGCCTATTTGCGCAGGAGTACAGATTCTGAGTATGTAACTGGGCTTGATGAAATCAGCATTTCTCTTGCTTCCCTGTGCATAGGGAAGCTCAGTTTTATTCACAGTAGCTCCCACAAGTGTCTCCTCAGTGTGTTCCCATTTCCTTAGAAACAGTGTATTTGCTGGGAGAAAGGTGCATTACTGTGCGCTTTCACCGTTCAGCAAATACATGTGTAGAAGCACAGCGCTAGCAGAAACGACCTTTTCTCAACGTTTTCTAACTCAGAGAACAAGTTGCACACTTCTGAGATGTATTTGGGCAACTTTGTCAGAAATGAGTGTTTTGCCTAAAGAGACATGTCTATTTGCGCAGTAGTACAGATTCTGAGTATGTAACTGGGCTTGATGAAATCAGCATTTCTCTTGCTTCCCTGTGCGTAGGGAAGCTCAGTTTTAGTCCCAGTAGCTCCCACAAGTGTCTCCTCAGTGTGTTCCCATTTCCTTAGAAACAGTGTATTTGCTGGGAGAAAAGTGCATTACTGTGCGCTTTCACCGTTCAGCAAATACATGTGTAGAAGCACAGCGCTAACAGAAACGAACGTTTCTCGACGTTTTCTAACTCAGGGAACAAGTTGCACACTTCTGAGATGCATTTGGGCAACTTTGTCAGAAATGAGTTTTTTGCCTACAGATTCATGCCTATTTGCGCAGTAGTACAGATTCTGAGTATGTAACTGGGCTTGATGAAATCAGCATTTCTCTTGCTTCCCTGTGCGTAGGGAAGCTCAGTTTTAGTCACAGTAGCTCCCACAAGTGTCTCCTCAGTGTGTTCCCATTTCCTTAGAAACAGTGTATTTGCTGGGAGTAAAGTGAATTACTGTGCGCTTTCACCGTTCAGCAAATACATGTGTAGTAGCACAGCGCTAGCAGAAACGACCGTTTCTCGACGTTTTCTAACTCAGGGAACATGTTGCACACTTCTGAGATGCATTTGGGCAACTTTGTCAGAAATGAGTTTTTTGCCTACAGATTC
Organism: Acomys minous; assembly: GCF_964271855.1. NCBI lineage: Eukaryota > Metazoa > Chordata > Mammalia > Rodentia > Muridae > Acomys > Acomys minous. Next base: position 66,751,815 of record NC_140494.1, read on the forward strand.
ATGCCCTTTTGCGCAGTAGTACAGATTCTGAGTATGTAACTGGGCTTGATGAAATCAGCATTTCTCTTGCTTCCCTGTGCGTAGGGAAGCTCAGTTTTAGTCACAGTAGCTCCCACAAGTGTCTCCTCAGTGTGTTCCCATTTCCTTAGAAACAGTGTATTTGCTGGGAGAAAAGTACATTACTGTGCGCTTTCACCGTTCAGCAAATACATGTGTAGAAGCACAGCGCTAGCAGAAACGAACGTTTCTTGACGTTTTCTAACTCAGGGAACAAGTTGCACACTTCTGAGATGCATTTGGGCAACTTTGTCAGAAATGAGTTTTTTGCCTACAGATTCATGCCTATTTGCGCAGTAGTACAGATTCTGAGTATGTAACTGGGCTTGATGGAATCAGCATTTCTCTTGCTTCCCTGTGCGTAGGGAAGGTCAGTTTTAGTCACAGCAGCTCCCACAAGTGTCTCCTCAGTGTGTTCTCATTTCCTTAGAAACAGTGTATTTGCTGGGAGAAAAGTGCATTACTGTGCACTTTCACCGTTCAGCAAATACATGTGTAGAAGCACAGCGCTAGCAGAAACGAACGTTTCTCGACGTTTTCTAACTCAGGGAACAAGTTGCACACTTCTGAGATGCATTTGGGCAACTTTGTCAGAAATGAGTTTTTTGCCTACAGATTCATGCCTATTTGCGCAGTAGTACAGATTCTGAGTATGTAACTGGGCTTGATGAAATCAGCATTTCTCTTGCTTCCCTGTGCGTAGGGAAGCTCAGTTTTAGTCACAGTAGCTCCCACAAGTGTCTCCTCAGTGTGTTCCCATTTCCTTAGAAACAGTGTATTTGCTGGGAGTTAAGTGAATTACTGTGCGCTTTCACCGTTCAGCAAATACATGTGTAGTAGCACAGCGCTAGCAGAAACGACCGTTTCTCGACGTTTTCTAACTCAGGGAACATGTTGCACACTTCTGAGATGCATTTGGGCAACTTTGTCAGAAATGAGTTTTTTGCCTACAGATTCATGCCCTTTTGCGCAGTAGTACAGATTCTGAGTATGTAACTGGGCTTGATGAAATCAGCATTTCTCTTGCTTCCCTGTGCGTAGGGAAGCTCAGTTTTAGTCACAGTAGCTCCCACAAGTGTCTCCTCAGTGTGTTCCCATTTCCTTAGAAACAGTGTATTTGCTGGGAGAAAAGTACATTACTGTGCGCTTTCACCGTTCAGCAAATACATGTGTAGAAGCACAGCGCTAGCAGAAACGAACGTTTCTTGACGTTTTCTAACTCAGGGAACAAGTTGCACACTTCTGAGATGCATTTGGGCAACTTTGTCAGAAATGAGTTTTTTGCCTACAGATTCATGCCTATTTGCGCAGTAGTACAGATTCTGAGTATGTAACTGGGCTTGATGAAATCAGCATTTTTCTTGCTTCCCTGTGCGTAGGGAAGGTCAGTTTTAGTCACAGCAGCTCCCACAAGTGTCTCCTCAGTGTGTTCCCATTTCCTTAGAAACAGTGTATTTGCTGGGAGAAAAGTGCATTACTGTGCACTTTCACCGTTCAGCAAATACATGTGTAGAAGCACAGCGCTAGCAGAAACGAACGTTTCTCGACGTTTTCTAACTCAGGGAACAAGTTGCACACTTCTGAGATGCATTTGGGCAACTTTGTCAGAAATGAGTTTTTTGCCTACAGAGACATGCCTATTTGCGCAGTAGTACAGATTCTGAGTATGTAACTGGGCTTGATGAAATCAGCTTTTCTCTTGCTTCCCTGTGCGTAGGGAAGCTCAGTTTTAGTCACAGTAGCTCCCACAAGTGTCTCCTCAGTGTGTTCCCATTTCCTTAGAAACAGTGTATTTGCTGGGAGAAAAGTGCATTACTGCGCGCTTTCACCGTTCAGCAAATACATGTGTAGAAGCACATCGCTAGCAGAAACGAACGTTTCTCGACGTTTTCTAACTCAGGGAACAAGTTACACACTTCCTAGATGCATTTGGGCAACTTTGTCAGAAATGAGTTTTTTGCCTACAGATTCATGCCTATTTGAGCAGTAGTACAGATTCTGACTATGTAACTGGGCTTGATGAAATCAGCATTTCTCTTGCTTCCCTGTGCGTAGGGAAGCTCAGTTTTAGTCACAGTAGCTCCCACAAGTGTCTCCTCAGTGTGTTCCCATTTCCGTAGAAACAGTGTATTTGCTGGGAGAAAAGTGCATTACTGTGCGCTTTCACCGTTCAGCAAATACATGTGTAGAAGCACAGCGTTAGCAGAAACGACCGTTTCTCGATATTTTCTAACTCAGGGAACAAGTTGCACACTTCTGAGATGCATTTGGGCAACTTTGTCAGAAATGAGTTTTTTGCCTACAAAGACATGCCTATTTGCGCAGTAGTACAGATTCTGAGTATGTACCTGGGCTTGATGAAATCAGCATTTCTCTTGCTTCCCTGTGCGTAGGGAAGCTCAGTTTTAGTCAAAGTAGCTCCCACAAGTGTCTCCTCAGTGTGTTCCCATTTCCTTAGAAACAGTGTAATTGCTGGCAGAAAAGTGCATTACTGTGCGCTTTCACCGTTCAGCAAATACATGTGTAGAAGCACAGCGCTAGCAGAAACGAAAGTTTCTCGATGTTTTCTAACTCAGGGAACAAGTTGCACACTTCTGAGATGCATTTGGGCAACTTTGTCAGAAATGAGTTTTTTGCCTACAGAGACATGCCTATTTACGCAGTAGTACAGATTCTGAGTATGTAACTGGGCTGGATGAAATCAGCATTTCTCTTGCTTCCCTGTGCGTAGGGAAGCTCAGTTTTAGTCACAGTAGCTCCCACAAGTGTCTCCTCAGTGTGTTCCCATTTCCTTAGAAACAGTGTATTTGTTGGGAGAAAAGTGCATTACTGTGCGCTTTCACCGTTCAGCAAATACATGTGTAGAAGCACAGCGCTAGCAGAAACGAACGTTTCTCGACGTTTTCTAACTCAGGGAACAAGTTGCACACTTCTGAGATGCATTTGGGAAACTTTGTCAGAAATGAGTTTTTTGCCTACAGAGACATGCCTATTTGTGGAGTAGTACAGATTCTGAGTATGTAACTGGGCTTGATGAAATCAGCATTTCTCTTGCTTCCCTGTGCGTAGGGAAGCTCAGTTTTAGTCACAGTAGCTCCCACAAGTGTCTCCTCAGTGTGTTCCCATTTCCTTAGAAACAGTGTATTTGCTGGGAGAAAAATGCATTACTGTGCGCTTTCAACGTTCAGCAGATACATGTGTAGAAGCACAGCGTTAGCAGACATGCCCGTTTCTCAACGTTTTCTAACTCAGGGAACAAGTTGCACACTTCTGAGATGCTTTTGGGCAACATTGTCAGAAATGAGTTTTTTGCCTACAAAGACAGTCCTATTTGCGCAGTAGTACAGATTCTGAGTATGTAACTGGGCTTGATGAAATCAGCATTTCTCTTGCTTCCCTGTGCGTAGGGAAGCTCAGTTTTAGTCACAGTAGCTCCCACAAGTGTCTCCTCAGTGTGTTCCCATTTTCTTAGAAACAGTGTATTTGCTGGGAGAAAAGTGCATTACTGTGGGCTTTCACCGTTCAGCAAATACATGTGTAGAAGCACAGCGCTAGTAGATAAGACCATTTCTCGACGTTTTCTAACTCAGGGAACAAGTTGCACACTTCTGAGATGCTTTTGGGCAACATTGTCAGAAATGAGTTTTTTGCCTACAAAGACATGCCTATTTGCGCAGTAGTACAGATTCTGAGTATGTAACTGGGCTTGATGAAATCAGCATTTCTCTTGCTTCCCGTGCGTAGGGAAGCTCAGTTTTAGTGACAGTAGCTCCCACAAGTGTCTCCTCAGTGTGTTCCCATTTCCTTAGAAACAGTGTATTTGCTGGGAGAAAAGTGCATTACTATGCGCTTTCACCGTTCAGCAAATACATGTGTAGAAGCACAGCGTTAGCAGATATGACCGTTTCTCGACGTTTTCTAACTCAGGGAACAAGTTGCACACTTCTGAGATGCATTTGGGCAACATTGTCAGAAATGAGTTTTTTGCCTACAGAGACATTCCTATTTGCGCAGTAGTACAGATTCTGAGTATGTAACTGGGCTTGATGAAATCAGCATTTCTCTTGCTTCCCTGTGCGTAGGCAAACTCAGTTTTAGTCACAGTAGCTCCCACAAGTGTCTCCTCGGTGTGTTCCCATTTCCTTAGAAACAGTGTATCTGCTGGGAGAAAAGTGCATTACTGTGTGCTTTCACCGTTCAGCAAATACATGTGTAGAAGCACAGCGCTAGCAGAAACGAACGTTTCTCGAAGTTTTCTATCTCAGGGAACAATTTGCATACTTCTGAGATGCATTTGGGCAACTTTGTCAGAAATGAGTTTTTTGCCTAAAGAGACATGCCTATTTGCGCAGTAGTACAGATTCTGAGTATGTAACTGGGCGGATGAAATCAGCATTTCTCTTGCTTCCCTGTGCGTAGGGAAGCTCAGTTTCAGTCACAGTAGCTCCCACAAGTGTCTCCTCAGTGTGTTCCCATTTCCTTAGAAACAGTGTATTTACTGGGAGAAAAGTGCATTACTGTGCGCTTTCACCGTTCAGCAAATACATGTGTAGAAGCACAGTGCTTGCAGAAACGAACGTTTCTCGACGTTTTCTAACTCAGGGAACAAGTTGCACACTTCTGAGATGCATTTGGGCAACTTTGTCAGAAATGAGTTTTTTGCCTACAGAGACATGCCTATTTGCGCAGTAGTACAGATTCTGAGTATGTAACTGGGCTTGATGAAATCAGCATTTCTCTTGCTTCCCTGTGCGTAGGGAAGCTCAGTTTTAGTCACAGTAGCTCCCACAAGTGTCTCCTCAGTGTGTTCCCAGTTCCTTAGAAACAGTGTATTTGCTGGGAGTAAAGTGAATTACTGTGCGCTTTCACCGTTCAGCAAATACATGTGTAGAGCACATCGCTAGCAGAAACGAACTTTTCTCGACGTTCTCTAACTCAGGGAACAAGTTGAACACTTCTGAGATGCATTTGGGCAACTTTGTCAGAAATGAGTTTTTTGCCTACAGATTCATGCCTATTTGCGCAGTAGTACAGATTCTGAGTATGTAACTGGGCTTGATGAAATCAGCATTTCTCTTGCTTCCCTGTGCATAGGGAAGCTCAGTTTTAGTCACAGTAGCTCCCACAAGTGTCTCCTCAGTGTGTTCCCATTTCCTTAGAAACAGTGTATTTGCTGGGAGAAAAGTGCTTACTGTGCGCTTTCACCGTTCAGCAAATACATGTGTAGAAGCACAGCGCTAGCAGAAACGAACGTTTCTCGACGTTTTCTAACTCAGGGAACAAGTTGTACACTTCTGAGATTCATTTGGGCAACTTTGTCAGAAATGAGTTTTTTGCCTAAAGAGACATGCCTATTTGCGCAGTAGTACAGATTCTGAGTATGTAACTGGGCTTGATGAAATCAGCATTTCTCTTGCTTCCCTGTGCGTAGGGAAGCTCAGTTTTAGTCACAGTAGCTCCCACAAGTGTCTCCTCAGTGTGTTCCCATTTCCTTAGAAACAGTGTATTTGCTGGGAGAAAAGTGCATTACTGTGCGCTTTCACCGTTCAGCAAATACATGTGTAGAAGCACAGCTTTAGCAGATATGACCGTTTCTCGACGTTTTGTAACTCGGGGAACAAGTTGCACACTTCTGAGATGCATTTGGGCAACTTTGTCAGAAATGAGTTTTTTGCCTACAGATACATGCCTATTTGCGCAGTAGTACAGATTCTGAGTATGTAACTGGGCTTGATGAAATCACCATTTCTCTTGCTTCCCTGTGCGTAGGGAAGCTCAATTTTAGTCACAGTAGCTCCCACAAGTGTCTCCTCAGTGTGTTCCCATTTCCTTAGAAACAGTGTATTTGCTGGGAGAAAAGTGCATTACTGTGCGCTTTCACCATTCAGCAAATACATGTGTAGAAGCACAGCGCTAGCAGAAACGAACGTTTCTCGACGTTTTCTAACTCAGGGAACAAGTTGCACACTTCTGAGATGCATTTGGGCAACTTTGTCAGAAATGAGTTTTTTGCCTACAGAGACATGACTATTTGCGCAGTAGTACAGATTCTGAGTATGTAACTGGGCTTGATGAAATCAGCATTTCTCTTGCTTCCCTGTGCGTAGGGAAGCTCAGTTTTAGTGACAGTAGCTCCCACAAGTGTCTCCTCAGTGTGTTCCCAGTAACTTAGAAACAGTGTATTTTCTGGGAGAAAAGTGCATTACTGTGCGCTTTCACCGTTCAGCAAATACATGTGTAGAAGCACAGCGCTAGCAGAAACGAACGTTTCTCGACGTTTTCTAACTCAGGGAACAAGTTGCACACTTCTGAGATGCATTTGGGCAACTTTGTCAGAAATGAGTTTTTTGCCTACAGAGACATGCCTATTTGCGCAGTAGTACAGATTCTGAGTATGTAACTGGGCTTGATGAAATCAGCATTTCTCTTGCTTCCCTGTGCGTAGGGAAGCTCAGTTTTAGTCACAGTAGCTCCCACAAGTGTCTCCTCAGTGTGTTCCCATTTCCTTAGAAACAGTGTATTTGCAGGGAGAAAAGTGCATTACTGTGTGCTTTCACCGTTCAGCAAATACATGTGTAGAAGCACAGCGCTAGCAGAAACGAACGTTTCTCGACGTTTTCTAACTCAGGGAACAAGTTGCACACTTCTGAGATGCATTTGGGCAACTTTGTCAGAAATGAGTTTTTTGCCTACAGAGACATGCCTATTTGCGCAGTAGTACAGATTCTGAGTATGTAACTGGGCTTGATGAAATCAGCATTTCTCTTGCTTCCCTGTGCGTAGGGAAGCTCAGTTTTAGTCACAGTAGCTCCCACAAGTGTCTCCTCAGTGTGTTCCCATTTCCTTAGAAACTGTGTATTTGCTGGGAGAAAAGTGCATTACTGTGCGCTTTCACCATTCAGCAAATACATGTGTAGAAACACAGCGCTAGCAGAAACGAACGTTTCTCGACGTTTTCTAACTCAGGGAACAAGTTGCACACTTCTGAGATGCATTTGGGCAACTTTGTCAGAAATGATTTTTTTGCCTACAGAGACTTGCCTATTTGCGCAGTAGTACAGATTCTGAGTATGTAACTGGGCTTGATGAAATCAGCATTTCTCTTGCTTCCCTGTGCGTAGGGAAGCTCAGTTTTAGTCACAGTAGCTCCCACAAGTGTCTCCTCAGTGTGTTCCCATTTCCTTAGAAACAGTGTATTTGCTGGGAGAAAAGTGCATTACTGTGCGCTTTCACCGTTCAGCAAATACATGTGTAGAAGCACAGCGCTAGCAGAAACGAACGTTTCTCGACGTTTTGTAACTCAGGGAACAAGTTGCACACTTCTGAGATGCATTTGGGCAACTTTGTTAGAAATGAGTTTTTTGCCTACAGAGACATGCCTATTTGCGCAGTAGTACAGATTCTGAGTATGTAACTGGGCTTGATGAAATCAGCATTTCTCTTGCTTCCCTGTGCGTAGGGAAGCTCAGTTTTAGTCACAGTAGCTCCCACAAGTGTCTCGTCAGTGTGTTCCCATTTCCTTAGAAACAGTGTATTTGCTGGGAGAAAAGTGCATTACTGTGCGCTTTCACCGTTCAGCAAATACATGTGTAGAAGCACAGCGCTAGCAGAAACGAACGTTTCTCGACGTTTTGTAACTCAGGGAACAAGTTGCACACTTCTGAGATGCATTTGGGCAACTTTGTCAGAAATGAGTTTTTTGCCTACAGAGACATGCCTATTTGCGCAGTAGTACAGATTCTGAGTATGTAACTGGGCTTGATGAAATCAGCATTTCTCTTGCTTCCCTGTGCGTAGGGAAGCTCAGTTTTAGTCACAGTAGCTCCCACAAGTGTCTCCTCAGTGTGTTCCCATTTCCTTAGAAACAGTGTATTTGCTGGGAGAAAAGTGCATTACTGTGCGCGTTCACCGTTCAGCAAATACATGTGTAGAAGCACAGCGCTAGCAGAAACGAACGTTTCTCGACGTTTTCTAACTCAGGGAACAAGTTGCACACTTCTGAGATGCATTTGGGCAACATTGTCAGAAATGAGTTTTTTGCCTACAGAGACATGCCTATTTGCGCAGTAGTACAGATTCTGAGTATGTAACTGGGCTTGATGAAATCAGCATTTCTCTTGCTTCCCTGTGCGAAGGGAAGCTCAGTTTTAGTCACAGTAGCTTTCACAAGTGTCTCCTCAGTGTGTTCCCATTTACTTAGAAACAGTGTATTTGCTGGGAGAAAAGTGCATTACTGTGCGCTTTCACCGTTCAGCAAATACATGTGTAGAAGCACAGCTTTAGCAGATATGACCGTTTCTCGACGTTTTCTAACTCGGGGAACAAGTTGCACACTTCTGAGATGCATTTGGGCAACTTTGTCAGAAATGAGTTTTTTGCCTACAGATACATGCCTATTTGCGCAGTAGTACAGATTCTGAGTATGTAACTGGGCTTGATGAAATCACCATTTCTCTTGCTTCCCTGTGCGTAGGGAAGCTCAATTTTAGTCACAGTAGCTCCCACAAGTGTCTCCTCAGTGTGTTCCCATTTCCTTAGAAACAGTGTATTTGCTGGGAGAAAAGTGCATTACTGTGCGCTTTCACCATTCAGCAAATACATGTGTAGAAGCACAGCGCTAGCAGAAACGAACGTTTCTCGACGTTTTCTAACTCAGGGAACAAGTTGCACACTTCTGAGATGCATTTGGGCAACTTTGTCAGAAATGAGTTTTTTGCCTACAGAGACATGCCTATTTGCGCAGTAGTACAGATTCTGAGTATGTAACTGGGCTTGATGAAATCAGCATTTCTCTTGCTTCCCTGTGCATAGGGAAGCTCAGTTTTAGTCACAGTAGCTCCTACAAGTGTGTCCTTAGTGTGTTCCCATTTCCTTAGAAACTGTGTATTTGCTGGGAGAAAAGTGCATTACTGTGCGCTTTCACCATTCAACAAATACATGTGTAGAAGCACAACGCTAACAGAAACGAACGTTTCTCGACGTTTTCTAACTCAGGGAACAAGTTGCACACTTCTGAGATGCATTTGGGCAACTTTGTCAGAAATGAGTTTTTTGCCTACAGAGACATGCCTATTTGCGCAGTAGTACAGATTCTGAGTATGTAACTGGGCTTGATGAAATCAGCATTTCTCTTGCTTCCCTGTGCGTAGGGAAGCTCAGTTTTAGTCACAGTAGCTCCCACAAGTGTCTCCTCAGTGTGTTCCCATTTCCTTAGAAACTGTGTATTTGCTGGGAGAAAAGTGCATTACTGTGCGCTTTCACCATTCAGCAAATACATGTGTAGAAGCACAGCGCTAGCAGAAACGAACGTTTCTCGACGTTTTCTAACTCAGGGAACAAGTTGCACACTTCTGAGATGCATTTGGGCAACTTTGTCAGAAATGATTTTTTTGCCTACAGAGACATGCCTATTTGCGCAGTAGTACAGATTCTGAGTATGTAACTGGGCTTGATGAAATCAGCATTTCTCTTGCTTCCCTGTGCGTAGGGAAGCTCAGTTTTAGTCACAGTAGCTCCCACAAGTGTCTCCTCAGTGTGTTCCCATTTCCTTAGAAACAGTGTATTTGCTGGGAGAAAAGTGCATTACTGTGCGCTTTCACCGTTCAGCAAATACATGTGTAGAAGCACAGCGCTAGCAGAAGCGAACGTTTCTCGACGTTTTGTAACTCAGGGAACAAGTTGCACACTTCTGAGATGCATTTGGGCAACTTTGTCAGAAATGAGTTTTTTGCCTACAGAGACATGCCTATTTGCGCAGTAGTACAGATTCTGAGTATGTAACTGGGCTTGATGAAATCAGCATTTCTCTTGCTTCCCTGTGCGTAGGGAAGCTCAGTTTTAGTCACAGTAGCTCCCACAAGTGTCTCCTCAGTGTGTTCCCATTTCCTTAGAAACAGTGTATTTGCTGGGAGAAAAGTGCATTACTGTGCGCGTTCACCGTTCAGCAAATACATGTGTAGAAGCACAGCGCTAGCAGAAACGAACGTTTCTCGACGTTTTCTAACTCAGGGAACAAGTTGCACACTTCTGAGATGCATTTGGGCAACATTGTCAGAAATGAGTTTTTTGCCTACAGAGACATGCCTATTTGCGCAGTAGTACAGATTCTGAGTATGTAACTGGGCTTGATGAAATCAGCATTTCTCTTGCTTCCCTGTGCGAAGGGAAGCTCAGTTTTAGTCACAGTAGCTTTCACAAGTGTCTCCTCAGTGTGTTCCCATTTACTTAGAAACAGTGTATTTGCTGGGAGAAAAGTGCATTACTGTGCGCTTTCACCGTTCAGCAAATACATGTGTAGAAGCACAGCGCTAGCAGAAACGAACGTTTCTCGACGTTTTCTAACTCAGGGAACAAGTTGCACACTTCTGAGATGCATTTGGGCAACATTGTCAGAAATGAGTTTTTTGCCTACAGAGACATGCCTATTTGCGCAGTAGTACAGATTCTGAGTATGTAACTGGGCTTGATGAAATCAGCATTTCTCTTGCTTCCCTGTGCGTAGGGAAGCTCAGTTTTAGTCACAGTAGCTCCCACAAGTGTCTCCTCAGTGTGTTCCCATTTCCTTAGAAACAGTGTATTTGCTGGGAGAAAAGTGCATTACTCTGCGCTTTCACCGTTCAGCAAATACATGTGTAGAAGCACAGCGCTAGCAGAAACTACCGTTTCTCGAGGTTTTCTAACTCAGTGAACAAGATGCACACTTCTGAGATGCACTTGGGCAACTTTGTCAGAAATGAGTTTTTTGCCTACAGAGAAATGCCTATTTGCGCAGTAGTACAGCTTCTGAGTATGTAACTGGGCATGAGGAAATCAGCATTTCTCTTGCTTCCCTGTGCGTAGGGAAGCTCAGTTTTAGTCACAGTAGCTCCCACAAGTGTCTTCTCAGTGTGTTCCCATTTCCTTAGAAACAGTGTATTTGCTGGGAGAAAAGTGCATTACTGTGCGCTTTCACAGTTCAGCAAATACATGTGTAGAAGCACAGCGCTAGCAGAAACGAACGTTTCTCGACGTTTTCTAACTCAGGGAACAAGTTGCACACTTCTGAGATGCATTTGGGCAACTTTGTCAGAAATGAGTTTTTTGCCTACAGAGACATGCCAATTTGCGCAGTAGTACAGATTCTGAGTATGTAACTGGGCGTGATTAAATCAGCATTTCTCTTGCTTCCCTGTGCATAGGGAAGCTCAGTTTTAGTCACAGTAGCTCCCACAAGTGTCTCCTCAGTGTGTTCCCATTTCCTTAGAAACAGTGTATTTGCTGGGAGAAAAGTGCATTACTGTGCGCTTTCACCGTTCAGCAAATACATGTGTAGAAGCACAGCGCTAGCAGAAACGAACGTTTCTCGACGTTTTCTAACTCAGGGAACAAGTTGCACACTTCTGAGATGCATTTGGGCAACATTGTCAGAAATGAGTTTTTTGCCTACAGAGACATGCCTATTTGCGTAGTAGTACAGATTCTGAGTATGTAACTGGGCTTGATGAAATCAGCATTTCTCTTGCTTCCCTGTGCGAAGGGAAGCTCAGTTTTAGTCACAGTAGCTCCCACAAGTGTCTCCTCAGTGTGTTCCCATTTCCTTAGAAACAGTGTATTTGCTGGGAGAAAAGTGCATTACTGTGCGCTTTCACCGTTCAGCAAATACATGTGTAGAAGCACAGCGCTAGCAGAAACGAACGTTTCTCGAGGTTTTCTAACTCAGTGAACAAGATGCACACTTCTGAGATGCACTTGGGCAACTTTGTCAGAAATGAGTTTTTTGCCTACAGAGACATGCCTATTTGCGCAGTAGTACAGATTCTGAGTATGTAACTGGGCATGAGGAAATCAGCATTTCTCTTGCTTCCCTGTGCGTAGGGAAGCTCAGTTTTAGTCACAGTAGCTCCCACAAGTGTCTCCTCAGTGTGTTCCCATTTCCTTAGAAACAGTGTATTTGCTGGGAGAAAAGTGCATTACTGTGCGCTTTCACAGTTCAGCAAATACATGTGTAGAAGCACAGCGCTAGCAGATATGACCGTTTCTCGACGTTTTCTAACTCAGGGAACAAGTTGCACACTTCTGAGATGCATTTGGGCAACTTTGTCAGAAATGAGTTTTTTGCCTACAGATTCATGCCTATTTGCGCAGTAGTACAGATTCTGAGTATGTAACTGGGCTTGATGAAATCAGCATTTCTCTTGCTTCCCTGTGCGTAGGGAAGCTCAGTTTTAGTCACAGTAGCTCCCACAAGTGTCTCCTCAGTGTGTTCCCATTTCCTTAGAAACAGTGTATTTGCTGGGAGAAAAGTGCATTACTGTGCGCTTTCACCGTTCAGCAAATACATGTGTAGAAGCACAGCGATAGCAGAAACGAACGTTTCTCGACATTTTCTAACTCAGGGAACAAGTTGCACACTTCTGAGATGCTTTTGGGCAACATTGTCAGAAATGAGTTTTTTGCCTACAAAGACATGCCTATTTGCGCAGTAGTACAGATTCTGAGTATGTAACTGGGCTTGATGAAATCAGCATTTCTCTTGCTTCCCTGTGCGTAGGGAAGCTCAGTTTTAGTCACAGTAGCTCCCACAAGTGTCTCCTCAGTGTGTTCCCATTTCCTTAGAAACAGTGTATTTGCTGGGAGAAAAGTGCATTACTGTGCGCTTTCACCGTTCAGCAAATACATGTGTAGAAGCACAGCGTTAGCAGATATGACCGTTTCTCGACGTTTTCTAACCAGGGAATAAGTTGCACACTTCTGAGATGCATTTGGGCAACATTGTCAGAAATGAGTTTTTTGCCTACAGAGACATGCCTATTTGCGCAGTAGTACAGATTCTGAGTATGTAACTTGGCATGAGGAAATCAGCATTTCTCTTGCTTCCCTGTGCGTAGGGAAGCTCAGTTTTAGTCACAGTAGCTCCCACAAGTGTCTCCTCAGTGTGTTCCCATTTCCTTAGAAACAGTGTATTTGCTGGGAGAAAAGTGCATTACGGTGCGCTTTCACCGTTCAGCAAATACATGTGTAGAAGCACAGCATTAGCAGATATGACCGTTTCTCGACGTTTTCTAACTCAGGGAACAAGTTGCACACTTCTGAGATGCATTTGGGCAACTTTGTCAGAAATGAGTTTTTGCCTACAGAGACATGCCTATTTGCTCAGTAGTAGAGATTCTGAGTATGTAACTGGGCTGGATGAAATCAGCATTTCTCTTGCCTCCCTGTGCGATGGGAAGCTCAGTTTTAGTCACAGTAGCTCCCACAAGTGTCTCCTCAGTGTGTTCCCATTTCCCTAGAAACAGTGTATTTGCTGGGAGAAAAGTGCATTACTGTGCGCTTTCACCGTTCAGCAAATACATGTGTAGAAGCACAGCGTTAGCAGATACGACCTTTTCTCCACGTTTTCTAACTCAGGGAACAAGTTGCACACTTCTGAGATGCATTTGGGCAACTTTGTCAGAAATGAGTTTTTTGCCTACAGAGACAAGCCTATTTGCGCAGTAGTACAGATTCTGAGTATGTAACTGGGCTTGATGAAATCAGCATTTCTCTAGCTTCCCTGTGCGTAGGGAAGCTCAGTTTTTGTCACAGTAGCTCCCACAAGTGTCTCCTCAGTGTGTTCCCATTTCCTTAGAAACAGTGTATTTGCTGGGAGAAAAGTGCATTACTGTGTGCTTTCACCGTTCAGCAAATACATGTGTAGAAGCACAGTGCTAGCAGAAACGAACGTTTCTCGACGTTTTCTAACTCAGGGAACAAGTTGCACACTTCTGAGATGCATTTGGGCAACTTTGTCAGAAATGAGTTTTTTGCCTACAGAGACATGCCTATTTGCGCAGTAGTACAGATTCTGAGTATGTAACTGGGCATGAGGAAATCAGCATTTCTCTTGCTTCCCTGTGCGTAGGGAAGCTCAGTTTCAGTCACAGTAGATCCCACAAGTGTCTCCTCAGTGTGTTCCCATTTCCCTAGAAACAGTGTATTTGCTGGGAGAAAAGTGCATTACTGTGCGCTTTCACCGTTCAGCAAATACATGTGTAGAAGCACAGTGTTAGCAGATACGACCGTTTCTCCACGTTTTCTAACTCAGGGAACAAGTTGCACACTTCTGAGATGCATTTGGGCAACATTGTCCGAAATGAGTTTTTTGCCTACAGAGACAAGCCTATTTGCGCAGTAGTACAGATTCTGAGTATGTAACTGGGCTTGATGAAATCAGCATTTCTCTAGCTTCCCTGTGCGTAGGGAAGCTCAGTTTTTGTCACAGTAGCTCCCACAAGTGTCTCCTCAGTGTGTTCCCATTTCCTTAGAAACAGTGTATTTGCTGGGAGAAAAGTGCATTACTGTGCGCTTTCACCGTTCAGCAAATACATGTGTAGAAGCACAGCGCTAGCAGATATGACCGTTTCTCGACGTTTTCTAACTCAGGGAACAAGTTGCACACTTCTGAGATGCATTTGGGCAACTTTGTCAGAAATGAGTTTTTTGCCTACAGAGACATGCCTATTTGCACAGTAGTACAGATTCTTAGTATGTAACTGGGCTGGATGAAATCAGCATTTCTCTTGCTTCCCTGTGCGTTGGGAAGCTCAGTTTTAGTCACAGTAGCTCCCACAAGTGTCTCCTCAGTGTGTTCCCATTTCCTTAGAAACAGTGTATTTGCTGGGAGAAAAGTGCATTACTGTGTGCTTTCACCGTTCAGCAAATACATGTGTAGAAGCACAGCGCTAGCAGAAACGACCGTTTCTTGACGTTTTCTAACTCAGGGAACAAGTTGCACACTTCTGAGATGCATTTGGGCAACTTTGTCAGAAATGAGTTTTTTGCCTACAGAGACATGCCTATTTGCGCAGTAGTACAGATTCTGAGTATGTAACTTGGCATGAGGAAATCAGCATTTCTCTTGCTTCCCTGTGCGTAGGGAAGCTCAGTTTTAGTCACAGTAGCTCCCACAAGTGTCTCCTCAGTGTGTTCCCATTTCCTTAGAAACAGTGTATTTGCTGGGAGAAAAGTGCATTACGGTGCGCTTTCTCCGTTCAGCAAATACAAGTGTAGAAGCACAGCATTAGCAGATATGACCGTTTCTCGACGTTTTCTAACTCAGGGAACAAGTTGCACACTTCTGAGATGCATTTGGGCAACTTTGTCAGTAATGAGTTTTTGCCTACAGAGACATGCCTATTTGCTCAGTAGTAGAGATTCTGAGTATGTAACTGGGCTGGATTAAATCAGCATTTCTCTTGCCTCCCTGTGCGTTGGGAAGCTCAGTTTTAGTCACAGTAGCTCCCACAAGTGTCTCCTCAGTGTGTTCCCATTTCCCTAGAAACAGTGTATTTGCTGGGAGAAAGGTGCATTACTGTGCGCTTTCACCGTTCAGCAAATACATGTGTAGAAGCACAGCGTTAGCAGATACGACCTTTTCTCCACGTTTTCTAACTCAGGGAACAAGTTGCACACTTCTGAGATGCATTTGGGCAACATTGTCCGAAATGAGTTTTTTGCCTACGGAGACAAGCCTATTTGCGCAGTAGTACAGATTCTGAGTATGTAACTGGGCTTGATGAAATCAGCATTTCTCTAGCTTCCCTGTGCGTAGGGAAGCTCAGTTTTTGTCACAGTAGCTCCCACAAGTGTCTCCTCAGTGTGTTCCCATTTCCTTAGAAACAGTGTATTTGCTGGGAGAAAAGTGCATTACTGTGCGCTTTCACCGTTCAGCAAATACATGTGTAGAAGCACAGCGCTAGCAGAAACGACCGTTTCTCGACGTTTTCTAACTCAGGGAACAAGTTGCACACTTCTGAGATGCATTTGGGCAGCTTTGTCAGAAATGAGTTTTTTGCCTACAGAGACATGCCTATTTGCGCAGTAGTACAGATTCTGAGTATGTAACTGGGCTTGATGAAATCAGCATTTCTCTTGCTTCCCTGTACGTAGGGAAGCTCAGTTTTAGTCACAGTAGCTCCCACAAGTGTCTCCTCAGTGTGTTCCCATTTCCTTAGAAACAGTGTATTTGCTGGGAGAAAAGTGCATTACTGTGCGCTTTCACCGTTCAGCAAATACATGTGTAGAAGCACAGCGCTAGCAGATATGACCGTTTCTCGACGTTTTCTAACTCAGGGAACAAGTTGCACACTTCTGAGATGCATTTGGGCAACTTTGTCAGAAATGAGTTTTTTGCCTACAGAGACATGCCTATTTGCGCAGTAGTACAGATTCTGAGTATGTAACTGGGCTTGATGAAATCAGCATTTCTCTTGCTTCCCTGTGCGTAGGGAAGCTCAGTTTTAGTCACAGTAGCTCCCACAAGTGTCTCCTCAGTGTGTTCCCATTTCCTAAGAAACAGTGTATTTGCTGGGAGAAAAGTGCATTACTGTGCGCTTTCACCGTTCAGCAAATACATGTGTAGAAGCACAGCGCTAGCAGAAACCACCGTTTCTCGACGTTTTCTAACTCAGGGAACAAGTTGCACACTTCTGAGATGCATTTGGGCAACTTTGTCAGAAATGAGTTTTTTGCCTACAGAGACATGCCTATTTGCGCAGTAGTACAGATTCTGAGTATGTAACTGGGCTTGATGAAATCAGCATTTCTCTTGCTTCCCTGTGCGTAGGGAAGCTCAGTTTTAGTCACAGTAGCTCCCACAAGTGTCTCTTCAGTGTGTTCCCATTTCCTTAGAAACAGTGTATTTGCTGGGAGAAAAGTGCATTACTGTGCGCTTTCACTGTTCAGCAAATACATGTGTAGAAGCACAGCGCTAGCAGAAAAGACCGTTTCTCGACGTTTTCTAACTCAGGGAACAAGTTGCACACTTCTGAGATGCTTTTGGGCAACATTGTCAGAAATGAGTTTTTTGCCCCCAAAGACATGCCTATTTGCGCAGTAGTACAGATTCTGAGTATGTAACTGGGCTTGATGAAACCAGCATTTCTCTAGCTTCCCTGTGCGTAGGGAAGCTCAGTTTTAGTCACAGTAGCTCCCACAAGTGTCTCCTCAGTGTGTTCCCATTTCCTTAGAAACAGTGTATTTGCTGGGAGAAAAGTGCATTACTGTGCGCTTTCACCGTTCAGCAAATACATGTGTAGAAGCACCGCGCTAGCAGAAACGAACGTTTCTCGACGTTTTCTAACTCAGGGAACAAGTTGCACACTTCTGAGATGCATTTGGGCAACTTTGTCAGAAATGAGTTTTTTGCCTACAGAGACATGCCTATTTGCGCAGTAGTACAGATTCTGAGTATGTAACTGGGCTTGATGAAATCAGCATTTCTCTTGCTTCCCTGTGCGTAGGGAAGCTCAGTTTTAGTCACAGTAGCTCCCACAAGTGTCTCCTCAGTGTGTTCCCATTTCCTTAGAAACAGTGTATTTGCTGGGAGAAAAGTGCATTACTGTGCGCTTTCACTGTTCAGCAAATACATGTGTAGAAGCACAGCGCTAGCAGAAAAGACCGTTTCTCGACGTTTTCTAACTCAGGGAACAAGTTGCACACTTCTGAGATGCATTTGGGCAACATTGTCAGAAATGAGTTTTTTGCCTACAAAGACATGCCTATTTGCGCAGTAGTACAGATTCTGAGTATGTAACTGGGCTTGATGAAACCAGCATTTCTCTAGCTTCCCTGTGCGTAGGGAAGCTCAGTTTTAGTCACAGTAGCTCTCACAAGTGTCTCCTCAGTGTGTTCCCATTTCCTTAGAAACAGTGTATTTGCTGGGAGAAAAGTGCATTACTGTGCGCTTTCACCGTTCAGCAAATACATGTGTAGAAGCACAGCGCTAGCAGAAACCACCGTTTCTCGACGTTTTCTAACTCAGGGAACAAGTTGCACACTTCTGAGATGCATTTGGGCAGCTTTGTCAGAAATGAGTTTTTTGCCTACAGAGACATGCCTATTTGCGCAGTAGTACAGATTCTGAGTATGTAACTGGGCTTGATGAAATCAGCATTTCTCTTGCTTCCCTGTGCGTAGGGAAGCTCAGTTTTAGTCACAGTAGCTCCCACAAGTGTCTCCTCAGTGTGTTCCCATTTCCTTAGAAACCGTGTATTTGCTGGGAGAAAAGTGCATTACTGTGCGCTTTCACCGTTCAGCAAATACATGTGTAGAAGCACAGCGCTAGCAGAAAAGACCGTTTCTCGACGTTTTCTAACTCAGGGAACAAGTGGCACACTTCTGAGATGCATTTGGGCAACATTGTCAGAAATGAGTTTTTTGCCTACAAAGACATGCCTATTTGCGCAGTAGTACAGATTCTGAGTATGTAACTGGGCTTGATGAAACCAGCATTTCTCTTGCTTCCCTGTGCGTAGGGAAGCTCAGTTTTAGTCACAGTAGCTCCCACAAGTGTCTCCTCAGTGTGTTCTCATTTCCTTAGAAACAGTGTATTTGCTGGGACAAAAGTGCATTACTGTGTGCTTTCACCGTTCAGCAAATACATGTGTAGAAGTACAGCGTTAGCAGATATGACCGTTTCTCGACGTTTTCTAACTCAGGGAACAAGTTGCACACTTCTGAGATGCATTTGGACAACTTTGTCAGAAATGAGTTTTTTTGCCTACAGAGACATGCCTATTTGCGCAGTACTACAGATTCTGAGTATGTAACTGGGCTTGATGAAATCAGCATTTCTCTTGCTTCCCTGTGCGTAGGGAAGCTCAGTTTTAGTCCCAGTAGCTCCCACAAGTGTCTCCTCAGTGTGTTCTCATTTCCTTAGAAACACTGTATTTGCTGGGAGAAAAGTGCATTACTGTGCGCTTTCACCGTTCAGCAAATACATGTGTAGAAGCACAGCGTTAGCAGAAACGACCGTTTCTCGACGTTTTCTAACTCAGGGAACAAGTTGCACACTTCTGAGATGCATTTGGGCAACTTTGTCAGAAATGAGTTTTTTGCCTACAGAGACATGCCTATTTGCGCAGTAGTACAGATTGTGAGTAGCTAACTGGGCTTGATGAAGTCAGCATTCTCTTGCTTCCCTGTGCGTAGGGAAGCTCAGTTTTAGTCACAGTAGCTCCCACAAGTGTCTCCTCAGTGTGTTCCCAGTTCCTTAGAAACAGTATGTTTGCTGGGGGAAAAGTGCATTACTGTGCGCTTTCACCGTTCAGCAAATACATGTGTAGAAGCACAGCGCTAGCAGAAACGACCGTTTCTCGACGTTTTCTAACTCAGGGAACAAGTTGCACACTTCTGAGATGCATTTGGGCAACTTTGTCAGAAATGAGTTTTTTGCCTACAGAGACATGCCTATTTGCGCAGTAGTACAGATACTGAGTATGTAACTGTGCTGGATGAAATCAGCATTTCTCTTGCTTCCCTGTGCATAGGGAAGCTCAATTTTAGTCACTGTAGCTCCCACAAGTGTCTCCTCAGTGTGTTCCCATTTCCTTAGAAACAGTGTATTTGCTGGGAGAAAAGTGCATTACTGTGCGCTTTCACCGTTCAGCAAATACATGTGTAGAAGCACAGCGCTAGCAGAAACCACCGTTTCTCGACGTTTTCTAACTCAGGGAACAAGTTGCACACTTCTGAGATGCATTTGGGCAACTTTGTCAGAAATGAGTTTTTTGCCTACAGAGACATGCCTATTTGCGCAGTAGTACAGATTCTGAGTATGTAACTGGGCTTGATGAAATCAGCATTTCTCTTGCTTCCCTGTGCGTAGGGAAGCTCAGTTTTAGTCACAGTAGCTCCCACAAGTGTCTCCTCAGTGTGTTCCCATTTCCTTAGAAACAGTGTATTTGCTGGGAGAAAAGTGCATTACTGTGCGCTTTCACCGTTCAGCAAATACATGTGTAGAAGCACAGCGCTAGCAGAAAAGACCGTTTCTCGACGTTTTCTAACTCAGGGAACAAGTTGCACACTTCTGAGATGCATTTGGGCAACATTGTCAGAAATGAGTTTTTTGCCTACAAAGACATGCCTATTTGCGCAGTAGTACAGATTCTGAGTATGTAACTGGGCTTGATGAAACCAGCATTTCTCTTGCTTCCCTGTGCGTAGGGAAGCTCAGTTTTAGTCACTGTAGCTCCCACAAGTGTCTCCTCAGTGTGTTCCCATTTCCTTAGAAACAGTGTATTTGCTGGGAGAAAAGTGCATCACTGTGCGCTTTCACCGTTCAGCAAATACATGTGTAGAAGCACAGCGCTAGCAGAAACGACCGTTTCTCGACGTTTTCTAACTCAGGGAACAAGTGGCACACTTCTGAGATGCATTTGGGTAACTTTCTCAAAAATGAGTTTTTTGCCTACAGAGACATGCCTATTTGCGCAGTAGTACAGATTCTGAGTATGTAACTGGGCTTGATGAAATCAGCACTTCTCTTGCTTCCCTGTCTCTTCAGTGTGTTCCCATTTCCTTAAAAACAGTGTATTTGCTGGGAGAAAAGTGCATTACTGTGCGCTTTCACCGTTCAGCAAATACATGTGTAGAAGCACAGCGCTAGCAGAAACGAACGTTTCTCGACGTTTTCTAACTCAGGGACCACGTTGCACACTTCTGAGATGCATTTGGGCAACTTTGTCAAAAATAAGTTTTTTGCCTACAGATTCATGCCTATTTGCGCAGTAGTACAGATTCTGAGTATGTAACTGGGCTACATGAAATCAGCATTTCTCTTGCTTCCCTGTGCAAAGGGAAGCTCAGTTTTAGTCACAGTAGCTCCCACAAGTGTCTCCTCAGTGTGTTCCCATTTCCTTAGAAACAGTGTATTTGCTGGGAGAAAAGTGCATTACTGTGCGCTTTCACCGTTCAGCAAATACATGTGTAGAAGCACAGTGCTAGCAGAAACGAACGTTTCTTGACGTTTTCTAACTCAGGGAACAAGTTGCACACTTCTGAGATGCATTTGGGCAACTTTGTCAGAAATGAGTTTTTTGCCTACAGAGACATGCCTATTTGCGCAGTAGTACAGATTCTGAGTATGTAACTGCGCTTGATGAAATCAGCATTTCTCTTGCTTCCCTGTGCGTAGGGAAGCTCAGTTTTAGTCACAGTAGCTCCCACAAGTGTCTCCTCAGTGTGTTCCCATTTCCTTAGAAACAGTGTATTTGCTGGGAGAAAAGTGCATTACTGTGCGCTTTCACCGTTCAGCAAATACATGTGTAGAAGCACAGCGCTAGCAGAAACGAACGTTTCTCGACGTTTTCTAACTCAGGGAACAAGTTGCACACTTCTGAGATGCATTTGGGCAACATTGTCAGAAATGAGTTTTTTGCCTACAGAGACATGCCTATTTGCGCAGTAGTACAGATTCTGAGTATGTAACTGGGCTTGATGAAATCAGCATTTCTCTTGCTTCCCTGTGCGTAGGGAAGCTCAGTTTTAGTCACAGTAGCTCCCACAAGTGTCTCCTCAGTGTGTTCCCATTTCCTTAGAAACAGTGTATTTGCTGGGAGAAAAGTGCATTACTGTGCGTTTTCACCGTTCAGCAAATACATGTGTAGAAGCACAGCGCTAGCAGAAACGAACGTTTCTCGACGTTTTCTAACTCAGGGAACAAGTTGCACACTTCTGAGATGCATTTGGGCAACATTGTCAGAAATGAGTTTTTTGCCTACAGAGACATGCCTATTTGCGCAGTAGTACACATTCTGAGTATGTAACTGGGCTTGATGAAATCAGCATTTCTCTTGCTTCCCTGTGCGTAGGGAAGCTCAGTTTTAGTCACAGTAGCTCCCACAAGTGTCTCCTCAGTGAGTCCCCATTTCCTTAGAAACAGTGTATTTGCTGGGAGAAAAGTGCATTACTGTGCGCTTTCACCGTTCAGCAAATACATGTGTAGAAGCACAGCGCTAGCAGAAACGAACGTTTCTCGACGTTTTCTAACTGAGGGACCACGTTGCACACTTCTGAGATGCATTTTGGAAACTTTGTCAGAAATGAGTTTTTTGCCTACAGAGACATGCCTATTTGCGGAGTAGTACAGATTCTGAGTATGTAACTGGGCATTAGGAAATCAGCATTTCTCTTGCTTCCCTGTGCGTAGGGAAGCTCAGTTTTAGTCACAGTAGCTCCCACAAGTGTCTCCTCAGTGTGTTCCCATTTCCTTAGAAACAGTGTATTTGCTGGGAGAAAAGTGCATTACTGTGCGCTTTCACCGTTCGGCAGATACATGTGTAGAAGCACAGCGCTAGCAGAAACGACCGTTTCTCGACGTTTTCTAACTCAGGGAACAAGTTGCACACTTCTGAGATGCTTTTGGGCAACATTGTCAGAAATGAGTTTTTTGCCTACAAAGACATGCCTATTTGCGCAGTAGTACAGATTCTGAGTATGTAACTGGGCTTGATGAAATCAGCATTTCTCTTGCTTCCCTGTGCGTAGGGAAGCTCAGTTTTAGTCACAGTAGCTCCCACAAGTGTCTCCTCAGTGTGTTCCCATTTCCTTAGAAACAGTGTATTTGCTGGGAGAAAAGTGCATTACGGTGCGCATTCACCGTTCAGCAAATACATGTGTAGAAGCACAGCATTAGCAGATATGACTGTTTCTCGACGTTTTCTAACTCAGGGAACAAGTTGCACACTTCTGAGATGCATTTGGGCAACTTTGTCAGAAATGAGTTTTTTGCCTACAGAGACATGCCTATTTGCTCAGTAGTAGAGATTCTAAGTATGTAACTGGGCTGGATGAAATCAGCATTTCTCTTGCTTCCCTGTGCGTTGGGAAGCTCAGTTTTAGTCACAGTAGCTCCCACAAGTGTCTCCTCAGTGTGTTCCCATTTCCTTAGAAACAGTGTATTTGCTAGGAGAAAAGTGCATTACTGTGCGCTTTCACCGTTCAGCAAATACATGTGTACAAGCACAGCGTTAGCAGATACGACCGTTTCTCGACGTTTTCTAACTCAGGGAACAAGTTGCACACTTCTGAGATGCATTTGGGCAACATTGTCCGAAATGAGTTTTTTGCCTACAGAGACAAGCCTATTTGCGCAGTAGTACAGATTCTGAGTATGTAACTGGGCTTGATGAAATCAGCATTTCTCTAGCTTCCCTGTGCGTAGGGAAGCTCAGTTTTAGTCACAGTAGCTCCCACAAGTGTCTTCTCAGTGTGTTCCCATTTCCTTAGAAACAGTGTATTTGCTGGGAGAATAGTGCATTACTGTGCGCTTTCACCGTTCAGCAAATACATGTGTAGAAGCACAGCGCTAGCAGATATGACCGTTTCTCGACGTTTTCTAACTCAGGGAACAAGTGGCACACTTCTGAGATGCATTTGGGCAACTTTGTCAGAAATGAGTTTTTTGCCTACAGAGACATGCCTATTTGCACAGTAGTACAGATTCGTAGTATGTAACTGGGCTGGATGAAATCAGCATTTCTCTTGCTTCCCTGTGCGTTGGGAAGCTCAGTTTTAGTCACAGTAGCTCCCACAAGTGTCTCCTCAGTGTGTTCCCATTTCCTTAGAAACAGTGTATTTGCTGGGAGAAAAGTGCATTACTGTGTGCTTTCACCGTTCAGCAAATACATGTGTAGAAGCACAGCGCTAGCAGAAACGAACGTTTCTCGACGTTTTCTAACTCAGGGAACAAGTTGCACACTTCTGAGATGCATTTGGGCAAAATTGTCCGAAATGAGTTTTTTGCCTACAGAGACAAGCCTATTTGCGCAGTAGTACAGATTCTGAGTATGTAACTGGGCTTGATGAAATCAGCATTTCTCTAGCTTCCCTGTGCGTAGGGAAGCTCAGTTTTAGTCACAGTAGCTCCCACAAGTGTCTTCTCAGTGTGTTCCCATTTCCTTAGAAACAGTGTATTTGCTGGGAGAATAGTGCATTACTGTGCGCTTTCACCGTTCAGCAAATACATGTGTAGAAGCACAGCGCTAGCAGATATGACCGTTTCTCGACGTTTTCTAACTCAGGGAACAAGTGGCACACTTCTGAGATGCATTTGGGCAACTTTGTCAGAAATGAGTTTTTTGCCTACAGAGACATGCCTATTTGCACAGTAGTACAGATTCGTAGTATGTAACTGGGCTGGATGAAATCAGCATTTCTCTTGCTTCCCTGTGCGTTGGGAAGCTCAGTTTTAGTCACAGTAGCTCCCACAAGTGTCTCCTCAGTGTGTTCCCATTTCCTTAGAAACAGTGTATTTGCTGGGAGAATAGTGCATTACTGTGTGCTTTCACCGTTCAGCAAATACATGTGTAGAAGCACAGCGCTAGCAGAAACGAACGTTTCTCGACGTTTTCTAACTCAGGGAAAAAGTTGCACACTTCTGAGATGCATTTGGGCAACTTTGTCAGTAATGAGTTTTTTTCCTACAGATTCATGCCTATTTGCGCAGTAGTACAGATTCTGAGTATGTAACTGGGCTTGATGAAATCAGCATTTCTCTTGCTTCCCTGTGCATAGGGAAGCTCAGTTTTAGTCACAGTAGCTCCCACAAGTGTCTCCTCAGTGTGTTCCCATTTCCTTAGAAACAGTGTATTTGCTGGGAGAAAAGTGCATTACTGTGCGCTTTCACCGTTCAGCAAATACATGTGTAGAAGCACAGCGTTAGGAGATATGACCGTTTCTCGACGTTTTCTAACTCAGGGAACAAGTTGCACACTTCTGAGATGCATTTGGGCAACTTTGTCAGAAATGAGTTTTTTGCCTACAGAGACATGCCTATTTGCGCAGTAGTACAGATTCTGAGTATGTTACTGGGCTTGATGAAATCAGCATTTCTCTTGCTTCCCTGTGCGTAGGGAAGCTCAGTTTTAGTCACAGTAGCTCCCACAAGTGTCTCCTCAGTGTGTTCCCATTTCCTTAGAAACAGTGTATTTGCTGGGAGAAAAGTGCATTACTGTGCGCTTTCACCGTTCAGCAAATACATGTGTAGAAGCACAGCGTTAGCAGAAACGACCGTTTCTCGACGTTTTCTAACTCAGGGAACAAGTTGCACACTTCTGAGATGCATTTGGGCAACTTTGTCAGAAACGAGTTTTTTGCCTACAGAGACATGCCTATTTGCGCAGTAGTACAGATTCTGAGTATGTAATTGGGCTTGATGAAATCAGCATTTCTCTTGCTTCCCTGTATGTAGGGAAGCTCAGTTTTAGTCACAGTAGCTCCCACAAGTGTCTCCTCAGTGTGTTCCCATTTCCTTAGAAACAGTGTATTTGCTGGGAGAAAAGTGCATTACTGTGCGCTTTCACCGTTCAGCAAATACATGTGTAGAAGCACAGCGCTAGCAGATATGACCGTTTCTCGACGTTTTCTAACTCAGGGAACAAGTTGCACTCTTCTGAGATGCATTTGGGCAACTTTGTCAGAAATGAGTTTTTTGCCTACAGAGACATGCCTATTTGCGCAGTAGTACAGATTCTGAGTATGTAACTGGGCTGGATGAAATCAGCATTTCTTTTGCTTCCCTGTGCGTTGGGAAGCTCAGTTTTAGTCACAGTAGCTCCCACAAGTGTCTCCTCAGTGTGTTCCCATTTCCTTAGAAACAGTGTATTTGCTGGGAGAAAAGTGCATTACTGTGTGCTTTCACCGTTCAGCAAATACATGTGTAGAAGCACAGTGCTAGCAGAAACGACCGTTTCTCGACGTTTTCTAACTCAGGGAACAAGTTGCACACTTCTGAGATGCATTTGGGCAACTTTGTCAGAAATGAGTTTTTTGCCTACAGAGACATGCCTATTTGCGCAGTAGTACAGATTCTGAGTATGTAACTGGGATTGATGAAATCAGCATTTCTCTTGCTTCCCTGTGCGTAGGGAAGCTCAGTTTTAGTCACAGTAGCTCCCACAAGTGTCTCCTCAGTGTGTTCCCATTTCCTTAGAAACAGTGTATTTGCTGGGAGAAAAGTGCATTACTGTGCGCTTTCACCGTTCAGCAAATACATGTGTAGAAGCACAGCGTTAGCAGATATGCCCGTTTCTCGACGTTTTCTAACTCAGGGAACAAGTTGCACACTTCTGAGATGCATTTGGGAAACTTTGTCAGAAATGAGTTTTTTGCCTACAGAGACATGCCTATTTGCGCAGTAGTACAGATTCTGAGTATGTAACTGGGCTTGATGAAATCAGCATTTCTCTTGCTTCCCTGTACATAGAGAAGCTCAGTTTTAGTCCCAGTAGCTCCCACAAGTGTCTCCTCAGTGTGTTCCCATTTCCTTAGAAACAGTGTATTTGCTGGGAGAAAAGTGCATTACTGTGCGCTTTCACCGTTCAGCAAATACATGTGTAGAAGCACAGTGCTAGCTGAAACGTCCGTTTCTCGACGTTTTCTAACTCAGGGAACAAGTTGCACACTTCTGAGATGCATTTGGGAAACTTTGTCAGAAATGAGTTTTTTGCCTACAGAGACATGCCTATTTGCGCAGTAGTACAGATTCTGATTATGTAACTGGGCTGGATGAAATCAGCATTTCTCTTGCTTCCCTGTGCGTAGGGAAGCCCAGTTTTAGTCACAGTAGCTCCCACAAGTGTCTCCTCAGTGTGTTCCCATTTCCTTAGAATCAGTGTATTTGCTGGGAGAAAAGTGCATTACTGTGCGCTTTCACTGTTCAGCAAATACATGTGTAGAAGCACAGCGTTAGCAGATATGACCCTTTCTCGACGTTTTCTAACTCAGGGAACAAGTTGCACACTTCTGAGATGCATTTGGGCAACTTTGTCAGAAATGAGTTTTTTGCCTACAGAGACATGCCTATTTGCGCAGTAGTACAGATTCTGAATATGTAACTGGGCTTGATGAAATCAGCATTTTTCTTGCTTCTCTGTGCGTAGGGAAGCTCAGTTTTAGTTACTGTAGCTCCCACAAGTGTCTCCTCAGTGTGTTCCCATTTCCTTAGAAACAGTGTATTTGCTGGGAGAAAAGTGCATTACTGTGCGCTTTCACCGTTCAGCAAATACATGTGTAGAAGCACAGCGCTAGCAGAAACGAACGTTTCTCGACGTTTTCTAACTCAGGGAACAAGTTGCACACTTCTGAGATGCATTTGGGCAACTTTGTCAGAAATGAGTTTTTTGCCTACAGAGACATGCCTATTTGCGCAGTAGTACAGATTATGAGTATGTAACTGGGCTGGATGAAATCAGCATTTCTCTTTCTTCCCTGTGCGTAGGGAAGCTCAGTTTTAGTCACAGTAGCTCCCACAAGTGTCTCCTCAGTTTATTCCCATTTCCTTAGAAACAGTGTATTTGCTGGGAGAAAAGTGCATTACTGTGCGCTTTCACCGTTCAGCAAATACATGTGTAGAAGCACAGCGCTAGCAGAAACGAACGTTTCTCGACGTTTTCTAACTCAGGGAACAAGTTGCACACTTCTGAGATGCATTTGGGTAACTTTGTCAGAAATGAGTTTTTTGCCTACAGAGACATGCCTATTTGCGCAGTAGTACAGATTCTGAGTATGTAACTGGGCTTGATGAAATCAGCATTTCTCTTGCTTCCCTGTGCGTAGGGAAGCTCAGTTTTAGTCACAGTAGCTCCCACAAGTGTCTCCTCAGTGTGTTCCCATTTTTTAGAAACAGTGTATTTGCTGGGAGAAAAGTGCATTACTGTGTGCTTTCACCGTTCAGCAAATACATGTGTAGAAGCACAGTGCTAGCAGAAACGACCGTTTCTCGACGTTTTCTAACTCAGGGAAAAATTTGCACACTTCTGAGATGCATTTGGGCAACATTGTCAGAAATGAGTTTTTTGCCTAAAGAGACATGCCTATTTGCGCAGTAGTACAGATTCTGAGTATGTAACTGGGCTTGATGAAATCAGCATTTCTCTTCCTTCCCTGTGCATAGGGAAGCTCAGTTTTAGTCACTGTAGCTCCCACAAGTGTCTCCTCAGTGTGTTCCCATTTCCTTAGAAACAGTGTATTTGCTGGGAGAAAAGTGCATTACTGTGCGCTTTCACCGTTCAGCAAATACATGTGTAGAAGCACAGCGCTAGCTGAAACGTCCGTTTCTCGACGTTTTCTAACTCAGGGAACAAGTTGCACACTTCTGAGATGCATTTGGGCAACTCTGTCAGAAATGAGTTTTTTGCCTACAGAGACATGCCTATTTGCACAGTAGTACAGATTCTGAGTATGTAACTGGGCTTGATTAAATCAGCATTTCTCTTGCTTCCCTGTGCGTAGGGAAGCTCAGTTTTAGTCACAGTAGCTCCCACAAGTGTCTCCTCAGTGTGTTCCCATTTCCTTAGAAACAGTGTATTTGCTGGGAGAAAAGTGCATTACTGTGCGCTTTCACCGTTCAGCAAATACATGTGTAGAAGCACAGCGTTAGCAGATATGCCCGTTTCTCGACGTTTTCTAACTCAGGGAACAAGTTGCACACTTCTGAGATGCATTTGGGAAACTTTGTCAGAAATGAGTTTTTTGCCTACAGAGACATGCCTATTTGCGCTGTAGTACAGATTCTGATTATGTAACTGCACTGGATGAAATCAGCATTTCTCTTGCTTCCCTGTGCGTAGGGAAGCCCAGTTTTAGTCACAGTAGCTCCCACAAGTGTCTCCTCAGTGTGTTCCCATTTCCTTAGAATCAGTGTATTTGCTGGGAGAAAAGTGCATTACTGTGCGCTTTCACTGTTCAGCAAATACATGTGTAGAAGCACAGCGTTAGCAGATACGACCCTTTCTCGACGTTTTCTAACTCAGGGAACAAGTTGCACACTTCTGAGATGCATTTGGGCAACTTTGTCAGAAATGAGTTTTTTGCCTACAGAGACATGCCTATTTGCGCAGTAGTACAGATTCTGAATATGTAACTGGGCTTGATGAAATCAGCATTTTTCTTCCTTCTCTGTGCGTAGGGAAGCTCAGTTTTAGTCACTGTAGCTCCCACAAGTGTCTCCTCAGTGTGTTCCCATTTCCTTAGAAACAGTGTATTTGCTGGGAGAAAAGTGCATTACTATGCGCTTTCACCGTTCAGCAAATACATGTGTAGAAGCACAGCGCTAGCAGAAACGAACGTTTCTCGACGTTTTCTAACTCAGGGAACAAGTTGCACACTTCTGAGATGCATTTGGGCAACTTTGTCAGAAATGAGTTTTTTGCCTACAGAGACATGCCTATTTGCGCAGTAGTACAGATTCTGAGTAGGTAACTGGGCTGGATGAAATCAGCATTTCTCTTGCTTCCCTGTGCGTAGGGAAGCTCAGTTTTAGTCACAGTAGCTCCCACAAGTGTCTCCTCAGTTTGTTCCCATTTCCTTAGAAACAGTGTATTTGCTGGGAGAAAAGTGCATTACTGTGCGCTTTCACCGTTCAGCAAATACATGTATAGAAGCACAGCGCTAGCAGAAACGAACGTTTCTCGACGTTTTCTAACTCAGGGAACAAGTTGCACACTTCTGAGATGCATTTGGGCAACTTTGTCAGAAATGAGTTTTTTGCCTACAGAGACATGCCTATTTGCGCAGTAGTACAGATTCTGAGTATGTAACTGGGCTGGATGAAATCAGCATTTCTCTTGCTTCCCTGTGCATAGGGAAGCTCAGTTTTAGTCACAGTAGCTCCCACAAGTGTCTCCTCTGTGTGTTCCCATTTCCTTAGAAACAGTGTATTTGCTGGGAGAAAAGTGCATTACTGTGCGCTTTCACCGTTCAGCAAATACATGTGTAGAAGCACAGCGTTAGGAGATATGACCGTTTCTCGACGTTTTCTAACTCAGGGAACAAGTTGCACACTTCTGAGATGCATTTGGGCAACTTTGTCAGAAATGAGTTTTTTTGCCTACAGAGACATGCCTATTTGCGCAGTAGTACAGATTCTGAGTATGTAACTGGGCTTGATGAAATCAGCATTTCTCTTGCTTCCCTGTGCGTAGGGAAGCTCAGTTTTAGTCACAGTAGCTCCCACAAGTGTCTCCTCAGTGTGTTCCCATTTCCTTAGAAACAGTGTATTTGCTGGGAGAAAAGTGCATTACTGTGCGCTTTCACCGTTCAGCAAATACATGTGTAGAAGCACAGCGTTAGCAGATATGCCCGTTTCTCGACGTTTTCTTACTCAGGGAACAAGTTGCACACTTCTGAGATGCATTTGGGCAACTTTGTCAGAAATGAGTTTTTTGCCTACAGAGACATGCCTATTTGCGCAGTAGTACAGATTCTGAGTATGTAACTGGGCTTGATGAAATCAGCATTTCTCTTGCTTCCCTGTACGTAGGGAAGCTCAGTTTTAGTCCCAGTAGCTCCCACAAGTGTCTCCTCAGTGTGTTCCCATTTCCTTAGAAACAGTGTATTTGCTGGGAGAAAAGTGCATTACTGTGTGCTTTCACCGTTCAGCAACTACATGTGTAGAAGCACAGCGCTAGCTGAAACGTCCGTTTCTCGACGTTTTCTAACTCAGGGAACAAGTTGCACACTTCTGAGATGCATTTGGGCAACTTTGTCAGAAATGAGTTTTTTGCCTACAGAGACATGCCTATTTGCGCAGTAGTACAGATTCTGATTATGTAACTGGGCTGGATGAAATCAGCATTTCTCTTGCTTCCCTGTGCGTAGGGAAGCCCAGTTTTAGTCACAGTAGCTCCCACAAGTGTCTCCTCAGTGTGTTCCCATTTCCTTAGAATCAGTGTATTTGCTGGGAGAAAAGTGCATTACTGTGCGCTTTCACTGTTCAGCAAATACATGTGTAGAAGCACAGCGTTAGCAGATATGACCCTTTCTCGACGTTTTCTAACTCAGGGAACAAGTTGCACACTTCTGAGATGCATTTGGGCAACTTTGTCAGAAATGAGTTTTTTGCCTACAGAGACATGCCTATTTGCGCAGTAGTACAGATTCTGAATATGTAACTGGGCTTGATGAAATCAGCATTTTTCTTGCTTCTCTGTGCGTAGGGAAGCTCAGTTTTAGTCACTGTAGCTCCCACAAGTGTCTCCTCAGTGTGTTCCCATTTCCTTAGAAACAGTGTATTTGCTGGGAGAAAAGTGCATTACTGTGCGCTTTCACCGTTCAGCAAATACATGTGTAGAAGCACAGCGCTAGCAGAAACGAACGTTTCTCGACGTTTTCTAACTCAGGGAACAAGTTGCACACTTCTGAGATGCATTTGGGCAACTTTGTCAGAAATGAGTTTTTTGCCTACAGAGACATGCCTATTTGCGCAGTAGTACAGATTCTGAGTATGTAACTGGGCTGGATGAAATCAGCATTTCTCTTGCTTCCCTGTGCGTAGGGAAGCTCAGTTTTAGTCACAGTAGCTCCCACAAGTGTCTCCTCAGTGTGTTCCCATTTCCTTAGAAACAGTGTATTTGCTGGGAGAAAAGTGCATTACTGTGCGCTTTCACCATTCAGCAAATACATGTGTAGAAGCACAGCGCTAGCAGAAACGAACGTTTCTCGACGTTTTCTAACTCAGGGAACAAGTTGCACACTTCTGAGATGCATTTGGGCAACTTTGTCAGAAATGAGTTTTTTGCCTACAGAGACATGCCTATTTGCGCAGTAGTACAGATTCTGAGTATGTAACTGGGCTGGATGAAATCAGCATTTCTCTTGCTTCCCTGTGCATAGGGAAGCTCAGTTTTAGTCACAGTAGCTCCCACAAGTGTCTCCTCAGTGTGTTCCCTATTCCTTAGAAACAGTGTATTTGCTGGGAGAAAAGTGCATTACTGTGCGCTTTCACCGTTCAGCAAATACATGTGTAGAAGCACATCGCTAGCAGAAACGACCGTTTCTCGACGTTTTCTAACTCAGGGAACAAGTTGCACACTTCTGAGATGCATTTGGGCAACTTTGTCAGAAATGAGTTTTTTGCCTACAGAGACATGCCTATTTGCGCAGTAGTGCAGATTCTGAGTATGTAACTGCGCTTGATGAAATCAGCATTTCTCTTGCTTCCCTGTGCGTAGGGAAGCTCAGTTTTAGTCACAGTAGCTCCCACAAGTGTCTCCTCTGTGTGTTCCCATTTCCTTAGAAACAGTGTATTTGCTGGGAGAAAAGTGCATTACTGTGCGCTTTCACCGTTCAGCAAGTACATGTGTAGAAGCACAGCGCTACAGAAAAGAACGTTTCTCGACGTTTTCTAACTCAGGGAACAAGTGGCACACTTCTGAGATGCATTTGGGCAACTTTGTCAGAAATGAGTTTTTTGCCTAATGAGACATGCCTATTTGTGCAGTAGTACAGATTCTGAGTATGTACCTGGGCTTGATGAAATCAGCATTTCTCTTGCTTCCCTGTGCGTAGGGAAGCTCAGTTTTAGTCACAGTAGCTCCCACAAGTGTCTCCTCAGTGTCTTCCCATTTCCTTAGAAACAGAGTATTTGCTGGGAGAAAAGTGCATTACTGTGCGCTTTCACCGTTCAGCAAATACATGTGTAGAATCACAGCGCTAGCAGAAACGACCGTTTCTCGATGTTTTCTAACTCAGGGAACAAGTTGCACACTTCTGAGATGCATTTGGGCAACTTTGTCAGAAATGAGTTTTTTGCCTACAGAGACATGCCTATTTGCGCAGTAGTACAGATTCTGAGTATGTAACTGGGCTGGATGAAATCAGCATTTCTCTTGCTTCCCTGTGCGTAGGGAAGCTCAGTTTTAGTCACAGTAGCTCCCACAAGTGTCTCCTCAGTGTGTTCCCATTTCCTTAGAAACAGTGTATTTGCTGGGAGAAAAGTGCATTACTGTGCGCTTTCACCGTTCAGCAAATACATGTGTAGAAGCACAGCGCTAGCAGAAACGAAACTTTCTCGACGTTTTCTAACTCAGGGAACAAGTTGCACACTTGTGAGATGCATTTGGGCAACTTTGTCAGAAATGAGTTTTTTGCCTAAAGAGACATGCCTATTTGCGCAGTAGTACAGATTCTGAGTATGTAACTGGGCTGGATGAAATCAGCATTTCTCTTGCTTCCCTGTGCATAGGGAAGCTCAGTTTTAGTCACAGTAGCTCCCACAAGTGTCTCCTCAGTGTGTTCCCATTTCCTTAGAAACAGTGTATTTGCTGGGAGAAAAGTGCATTACTATGCGCATTCACCGTTCAGCAAATACATGTGTAGAAGCACAGCGCTAGCAGAAACGAACGTTTTTCGACGTTTTCTAACTCAGGGAACAAGTTGCACACTTCTGAGATGCATTTGGGCAACTTTGTCAGAAATGAGTTTTTTGCCTACAGAGACATGCCTATTTGCGCAGTAGTACAGATTCTGAGCATGCAACTGGGCTTGATGAAATCAGCATTTCTCTTGCTTCCCTGTGCGTAGGGAAGCTCAGTTTTAGTCACAGTAGCTCCCACAAGTGTCTCCTCTGTGTGTTCCCATTTCCATAGAAACAGTGTATTTGCTGGGAGTAAAGTGCACTACTGTGCGCTTTCACCGTTCAGCAAGTACATGTGTGGAAGCACAGCGCTAGCAGAAAAGACCGTTTCTCGACGTTTTCTAACTCAGGGAACAAGTTGCACACTTCTGATATGCATTTGGTCAACTTTGTCAGAAATGAGTTTTTTGCTTACAGAGACATGCCTATTTGCGCAGTAGTACAGATTCTGAGTATGTAACTGGGCTGGATGAAATCAGCATTTCTCTTGCTTCCCTGTGCGTAGGGAAGCTCAGTTTTAGTCACAGTAGCTCCCACAAGTGTCTCCTCAGTGTGTTCCCATTTCCTTAGAAACAGTGTATTTGCTGGGAGAAAAGTGCATTACTGTGCGCTTTCTCCGTTCAGCAAATACATGTGTAGAAGCACAGCGCTAGCAGAAACGACCGTTTCTCGACGTTTTCTAACTCAGGGAACAAGTTGCACACTTCTGAGATGCATTTGGGCAACTTTGTCAGAAATGAGTTTTTTGCCTACAGAGACATGCCTATTTGCGCAGTAGTACAGATTCTGAGTATGTAACTGGGCTTGATGAAATCAGCATTTCTCTTGCTTCCCTGTGCGTAGGGAAGCTCAGTTTTAGTCACAGTAGCTCCCACAAGTGTCTCCTCAGTGTGTTCCCATTTCCTTAGAAACAGTGTATTTGCTGGGAAAAAAGTGCGTTACTGTGGGCTTTCACCGTTAAGCAAATACATGTGTAGAAACACAGCGCTAGCAGAAACGACCGTTTCTCGACGTTTTCTAACTCAGGGAACAAGTTGCACACTTCTGAGA
The DNA here is from genome assembly GCF_964271855.1 of Acomys minous. Taxonomy (NCBI): domain Eukaryota; kingdom Metazoa; phylum Chordata; class Mammalia; order Rodentia; family Muridae; genus Acomys; species Acomys minous. The sequence continues at coordinate 66,785,854 of NC_140494.1, forward strand.
TGCATTTGGGCAACTTTGTCAGAAATGAGTTTTTTGCCTACAGAGACATGCCTATTTGCGCAGTAGTACAGATTCTGAGTATGTAACTGGGCTTGATGAAATCAGCATTTCTCTTGCTTCCCTGTGCGTAGGGAAGCTCAGTTTTAGTCCCAGTAGCTCCCACAAGTGTCTCCTCAGTGTGTTCCCATTTCCTAAGAAACAGTGTATTTGCTGGGAGAAAAGTGCGTTACTGTGCGCTTTTACCGTTCAGCAAATACATGTGTAGAAGCACAGCGCTAGCAGAAACGAACGTTTCTTGACGTTTTCTAACTCAGGAAACAAGTTGCACACTTCTGAGATGCATTTGGGCAACTTTGTCAGAAATGAGTTTTTTGCCGAAAGAGACATGCCTATTTGCGCAGTAGTACAGATTCTGAGTATGTAACTGGGCTTGATGAAATCAGCATTTCTCTTGGTTCCCTGTGCGTAGGGAAGCTCAGTTTTAGTCACAGTAGCTCCCACAAGTGTCTCCTCAGTGTGTTCCCATTTACTTACAAACAGTGTATTTGCTGGGAGGAAAGTGCATTACTGTGCGCTTTCACCGTTCAGCAAATACATGTGTAGAAGCACAGCGCTAGCAGAAACGAACGTTTCTCGACGTTTTCTCACTCAGGGAACAAGTTGCACACTTCTGAGATGCATTTGGGCAACTTTGTCAGAAATGAGTTTTTTGCCTAAAGAGACATGCCCATTTGCGCAGTAGTACAGATTCTGAGTATGTAACTAGCCTTGATGAAATCAGCATTTCTCTTGCTTCCCTGTGCGTAGGGAAGCTCAGTTTTAGTCACAGTAGCTCCCACAAGTGTCTCCTCAGTGTGTTCCCATTTCCTTAGAAACAGTGTATTTGCTGGGAGAAAAGTGCATTACTGTGCGCTTTCACCGTTCAGCAAATACATGTGTAGAAGCACAGCGCTAGCTGAAACGACCGTTTCTCGACGTTTTCTAACTCAGGGAACAAGTTGCACACTTCTGAGATGCATTTGGGCAACTTTGTCAGAAATGAGTTTTTTGCCTACAGAGACATGCCTGTTTGCGCAGTAGTACAGATTCTGAGTATGTAACTGGGCTGGATGAAATCAGCATTTCTCTTGCTTCCCTGTGCGTAGGGAAGCTCAGTTTTAGTCACAGTAGCTCCCACAAGTGTCTCCTCAGTGTGTTCCCATTTCCTTAGAAACAGTGTATTTGCTGGGAGAAAAGTGCATTACTGTGTGCTTTCACCGTTCAGCAAATACATGTGTAGAAGCACAGCGCTAGCTGAAACGACCGTTTCTCGACGTTTTCTAACTCAGGGAACAAGTGGCACACTTCTGAGATGCATTTGGGCAACTTTTTCAGAAATGAGTTTTTTGCCTACAGAGACATGCCTATTTGCGCAGTAGTACAGATTCTGAGTATGTAACTGGGCTTGATGAAATCAGCATTTCTCTTGCTTCCCTGTGCGTAGGGAAGCTCAGTTTTAGTCACAGTAGCTCCCACAAGTGTCTCCTCAGGGTGTTCCCATTTCCTTAGAAACAGTGTATTTGCTGGGAGAAAAGTGCATTACTGTGCGCTTTCACCGTTCAGCAAATACATGTGTAGAAGCACAGTGCTAGCAGAAACGAACGTTTCTCAACGTTTTCTAACTCAGAGAACAAGTTGCACACTTCTGAGATGCATTTGGGCAACTTTGTCAGAAATGAGTTTTTTGCCTACAGAGACATGCCTATTTTCGCAGTAGTACAGATTCTGAGTATGTAACTGGGCTTGATGAAATCAGCATTTCTCTTGCTTCCCTGTGCGTATCGAAGCTCAGTTTTAGTCACAGTAGCTCCCACAAGTGTCTCCTCAGTGTGTTCCCATTTCCTTAGAAACAGTGTATTTGCTGGGAGAAAAGTGCATTACTGTGCGCTTTCACCGTTCAGCAAATACATGTGTAGAAGCACAGCGCTAGCAGAAACGAACGTTTCTCGACGTTTTCTAACTCAGGGAACAAGTTGCACACTTCTGAGATGCATTTGGGCAACTTTGTCAGAAATGAATTTTTTGCCTAAAGAGACATGCCTATTTGCGCAGTAGTACAGATTCTGAGTATGTAACTGGGCTGGATGAAATCAACATTTCTCTTCCTTCCCTGTGCGTAGGGAAGCTCAGTTTTAGTCCCAGTAGCTCCCACAAGTGTCTCCTCAGTTTGTTCCCATTTCCTTAGAAACAGTGTATTTGCTGGGAGAAAAGTGCATTACTGTGTGCTTTCTCCGTTCAGCAAATACATGTGTAGAAGCACAGAGCTAGCAGAAACGACCGTTTCTCGATGTTTTCTAACTCAGGGAACAAGATGCACACTTCTGAGATGCATTTGGGCAACTTTGTCAGAAATGAGTTTTTTGCCTACAGAGACATGCCTATTTGCGCAGTAGTACAGATTCTGAGTATGTAACTGGGCTTGATGAAATCAGCCTTTCTCTTGCTTCCCTATGCGTAGGGAAGCTCTGTTTTAGTCACAGTAGCTCCCACAAGTGTCTCCTCAGTGTGTTCCCATTTCCTTAGAAACAGTGTATTTGCTGGGAAAAAAGTGCGTTACTGTGGGCTTTCACCGTTAAGCAAATACATGTGTAGAAACACAGCGCTAGCAGAAACGACCGTTTCTCGACGTTTTCTAACTCAGGGAACAAGTTGCACACTTCTGAGATGCATTTGGGCAACTTTGTCAGAAATGAGTTTTTTGCCTACAGAGACATGCCTATTTGCGCAGTAGTACAGATTCTGAGTATGTAACTGGGCTTGATGAAATCAGCATTTCTCTTGCTTCCCTGTGCGTAGGGAAGCTCAGTTTTAGTCCCAGTAGCTCCCACAAGTGTCTCCTCAGTGTGTTCCCATTTCCTAAGAAACAGTGTATTTGCTGGGAGAAAAGTGCGTTACTGTGCGCTTTTACCGTTCAGCAAATACATGTGTAGAAGCACAGCGCTAGCAGAAACGAACGTTTCTTGACGTTTTCTAACTCAGGAAACAAGTTGCACACTTCTGAGATGCATTTGGGCAACTTTGTCAGAAATGAGTTTTTTGCCGAAAGAGACATGCCTATTTGCGCAGTAGTACAGATTCTGAGTATGTAACTGGGCTTGATGAAATCAGCATTTCTCTTGGTTCCCTGTGCGTAGGGAAGCTCAGTTTTAGTCACAGTAGCTCCCACAAGTGTCTCCTCAGTGTGTTCCCATTTCCTTACAAACAGTGTATTTGCTGGGAGGAAAGTGCATTACTGTGCGCTTTCACCGTTCAGCAAATACATGTGTAGAAGCACAGCGCTAGCAGAAACGAACGTTTCTCGACGTTTTCTCACTCAGGGAACAAGTTGCACACTTCTGAGATGCATTTGGGCAACTTTGTCAGAAATGAGTTTTTTGCCTAAAGAGACATGCCCATTTGCGCAGTAGTACAGATTCTGAGTATGTAACTAGCCTTGATGAAATCAGCATTTCTCTTGCTTCCCTGTGCGTAGGGAAGCTCAGTTTTAGTCACAGTAGCTCCCACAAGTGTCTCCTCAGTGTGTTCCCATTTCCTTAGAAACAGTGTATTTGCTGGGAGAAAAGTGCATTACTGTGCGCTTTCACCGTTCAGCAAATACATGTGTAGAAGCACAGCGCTAGCTGAAACGACCGTTTCTCGACGTTTTCTAACTCAGGGAACAAGTTGCACACTTCTGAGATGCATTTGGGCAACTTTGTCAGAAATGAGTTTTTTGCCTACAGAGACATGCCTGTTTGCGCAGTAGTACAGATTCTGAGTATGTAACTGGGCTGGATGAAATCAGCATTTCTCTTGCTTCCCTGTGCGTAGGGAAGCTCAGTTTTAGTCACAGTAGCTCCCACAAGTGTCTCCTCAGTGTGTTCCCATTTCCTTAGAAACAGTGTATTTGCTGGGAGAAAAGTGCATTACTGTGCGCTTTCACCGTTCAGCAAATACATGTGTAGAAGCACAGCGCTAGCAGAAACGACCGTTTCTCGACGTTTTCTAACTCAGGGAACAAGTTGCACACTTCTGAGATGCATTTGGGCAACTTTGTCAGAAATGAGTTTTTTGCCTACAGAGACATGCCTATTTGCGCAGTAGTACAGATTCTGAGTATATAACAGGGCTGGATGAAATCAGCATTGCTCTTGCTTCCCTGTGCGTATGGAAGCTCAGTTTTAGTCCCAGTAGCTCCCACAACTGTCTCCTCAGTGTGTTCCCATTTCCTTAGAAACAGTGTATTTGCTGGGAGAAAAGTGCATTACTGTGTGCTTTCACCGTTCAGCAAATACATGTGTAGAAGCACAGCGCTAGCAGAAACGAACGTTTCTCGACGTTTTCTAACTCAGGGAACAAGTTGCACACTTCTGAGATGCATTTGGGCAACTTTGTCAGAAATGAGTTTTTTGCCTACAGAGACATGCCTATTTGCGCAGTAGTACAGATTCTGCGTATGTAACTGGGCTTGATGAAATCAGCATTTCTCTTGCTTCCCTGTGTGTAGCGAAGCTCCGTTTTAGTCACAGTCGCTCCCACAAGTGTCTCCTCAGTGTGTTCCCATTTCCTTAGAAACAGTGTATTTGCTGGGAGAAAAGTGCATTACTGTGCGCTTTCACCGTTCAGCAAATACATGTGTAGAAGCACAGCGCTAGCTGAAACGACCGTTTCTCGACGTTTTCTAACTCAGGGAACAAGTGGCACACTTCTGAGATGCATTTGGGCAACTTTGTCAGAAATGAGTTTTTTGCCTACAGAGACATGCCTATTTGCGCAGTAGTACAGATTCTGAGTATGTAACTGGGCTTGATGAAATCAGCATTTCTCTTGCTTCCCTGTACGTAGGGAAGCTCAGTTTTAGTCACAGTAGCTCCCACAAGTGTCTCCTCAGTGTGTTCCTATTTCCTTAGAAACAGTGTATTTGCTGGGAGAGGAGTGCATTACTGTGCGCTTTCACCGTTCAGCAAATACATGTGTAGAAGCACAGCGCTAGCTGATACGACCATTTCTCGACGTTTTCTAACTCAGGGAACAAGTGGCACACTTCTGAGATGCATTTGGGTAACTTTGTCAGAAATGAGTTTTTTGCCTACAGAGACATGCCTATTTGCGCAGTAGTACAGATTCTGAGTATGTAACTGGCCTTGATGAAATCAGCATTTCTCTTGCTTCCCTGTGCGTAGGGAAGCTCAGTTTTAGTCACAGTAGCTCCCACAAGTGTTTCCTCAGTGTGTTCCCAGTTCCTTAGAAACAGTGTATTTGCTGGGAGAAAAGTGCATTACTGTGTGCTTTCACCGTTCAGCAAATACATGTGTAGAAGCACAGCGCTAGCTGAAACGACCGTTTCTCGACGTTTTCTAACTCAGGGAACAAGTGGCACACTTCTGAGATGCATTTGGGCAACTTTTTCAGAAATGAGTTTTTTGCCTACAGAGACATGCCTATTTGCGCAGTAGTACAGATTCTGAGTATGTAACTGGGCTTGATGAAATCAGCATTTCTCTTGCTTCCCTGTGCGTAGGGAAGCTCAGTTTTAGTCACAGTAGCTCCCACAAGTGTCTCCTCAGGGTGTTCCCATTTCCTTAGAAACAGTGTATTTGCTGGGAGAAAAGTGCATTACTGTGCGCTTTCACCGTTCAGCAAATACATGTGTAGAAGCACAGTGCTAGCAGAAACGAACGTTTCTCAACGTTTTCTAACTCAGAGAACAAGTTGCACACTTCTGAGATGCATTTGGGCAACTTTGTCAGAAATGAGTTTTTTGCCTACAGAGACATGCCTATTTTCGCAGTAGTACAGATTCTGAGTATGTAACTGGGCTTGATGAAATCAGCATTTCTCTTGCTTCCCTGTGCGTATCGAAGCTCAGTTTTAGTCACAGTAGCTCCCACAAGTGTCTCCTCAGTGTGTTCCCATTTCCTTAGAAACAGTGTATTTGCTGGGAGAAAAGTGCATTACTGTGCGCTTTCACCGTTCAGCAAATACATGTGTAGAAGCACAGCGCTAGCAGAAACGAACGTTTCTCGACGTTTTCTAACTCAGGGAACAAGTTGCACACTTCTGAGATGCATTTGGGCAACTTTGTCAGAAATGAATTTTTTGCCTAAAGAGACATGCCTATTTGCGCAGTAGTACAGATTCTGAGTATGTAACTGGGCTGGATGAAATCAGCATTTCTCTTGCTTCCCTCTGCGTAGGGAAGCTCAATTTTAGTCACAGTAGCTCCCACAAGTGTCTCCTCAGTGTGTTCCCATTTCCTGAGAAACAGTGTATTTGCTGGGAGAAAAGTGCATTACTGTGCGCTTTCACCGTTCAGCAAATACATGTGTAGAAGCACCGCGCTAGCAGAAACGAACGTTTCTCGACGTTTTCTAACTCAGGGAAAAAGTTGCACACTTCTGAGATGCATTTGGGCAACTTTGTCAGAAATGAGTTTTTTGCCTAAAGAGACATGCTTATTTGCGCAGTAGTACAGATTCTGAGTATGTAACTGGGCTTGATGAAATCAGCATTTCTCTTGCTTCCCTGTGCGTAGGGAAGCTCAGTTTTAGTCACAGTAGCTCCCACAAGTGTCTCCTCAGTGTGTTCCCATTTCCTTAGAAACAGTGTATTTGCTGGGAGAAAAGTGCATTACTGTGCGCTTTCACCGTTCAGCAAATACATGTGTAGAAGCACAGCGCTAGCAGAAACGACCGTTTCTCGACGTTTTCTAACTCAGGGAACAAGTTGCACACTTCTGAGATGCATTTGGGCAACTTTGGCAGAAATGAGTTTTTGCCTAAAGAGACATGCCTATTTGCGCAGTAGTACAGATTCTGAGTATGTAACTGGGCTGGATGAAATCAGCATTTCTCTTGCTTCCCTGTGCGTAGGGTATCTCAGTTTTAGCCACAGTAGCTCCCACAAGTGTCTCCTCAGTGTGTTCCCATTTCCTTAGAAACAGTGTATTTGCTGGGAGAAAAGTGCATTACTGTGCGCTTTCTCCGTTCACCAAATACATGTGTAGAAGGACAGCGCTAGCAGAAACGACCGTTTCTCGACGTTTTCTAACTCAGGGAACAAGTTGCACACTTCTGAGATGCATTTGGGCAACTTTGTCAGAAATGAGTTTTTTGCCTAAAGAGACATGCCTGTTTGCGCAGTAGTACAGATTCTGAGTATGTAACTGGGCTGGATGAAATCAGCATTTCTCTTGCTTCCCTGTGCGTAGGGAAGCTCAGTTTTAGTCACAGTAGCTCCCACAAGTGTCTCCTCAGTGTGTTCCCATTTCCTTAGAAACAGTGTATTTGCTGGGAGAAAAGTGCATTACTGTGCGCTTTCACCGTTCAGCAAATACATGTGTAGAAGCACAGCGCTAGCAGAAACGAAAGTTTCTCGACGTTTTCTAACTCAGGGAACAAGTTGCACACTTCTGAGGTACATTTGGGCAACTTTGTCAGAAATGAGTTTTTTGCCTACAGAGACATGCCTATTTGCGCAGTAGTACAGATTCTGAGTATGTAACAGGGCTGGATGAAATCAGCATTGCTCTTGCTTCCCTGTGCGTATGGAAGCTCAGTTTTAGTCCCAGTAGCTCCCACAAGTGTCTCCTCAGTGTGTTCCCATTTTCTTAGAAACAGTGTATTTGCTGGGAGAAAAGTGCATTACTGTGTGCTTTCACCGTTCAGCAAATACATGTGTAGAAGCACAGCAGTAGCAGAAACGAACGTTTCTCGACGTTTTCTAACTCAGGGAACAAGTTGCACACTTCTGAGATGCATTTGGGCAACTTTGTCAGAAATGAGTTTTTTGCCTACAGAGACATGCCTATTTGCGCAGTAGTACAGATTCTGAGTATGTAACTGGGCTTGATGAAATCAGCATTTCTCTTGCTTCCCTGTGCGTAGGGAAGCTCAGTTTTAATCACAGTAGCTCCCACAAGTGTCTCCTCAGTGTGTTCCCATTTCCTTAGAAACAGTGTATTTGCTGGGAGAAAAGTGCATCACTGTGCGCTTTCACCGTTCAGCAAATACATGTGTAGAAGCACAGCGCTAGCAGAAACGAATGTTTCTCGACGTTTTCTAACTCAGGGAACATGTTGCACACTTCTGAGATGCATTAGGGCAACTTTGTCAGAAATGAGTTTTTTGCCTACAGAGACATGCCTATTTGCGCAGTAGTACAGATTCTGAGTATGTAACTGGGCTTGATGAAATCAGCATTTCTCTTGCTTCCCTGTGCGTAGGGAAGCTCAGTTTTAGTCACAGTAGCTCCCACAAGTGTCTCCTCAGTGTGTTCCCATTTCCTTAGAAACAGTGTATTTGCTGGGAGAAAAGTGCATCACTGTGCGCTTTCACCGTTCAGCAAATACATGTGTAGAAGCACAGCGCTAGCAGAAACGAACGTTTCTTGACGTTTTCTAACTCAGGGAACAAGTTGCACACTTCTGAGATGCATTTGGGCAACTTTGTCAGAAATGAGTTTTTTGCCTACAGAGACGTGCCTATTTGCGCAGTAGTACAGATTCTGAGTATGTAACTGGGCTTGATGAAATCAGCATTTCTCTTACTTCCCTGTGCGTAGGGAAGCTCAGTTTTAGTCACAGTAGCTCCCACAAGTGTCTCCTCAGTGTGTTCCCAGTTCCTTAGAAACAGTGTATTTGCTGGGAGAAAAGTGCATTACTGTGTGCTTTCACCGTTCAGCAAATACATGTGTAGAAGCACAGCGCTAGCAGAAACGAACGTTTCTCGACGTTTTCTAACTCAGGGAACAAGTTGCACTCTTCTGAGATGCATTTGGGTAACTTTCTCAAAAATGAGTTTTTTGCCTACAGAGACATGCCTATTTGCGCAGTAGTACAGATTCTGCGTATGTAACTGGGCTTGATGTAATAAGCATTTCTCTTGCTTCCCTGTGTGTAGCGAAGCTCCGTTTTAGTCACAGTCGCTCCCACAAGTGTCTCCTCAGTGTGTTCCCATTTCCTTAGAAACAGTGTATTTGCTGGGAGAAAAGTGCACTACTGTGCGCTTTCACCGTTCAGCAAATACATGTGTAGAAGCACAGCGCTAGCTGAAACGACCGTTTCTCGACGTTTTCTAACTCAGGGAACAAGTGGCACACTTCTGAGATGCATTTGGGCAACTTTGTCAGAAATGAGTTTTTTGCCTACAGAGACATGCCTATTTGCGCAGTAGTACAGATTCTGAGTATGTAACTGGGCTTGATGAAATCAGCATTTCTCTTGCTTCCCTTTACGTAGGGAAGCTCAGTTTTAGTCACAGTAGCTCCCACAAGTGTCTCCTCAGTGTGTTCCTATTTCCTTAGAAACAGTGTATTTGCTGGTAGAGGAGTGCATTACTGTGCGCTTTCACCGTTCAGCAAATACATGTGTAGAAGCACAGCGCTAGCTGATACGACCATTTCTCGACGTTTTCTAACTCAGGGAACAAGTGGCACACTTCTGAGATGCATTTGGGTAACTTTGTCAGAAATGAGTTTTTTGCCTACAGAGACATGCCTATTTGCGCAGTAGTACAGATTCTGAGTATGTAACTGGCCTTGATGAAATCAGCATTTCTCTTGCTTCCCTGTGCGTAGGGAAGGTCAGTTTTAGTCACAGTAGCTCCCACAAGTGTTTCCTCAGTGTGTTCCCATTTCCTTAGAAACAGTGTATTTGCTGGGAGAAAAGTGCATTACTGTGTGCTTTCACCGTTCAGCAAATACATGTGTAGAAGCACAGCGCTAGCTGAAACGACCGTTTCTCGACGTTTTCTAACTCAGGGAACAAGTGGCACACTTCTGAGATGCATTTGGGCAACTTTGTCAGAAATGAGTTTTTTGCCTACAGAGACATGCCTATTTGCGCAGTAGTACAGATTCTGAGTATGTAACTGGGCTTGATGAAATCAGCATTTCTCTTGCTTCCCTGTGCGTATGGAAGCTCAGTTTTAGTCACAGTAGCTCCCACAAGTGTCTCCTCAGTGTGTTCCCATTTCCTTAGAAACAGTGTATTTGCTGGGAGAAAAGTGCATTACTGTGCGCTTTCACCGTTCAGCAAATACATGTGTAGAAGCACAGCGCTAGCAGAAACGAACGTTTCTCGACGTTTTCTAACTCAGGGAACAAGTTGCACACTTCTGAGATGCATTTGGGCAACTTTGTCAGAAATGAATTTTTTGCCTACAGAGACATGCCTATTTGCGCAGTAGTACAGATTCTGAGTATGTAACTGGGCTTGATGAAATCAGCATTTCTCTTGCTTCCCTGTGCGTAGGGAAGGTCAGTTTTAGTCACAGTAGCTCCCACAAGTGTTTCCTCAGTGTGTTCCCAGTTCCTTAGAAACAGTGTATTTGCTGGGAGAAAAGTGCATTACTGTGTGCTTTCACCGTTCAGCAAATACATGTGTAGAAGCACAGCGCTAGCTGAAACGACCGTTTCTCGACGTTTTCTAACTCAGGGAACAAGTGGCACACTTCTGAGATGCATTTGGGCAACTTTGTCAGAAATGAGTTTTTTGCCTACAGAGACATGCCTATTTGCGCAGTAGTACAGATTCTGAGTATGTAACTGGGCTTGATGAAATCAGCATTTCTCTTGCTTCCCTGTGCGTAAGGAAGCTCAGTTTTAGTCACAGTAGCTCCCACAAGTGTCTCCTCAGGGTGTTCCCATTTCCTTAGAAACAGTGTATTTGCTGGGAGAAAAGTGCATTACTGTGCGCTTTCACCGTTCAGAAAATACATGTGTAGAAGCACAGCGCTAGCAGAAACGAACGTTTCTCGACGTTTTCTAACTCAGGGAACAAGTTGCACACTTCTGAGATGCATTTGGGCAACTTTGTCAGAAATGAATTTTTTGCCTAAAGAGACATGCCTATTTGCGCAGTAGTACAGATTCTGAGTATGTAACTGGGCTTGATGAAATCAGCATTTCTCTTGCTTCCCTCTGCGTAGGGAAGCTCAATTTTAGTCACAGTAGCTCCCACAAGTGTCTCCTCAGTGTGTTCCCATTTCCTGAGAAACAGTGTATTTGCTGGGAGAAAAGTGCATTACTGTGCGCTTTCACCGTTCAGCAAATACATGTGTAGAAGCACCGCGCTAGCAGAAACGAACGTTTCTCGACGTTTTCTAACTCAGGGAAAAAGTTGCACACTTCTGAGATGCATTTGGGCAACTTTGTCAGAAATGAGTTTTTTGCCTAAAGAGACATGCTTATTTGCGCAGTAGTACAGATTCTGAGTATGTAACTGGGCTTGATGAAATCAGCATTTCTCTTGGTTCCCTGTGCGTAGGGAAGCTCAGTTTTAGTCACAGTAGCTCCCACAAGTGTCTCCTCAGTGTGTTCCCATTTCCTTAGAAACAGTGTATTTGCTGGGAGAAAAGTGCATTACTGTGCGCTTTCACCGTTCAGCAAATACATGTGTAGAAGCACAGCGCTAGCAGAAACGAACGTTTCTCGACGTTTTCTAACTCAGGGAACAAGTTGCACACTTCTGAGATGCATTTGGGCAACTTTGAGAGAAATGAGTTTTTTGCCTAAAGAGACATGCCTATTTGCGCAGTAGTACAGATTCTGAGTATGTAACTGGGTTTGATGAAATCAGCATTTCTCTTGCTTCCCTCTGCGTAGGGAAGCTCAATTTTAGTCACAGTAGCTCCCACAAGTGTCTCCTCAGTGTGTACCCATTTCCTTAGAAACAGTGTATTTGCTGGGAGAAAAGTGCATTACTGTGCTGCCAAGAGCCGCCCTGTTGAGGGGGCTCACTAGGCATGTGGGCTGTCTAGGAGGCGATCTGGTGTTTGCAAGGTCTTATACCATGATGTACCCTGAAACTACTTCCAGCCTCTGACATGCTGTCAGGAACCATTGATTTGGGAAAGTCCAGGAAGCATGAGAGATCTCTGGAGGTGATCCGATATTTGCAAGGTCTGTATCGTGATGTGCCCCAGAATTGCTTCCAACCTCTGACTACCCTGTCAATTGTGCACTGCTGCATCTCTCTGAAATCTGGCATTAGAGCCGGGCACGGTGGCGCGTGCCTTTAATCCCAGCACCCAGGGAGGCAGAGGCAGGTGAATCACTGTGAGTCTAAGGCCAGCTTGGTCTACAAAGTGAGTCCAGGACAGCCAGGACTACATTCATGGCCAGCCCGGTCTACAAAGCGAGTCCAGGACAGCCAAGATTACACAGAGAAACCCTGTCTCGAAAAACCAAAAATAAATACATCTGGCATTGGTGTGAATTGTTATTTTCTGGGTACTGACCAGCTCTGATTGAGCAAACTTCCTAGAGGTTCTTATTGAAGATGTACTTTTTGTTATCCAGATGAATTAATCCCTGATTATGGAATTCCTGATTTGGCTCAAATAGTTTTAAAAATTAAAGTTAGTTTATGGCTGCAATAAATACCTTTGTGGACCTCCAGATGCCTCACTAGGATAGCCTACCAGCAGATTTGTGGCTTCAGATAAGCCTCCAAAGCAGATGGCACCACGAATCCTGGTATTTCACCATAAATATAGCCAACTTTGTTTAAACTCCATGTGAACCTATGTGGAATGAAGATACCTAGAGATGTCTGAATTTACTCTGTTTCTTAGAATGAAAGACAGACAAATTATTGTCCTGCGCTCATAACAAACTAAGAGATAGCTGGATAATGTATAGTCAGGTCCGTCCTAACTGATAAGTTGTATACTCTTGTAAGTTTCTGACCCTATTAACCTTAGACCCTGTCAATCTTTGTCATTCTGAACTCACCATGAACTTATGTAATGGATACATAGATAAGAAATGTTTAGATTTAAAGCATGTAACCTGTTGTATTTGAAGGAGAGAGAAAGAAGGGAAGGAGAGAAGGAGAGAGAAAGAAGGGAAGGAGAGAAGGAGAGAGAAGGAGAGAAGGAGAGTAGAGAGAGAGAAAAGGAGAGAGGAGAGAGAGAAGGAGAGCGAGAGAAAAGTTGAGGAGAAAAAATGAAGCAGCTCAACTTCAGTTGAAGTTAAGATGCCCGACTTCATTCACCTTTTCTCCTGATCCTCTTTTCTTGAATGTATGTGTGTGAGTGGTTTATTTTCTATCTCTCTCTTACTTCTTATTTCTCTATAGATTAGCAAATAAGTTAGCAGACTCAGAGCCATCAGCCTTCTATAGCTATCAAGCCTAAGTTTACACCAACTTATTGGAGATCTCCGTAAAGAGGCCTATCTACAGATCAAAGAGCCTCCTTTTACGACCCCGTGCAGTTTCTAGCCAGAAGCCGCTTTTACAGCCTCAGCCATAGGAAAAAAGGTGGTCAGTTTAAATTCTCCTCAGCCGCAGTACAGCCAGTCCCTAGAGAAGAAACCTTGGGCTCCTTTTCCCTTTCCTTCCTTTTTCTTCTTTCAATCCTGAACGGTTGCCTGGGCCATCAGCTCTGGCCACCCTAGAGATAAAGTGAACAAGAAGGGCACCCGCAATCCAACCCCAGAGTGAATCTACCCTGGACCCTCACCAGAGCACCAGAAGGGCATTAACAACTGGCGCCTTCGAACAGGGACCTCGGATAGGTAAGTTATTGTGGGTATGCCTTTCTTGGGAACCTAAAGAGGATAGATGAGCAAACAGAGAAAGAAGCATGAGTCTTGTTATAGAGAAAGAAATGTCAATCGCCAGTCTAACTGGCCCCAGAAAAGAAAAGAAAGAATTGTCAGCGATAGTCATTCAGATATAGAAAAAGAAATGTCGATCGCCAGTCTAACTGGCCTCTGAAATGAAAAGAGAGAATCATCAGTGTTAGACGTTCAGATATAGAAAAAGTAATGCTAGTCGCCAGTCCAACTGGCCCCAGAGAAGAAACAGTGGAAGAATCGTCAAGTCTTAGTAGTTCAGACATAGATAAACGCTAGTCGCCAGTCCAACTGGCCCCAGAGAAGAAAGAAACAGAGGAAGGATCGTCAAGTCTTAGTAGTTCAGATATAAAGAAACACTAGTCGCCAGTCTAACTGGCTCCAGAAAAGAGAGAAAGAAACAGGAAGAATCGTCAAGTCTTAGTAGTTCAGATATAGAGAAAGAAACTCCAGTCGCCAGTCTATCTGGCTCCAGAAAAAAGAAAGAAACAGAGAAAGAATCGTCAGTCTTAATCGTTCAGATATAGAGAAAGAAGCGTCAGTCGCCAGTTTAACTGGCCCCGAACAAGAGAGAAAGAAGAAAGAATAGATAGTCTCAGTTGCCAGTCTTAGAGTCGAATTCACCTGCTGCCATCAGCACAGGTCGATAAGCTACGTGCCATCAGCACCTAGCTGCATTCGTGGGTACCAGCAGTACCCGATTTCTGTCAGGTGCCACCAGCCCTGATTTTATTGTGTATATCTCTTGAATAGCCCTCAAGATGGGACAAGGTAAATCCACAGATAGACGGATTTTCGCCGATATTATCAAACGTACAGATAAACAGATTTTCACTGATATTATCAAACGTACTCTTAAGAAAAAGGATAAAATAGAAACAGATATTAAAAAACGGTTGAAGGAAACTGGAGGAAAAGGCATGCCAATGACAGTGCTTACTATATGGAATGTGCTCAGACAGACATTAACAGATGAAGGAAAAACCCCATGTAAATCAGGGTCTCTAGCCTCTTTTCCTCATGAGGGAACCCCTTTGTTGAAATCCCACGCAGGATCTAGGAACACTGTTTATGGTTTAGTAGAAAAGGACCAGGAAAGCAGTTCAGAAAAAGATAATGATGAATCAGGAGAGGAAACTTCAGCCTCAGAGGAGGAACTTGACTTAGAAAAGGAAACTAAAGTACATAACCCAAAGTGGTCTTCCTTGCAGCACTTGGTCATAAGCCACCCCCCAAGATTACCTAAAAAACGTAAAAGGAAGCCAAAAGGACCTGTGGGATTTGCTGCTGCTGTTAAGCAGGCCCAACGACAGGGTGAACCACTGAAGTGCTTTCCTGTGATTATGGGAAATGATGAATGGAATGAGGAGCCTTCATGGGAGCCTCTGCCATTTAAACTACTTAAGGAGATAAAACAGGCCACATCTGCCTATGGACCCACTTCTCCATACACTCTCACTCTTGTGGAAAGCTTAGCCTCTAGATGGATGACACCTTTTGATTGGTTCCAGGTGGCAAAAACCTGCTTAGGAGGAGGAAGTTTTTTACTTTGGAAAGTTGAGTATGAGGACTCAGTTCGTAGCAAATTGTCTAAGGTGACTGGAAAGAAGAGGGAAAGAAGAAAACTAGCATATGATATGCTTATGGGTGTGGGAGAATGGTTTGAAGCATCAGCTCAGCTAAAATTGCCTAGAGAAGCATTGCTGATAGTTACAGCCGCTGCTATAGAAGCATGGAAACGCATACCTGCAGGAGATACAGATACCAGACATCTCTCTAGTATAAAACAAAAGCCCTAGGAGCCTTTTGAGGAATTTATTGCTCGGCTAACAGAAACAGTGGAGAGAATGGTTCCTACCACTGAAGCAAAAGATATCCTTTTAAAACGATTGGCCTTTGAAAACGCTAACCCTACTTGTCAGTCATTGCTGAAGCCAATTAAAAAATCTGGAAATATTTCTGACTTTATTAAAGCCTGTGCTGATATTACACCCTCTTACCTCCAGACCATAGCAATTGCAGCAGCTCTGCAAAGTCAGACTACTCCTCGATTTCCAACTACCCAAGAAAGCAAAAAGTCTGATCAGGGAGGCATAATCTACAAATGCTATTCATGTGGTCAGCCTGGACATGTTAGCAGACAGTGTCCCAATAAGACAAAAGGTCTCACTAACCTTCATGCTCCTAATCCCACTCAAGGTACAAACCCAAACTTGCCTGGTTCATTCTGCCCTCGCTGCCAAAGAGGATATCATTGGCAAAGTGAATGTTATTCTCGTTTTCATAGAAGTGGCACTCCTTTACCTAATATTGCTGTATATCCTAATAATAAAAAAACACCATTGAATCCAGGAACCTGGGTGAGGGGCCTGCCCCAGGCCCCTCAAACAATTGGGGTAACTCAACTGCCTCAGACAAATCCCTTCGTCAACAGAGATCAATCCATCAGGTGCAATGAGCAACTTCAGACAGTACAGGACTGGACCTCAGTGCCACCTTTACAACAATATTAACTTCTGATAATTGATTCTGACTTTACAGGAGAAATTAAGATTATTGTACTGCCTCCTACAAAAACAGTTCAGATTCATTCAGAACAGAAAATTGGTCAATTGCTTTTACTCGGATATCAGGTTTCAGGTAGCCCAGCTACTCAGGCTCCATTCAGAGCTACAAGGTTTGCCTTAAGTGACAAAGCTTTTTGGGTTCAAGAAATTATACTACAGATTAACATGTTTTATCTTAAAGATCTAGAAATGTCAGCTTCAAAAGAGATTACTTTGATTGTTAGTATATGTATGGATACTTATTTTCATATATTCATATCTCTGCCTGATCTAGAGATGCTTTCAAGGCTATAGTACAGCATTTACTTTACTGTCTTAACATTTTGGATATGCCTAGAACTTTAAAGACTTTACTGATTGTATTTCAGAAGCTTTTAAAAACTTGTTATCTAACATTAACATGTCACATTCCACTATCTCCTCATCATACTTAAAATGATGCCTTATACCGCTTATGAAGTAAAATGATCACTAACCAAATGATAGAAAAGACTGGATGTCCATCCGGGGAGAAGTTTTGTTTATGTTTTCACAGGACACTGATCCACCTTCATGAGTTCCTGACCTGCTAATTGAACTTTATGGCAGACCAGTCCCAGACCAGATACGTCCCAAAAATGACCCTCTGCAGCTCAAAGACTTCCCCCTGTTGCCTTCTTTATGCCTACCTCATCCATCAACATTTCCAGTTTCTCTGCCTGCACTGGATACCCCAGCAAAAAAGGACACTGATAACACGGTTCCTGATCATCCTGATGGACTCTGATCCTGTGTTATTTCAACTTCTACTATTATATATCCAAGGAATATAAGACACATATATGGACCTACGTATAACATTTCTATAAAAATGCTATTTGACTATTGTATAAGTCTCACTATAAACCAACCCTAATGTGTTTTCTCATCTGTACTTCTACCACCTTACCTTATTCTCTTACAGCTTTGATGTAAAAACTTTACTACATATGCATTGTGTTGGGTTGCTAATGATCTTTTACAACCAAGTAGATCTATTACTACGTTTATTCTGGATAGTAGGATCTGTATGTCAGTCAGCTTCAGCTGCCTCTCTAGTTCAACAGATTTACTCTGCTAATTGTGTATTTTTTGATTCAAATGTTTCCTTAGCTCTGATTTCTCAAGATATATTGACCAAGGTTTTACAGATAAAAGTAATGCCTTAGATGAAGTCATAATCTAACTCAGATTCTATATCTTAAGACATGTCTAACTACCTCATGTCATGCTGATTATAGATAGCTGTTACTCCTCTGTCGTCTGTTAGGTCAGACATCTCCTGGGACCTGACACACCTTTGAGACATTTGGAAAGGTTCACAACTTGCTATTAATTGGAAACTCTACATTCTCAAATTAGTGCTATCAGTCATTTGTATTTACAGGGTTCCTGTGTTGAGGAACTGTCTAGCAATATATTTAGAAATAATCATGGGATTGATCGTCTAACTTCTGTTTATTCTCTCAGTCATCTTCAGACAACTAGGAACTATAGTCCATTCTGCCCAGAGAGAAATTCACACTCTTCTTTTAATTAATTCGAAAGGGAGAGATGCCAAGAGCCGCCCTGTTGAGGGGGCTCACTAGGCATGTGGGCTGTCTAGGAGGTGATCTGGTGTTTGCAAGGTCTTATACCATGATGTACCCTGAAACTACTTCCAGCCTCTGACATGCTGTCAGGAACCATTGATTTGGGAAAGTCCAGGAAGCATGAGAGATCTCTGGAGGTGATCCGATATTTGCAAGGTCTGTATCGTGATGTGCCCCAGAATTGCTTCCAACCTCTGACTACCCTGTCAATTGTGCACTGCTGCATCTCTCTGAAATCTGGCATTAGAGCCGGGCACGGTGGCGCGTGCCTTTAATCCCAGCACCCAGGGAGGCAGAGGCAGGTGAATCACTGTGAGTCTAAGGCCAGCTTGGTCTACAAAGTGAGTCCAGGACAGCCAGGACTACATTCATGGCCAGCCCGGTCTACAAAGCGAGTCCAGGACAGCCAAGATTACACAGAGAAACCCTGTCTCGAAAAACCAAAAATAAATACATCTGGCATTGGTGTGAATTGTTATTTTCTGGGTACTGACCAGCTCTGATTGAGCAAACTTCCTAGAGGTTCTTATTGAAGATGTACTTTTTGTTATCCAGATGAATTAATCCCTGATTATGGAATTCCTGATTTGGCTCAAATAGTTTTAAAAATTAAAGTTAGTTTATGGCTGCAATAAATACCTTTGTGGACCTCCAGATGCCTCACTAGGATAGCCTACCAGCAGATTTGTGGCTTCAGATAAGCCTCCAAAGCAGATGGCACCACGAATCCTGGTATTTCACCATAAATATAGCCAACTTTGTTTAAACTCCATGTGAACCTATGTGGAATGAAGATACCTAGAGATGTCTGAATTTACTCTGTTTCTTAGAATGAAAGACAGACAAATTATTGTCCTGCGCTCATAACAAACTAAGAGATAGCTGGATAATGTATAGTCAGGTCCGTCCTAACTGATAAGTTGTATACTCTTGTAAGTTTCTGACCCTATTAACCTTAGACCCTGTCAATCTTTGTCATTCTGAACTCACCATGAACTTATGTAATGGATACATAGATAAGAAATGTTTAGATTTAAAGCATGTAACCTGTTGTATTTGAAGGAGAGAGAAAGAAGGGAAGGAGAGAAGGAGAGAGAAAGAAGGGAAGGAGAGAAGGAGAGAGAAGGAGAGAAGGAGAGTAGAGAGAGAGAAAAGGAGAGAGGAGAGAGAGAAGGAGAGCGAGAGAAAAGTTGAGGAGAAAAAATGAAGCAGCTCAACTTCAGTTGAAGTTAAGATGCCCGACTTCATTCACCTTTTCTCCTGATCCTCTTTTCTTGAATGTATGTGTGTGAGTGGTTTATTTTCTATCTCTCTCTTACTTCTTATTTCTCTATAGATTAGCAAATAAGTTAGCAGACTCAGAGCCATCAGCCTTCTATAGCTATCAAGCCTAAGTTTACACCAACTTATTGGAGATCTCCGTAAAGAGGCCTATCTACAGATCAAAGAGCCTCCTTTTACGACCCCGTGCAGTTTCTAGCCAGAAGCCGCTTTTACAGCCTCAGCCATAGGAAAAAAGGTGGTCAGTTTAAATTCTCCTCAGCCGCAGTACAGCCAGTCCCTAGAGAAGAAACCTTGGGCTCCTTTTCCCTTTCCTTCCTTTTTCTTCTTTCAATCCTGAACGGTTGCCTGGGCCATCAGCTCTGGCCACCCTAGAGATAAAGTGAACAAGAAGGGCACCCGCAATCCAACCCCAGAGTGAATCTACCCTGGACCCTCACCAGAGCACCAAAGGGCATTAACACTGTGCGCTTTCACCGTTTAGCAAATACATGTGTAGAAGCACAGCGCTAGCAGAAACGAACGTTTCTCGACGTTTGTAACACAGGGAACAAGTAGCACACTTCTGAGATGCATTTGGGCAACTTTGTCAGAAATGAGTTTTTTGCCTACAGAGACATGCCTATTTGCGCAGTAGTACAGATTCTGAGTATGTAACTGGGCTTGATGAAATCAGCATTTCTCTTGCTTCCCTGTGCGTATAGAAGCTCAGTTTTAGTCACAGTAGCTCCCTAAGTGTCTCCTCAGTGTGTTCCCATTTCCTTAGAAACAGTGTATTTGCTGGGAGAAAAGTGCATCACTGTGCGCTTTGACCGTTCAGCAAATACATGTGTAGAAGCACAGCGCTAGCTGAAATGACCGTTTCTCGACGTTTTCTAACTCAGGGAACAAGTGGCACACTTCTGAGATGCATTTGGGCAACTTTGTCAGAAATGAGTTTTTTGCCTACAGAGACATGCCTATTTGCGCAGTAGTACAGGTTCTGAGTATGTAACTGGGCTTGATGAAATCAGCATTTCTCTTGCTTCCCTGTGCGTAGGGAAGATCAGTTTTAGTCACAGTAGCTCCCACAAGTGTCTCCTCAGTGTGTTCCCATTTCCTTAGAAACAGTGTATTTGCTGGGAGAAAAGTGCATTACTGTGCGCTTTCACCGTTCAGCAAATACATGTGTAGAAGCACAGCACTAGCTGAAACGACCGTTTCTCGACGTTTTCTAACTCAGGGAACAAGTGGCACACTTCTGAGATGCATTTGGGCAACTTTGTCAGAAATGAGTTTTTTGCCTACAGAGACATGCCTATTTGCGCAGTAGTACAGATTCTGAGTAGGTAACTGGGCTTAATGAAATCAGCATTCTCTTGCTTCCCAGTGCGTAGGGAAGCTCAGTTTTAGTCACAGTAGCTCCCACAAGTGTCTCCTCAGTGTGTTCCCATTTCCTTAGAAACAGTGTATTTGCTGGGAGAAAAGTGCATTACTGTGCGCTTTCACCGTTCAGCAAATACATGTGTAGAAGCACAGCGCTAGCAGAAACGAACGTTTCTCGACGTTTTCTAACTCAGGGAACAAGTTGCACACTTCTGAGATGCATTTGGGCAACTTTGTCAGAAATGAGTTTTTTGCCTACAGAGACATGCCTATTTGCGCAGTAGTACAGATTCTGAGTATGTAACTGGGCTTGATGAAATCAGCATTTCTCTTGCTTCCCTGTGCGTAGGGAAGCTCAGTTTTAGTCACAGTAGCTCCCACAAGTGTCTCCTCAGTGTGTTCCCATTTCATTAGAAACAGTGTATTTGCTGGGAGAAAAGTGCATTACTGTGCGCTTTCACCGTTCAGCAAATACATGTGTAGAACCACAGCGCTAGCAGAAACAAACGTTTCTCGATGTTTTATAACTCAGGGAACAAGTTGCACACTTCTGAGATGCATTTGGGTAACTTTCTCAAATATGAGTTTTTTGCCTACAGAGACATGCCTATTTGAGAAGTAGTACAGATTCTGAGTATGTACCTGGGCTTGATGAAATCAGCATTTCTCTTGCTTCCCTGTGCGTAGGGAAGCTCAGTTTTAGTCACAGTAGCTCCCACAAGTGTCTCCTCAGTGTGTTCCCATTTCCTTAGAAACAGTGTATTTGCTGGGAGAAAAGTGCATCACTGTGCGCTTTGACCGTTCAGCAAATACATGTGTAGAAGCACAGCGCTAGCTGAAATGACCGTTTCTCGACGTTTTCTAACTCAGGGAACAAGTGGCACACTTCTGAGATGCATTTGGGCAACTTTGTCAGAAATGAGTTTTTTGCCTAAAGAGACATGCCTATTTGCGCAGTAGTACAGATTCTGAGTATGTAACTGGGTTTGATGAAATCAGCATTTCTCTTGCTTCCCTGTGCGTAGGGAAGCTCAGTTTTAGTCACAGTAGCTCCCACAAGTGTCTCCTCTGTGTGTTCCCATTTCTTTAGAAACAGTGTATTTGCTGGGAGAAAAGTGCATTACTGTGCGCTTTCACCGTTCAGCAAATACATGTGTAGAAGCACAGCGCTAGCAGTAACGAACGTTTCTCGACGTTTTCTAACTCAGGGAACAAGTTGCACACTTCTGAGATGCATTTGGGTAACTTTCTCAAAAATGAGTTTTTTGCCTACAGAGACATGCCTATTTGCGCAGTAGTACAGATTCTGAGTATGTAACTGGGCTTGATGAAATCAGCATTTCTCTTGATTCCCTGTGCGTAGGGAAGCTCAGTTTTAGTCACAGTAGCTCCCACAAGTGTCTCCTCAGTGTGTTCCCAGTTCCTTAGATCAGTGTATTTGCTGGGAGAAAAGTGCATTACTGTGTGCTTTCACCGTTCAGCAAATACATGTGTAGAAGCACCGCGCTAGCAGAAACGAACGTTTCTCGACGTTTTCTAACTCAGGGAAAAAGTTGCACACTTCTGAGATGCATTTGGGCAACTTTGTCAGAAATGAGTTTTTTGCCTAAAGAGACATGCTTATTTGCGCAGTAGTACAGATTCTGAGTATGTAACTGGGCTTGATGAAATCAGCATTTCTCTTGCTTCCCTGTGCGTAGGGAAGCTCACTTTTAGTCACAGTAGCTCCCACAAGTGTCTCCTCAGTGTGTTCCCATTTCCTTAGAAACAGTGTATTTGCTGGGAGAAAAGTGCATTACTGTGCGCTTTCACCGTTCAGCAAATACATGTGTAGAAGCACAGCGCTAGCAGAAACGACCGTTTCTCGACGTTTTCTAACTCAGGGAACAAGTTGCACACTTCTGAGATGCATTTGGGCAACTTTGGCAGAAATGAGTTTTTGCCTAAAGAGACATGCCTATTTGCGCAGTAGTACAGATTCTGAGTATGTAACTGGGCTGGATGAAATCAGCATTTCTCTTGCTTCCCTGTGCGTAGGGTATCTCAGTTTAAGCCACAGTAGCTCCCACAAGTGTCTCCTCAGTGTGTTCCCATTTCCTTAGAAACAGTGTATTTGCTGGGAGAAAAGTGCATTACTGTGCGCTTTCTCCGTTCAGCAAATACATGTGTAGAAGCACAGCGCTAGCAGAAACGACCGTTTCTCGACGTTTTCTAACTCAGGGAACAAGTTGCACACTTCTGAGATGCATTTGGGCAACTTTGTCAGAAATGAGTTTTTTGCCTAAAGAGACATGCCTGTTTGCGCAGTAGTACAGATTCTGAGTATGTAACTGGGCTGGATGAAATCAGCATTTCTCTTGCTTCCCTGTGCGTAGGGAAGCTCAGTTTTAGTCACAGTAGCTCCCACAAGTGTCTCCTCAGTGTGTTCCCATTTCCTTAGAAACAGTGTATTTGCTGGGAGAAAAGTGCATTACTGTGCTCTTTCACCGTTCAGCAAATACATGTGTAGAAGCACAGCGCTAGCAGAAACGAAAGTTTCTCGACGTTTTCTAACTCAGGGAACAAGTTGCACACTTCTGAGGTACATTTGGGCAACTTTGTCAGAAATGAGTTTTTTGCCTACAGAGACATGCCTATTTGCGCAGTAGTACAGATTCTGCGTATGTAACTGGGCTTGATGTAATAAGCATTTCTCTTGCTTCCCTGTGTGTAGCGAAGCTCCGTTTTAGTCACAGTCGCTCCCACAAGTGTCTCCTCAGTGTGTTCCCATTTCCTTAGAAACAGTGTATTTGCTGGGAGAAAAGTGCACTACTGTGCGCTTTCACCGTTCAGCAAATACATGTGTAGAAGCACAGCGCTAGCTGAAACGACCGTTTCTCGACGTTTTCTAACTCAGGGAACAAGTGGCACACTTCTGAGATGCATTTGGGCAACTTTGTCAGAAATGAGTTTTTTGCCTACAGAGACATGCCTATTTGCGCAGTAGTACAGATTCTGAGTATGTAACTGGGCTTGATGAAATCAGCATTTCTCTTGCTTCCCTTTACGTAGGGAAGCTCAGTTTTAGTCACAGTAGCTCCCACAAGTGTCTCCTCAGTGTGTTCCTATTTCCTTAGAAACAGTGTATTTGCTGGTAGAGGAGTGCATTACTGTGCGCTTTCACCGTTCAGCAAATACATGTGTAGAAGCACAGCGCTAGCTGATACGACCATTTCTCGACGTTTTCTAACTCAGGGAACAAGTGGCACACTTCTGAGATGCATTTGGGTAACTTTGTCAGAAATGAGTTTTTTGCCTACAGAGACATGCCTATTTGCGCAGTAGTACAGATTCTGAGTATGTAACTGGCCTTGATGAAATCAGCATTTCTCTTGCTTCCCTGTGCGTAGGGAAGGTCAGTTTTAGTCACAGTAGCTCCCACAAGTGTTTCCTCAGTGTGTTCCCATTTCCTTAGAAACAGTGTATTTACTGGGAGAAAAGTGCATTACTGTGTGCTTTCACCGTTCAGCAAATACATGTGTAGAAGCACAGCGCTAGCTGAAACGACCGTTTCTCGACGTTTTCTAACTCAGGGAACAAGTGGCACACTTCTGAGATGCATTTGGGCAACTTTGTCAGAAATGAGTTTTTTGCCTACAGAGACATGCCTATTTGCGCAGTAGTACAGATTCTGAGTATGTAACTGGGCTTGATGAAATCAGCATTTCTCTTGCTTCCCTGTGCGTAGGGAAGCTCAGTTTTAGTCACAGTAGCTCCCACAAGTGTCTCCTCAGGGTGTTCCCATTTCCTTAGAAACAGTGTATTTGCTGGGAGAAAAGTGCATTACTGTGCGCTTTCACCGTTCAGCAAATACATGTGTAGAAGCACAGTGCTAGCAGAAACGAACGATTCTCAACGTTTTCTAACTCAGAGAACAAGTTGCACACTTCTGAGATGCATTTGGGCAACTTTGTCAGAAATGAGTTTTTTGCCTACAGAGACATGCCTATTTTCGCAGTAGTACAGATTCTGAGTATGTAACTGGGCTTGATGAAATCAGCATTTCTCTTGCTTCCCTGTGCGTATGGAAGCTCAGTTTTAGTCACAGTAGCTCCCACAAGTGTCTCCTCAGTGTGTTCCCATTTCCTTAGAAACAGTGTATTTGCTGGGAGAAAAGTGCATTACTGTGCGCTTTCACCGTTCAGCAAATACATGTGTAGAAGCACAGCGCTAGCAGAAACGAACGTTTCTCGACGTTTTCTAACTCAGGGAACAAGTTGCACACTTCTGAGATGCATTTGGGCAACTTTGTCAGAAATGAATTTTTTGCCTACAGAGACATGCCTATTTGCGCAGTAGTACAGATTCTGAGTATGTAACTGGGCTTGATGAAATCAGCATTTCTCTTGCTTCCCTGTGCGTAGGGAAGGTCAGTTTTAGTCACAGTAGCTCCCACAAGTGTTTCCTCAGTGTGTTCCCAGTTCCTTAGAAACAGTGTATTTGCTGGGAGAAAAGTGCATTACTGTGTGCTTTCACCGTTCAGCAAATACATGTGTAGAAGCACAGCGCTAGCTGAAACGACCGTTTCTCGACGTTTTCTAACTCAGGGAACAAGTGACACACTTCTGAGATGCATTTGGGCAACTTTGTCAGAAATGAGTTTTTTGCCTACAGAGACATGCCTATTTGCGCAGTAGTACAGATTCTGAGTATGTAACTGGGCTTGATGAAATCAGCATTTCTCTTGCTTCCCTGTGCGTAGGGAAGCTCAGTTTTAGTCACAGTAGCTCCCACAAGTGTCTCCTCAGTGTGTTCCCATTTCCTTAGAAACAGTGTATTTGCTGGGAGAAAAGTGCATTACTGTGCGCTTTCACCGTTCAGCAAATACATGTGTAGAAGCACAGTGCTAGCAGAAATGAACGATTCTCAACGTTTTCTAACTCAGAGAACAAGTTGCACACTTCTGAGATGCATTTGGGCAACTTTGTCAGAAATGAGTTTTTTGCCTACAGAGACATGCCTATTTTCGCAGTAGTACAGATTCTGAGTATGTAACTGGGCTTGATGAAATCAGCATTTCTCTTGCTTCCCTGTGCGTAAGGAAGCTCAGTTTTAGTCACAGTAGCTCCCACAAGTGTCTCCTCAGTGTGTTCCCATTTCCTTAGAAACAGTGTATTTGCTGGGAGAAAAGTGCATTACTGTGCGCTTTCACCGTTCAGAAAATACATGTGTAGAAGCACAGCGCTAGCAGAAACGAACGTTTCTCAACGTTTTCTAACTCAGGGAACAAGTTGCACACTTCTGAGATGCATTTGGGCAACTTTGTCAGAAATGAATTTTTTGCCTAAAGAGACATGCCTATTTGCGCAGTAGTACAGATTCTGAGTATGTAACTGGGCTTGATGAAATCAGCATTTCTCTTGCTTCCCTCTGCGTAGGGAAGCTCAATTTTAGTCACAGTAGCTCCCACAAGTGTCTCCTCAGTGTGTTCCCATTTCCTGAGAAACAGTGTATTTGCTGGGAGAAAAGTGCATTACTGTGCGCTTTCACCGTTCAGCAAATACATGTGTAGAAGCACCGCGCTAGCAGAAACGAACGTTTCTCGACGTTTTCTAACTCAGGGAAAAAGTTGCACACTTCTGAGATGCATTTGGGCAACTTTGTCAGAAATGAGTTTTTTGCCTAAAGAGACATGCTTATTTGCGCAGTAGTACAGATTCTGAGTATGTAACTGGGCTTGATGAAATCAGCATTTCTCTTGGTTCCCTGTGCGTAGGGAAGCGCAGTTTTAGTCACAGTAGCTCCCACAAGTGTCTCCTCAGTGTGTTCCCATTTCCTTAGAAACAGTGTATTTGCTGGGAGAAAAGTGCATTACTGTGCGCTTTCACCGTTCAGCAAATACATGTGTAGAAGCACAGCGCTAGCAGAAACGAACGTTTCTCGACGTTTTCTAACTCAGGGAACAAGTTGCACACTTCTGAGATGCATTTGGGCAACATTGTCAGAAATGAATTTTTTGCCTAAAGAGACATGCCTATTTGCGCAGTAGTACAGATTCTGAGTATGTAACTGGGCTTGATGAAATCAGCATTTCTCTTGCTTCCCTCTGCGTAGGGAAGCTCAATTTTAGTCACAGTAGCTCCCACAAGTGTCTCCTCAGTGTGTACCCATTTCCTTAGAAACAGTGTATTTGCTGGGAGAAAAGTGCATTACTGTGCTGCCAAGAGCCGCCCTGTTGAGGGGGCTCACTAGGCATGTGGGCTGTCTAGGAGGCGATCTGGTGTTTGCAAGGTCTTATACCATGATGTACCCTGAAACTACTTCCAGCCTCTGACATGCTGTCAGGAACCATTGATTTGGGAAAGTCCAGGAAGCATGAGAGATCTCTGGAGGTGATCCGATATTTGCAAGGTCTGTATCGTGATGTGCCCCAGAATTGCTTCCAACCTCTGACTACCCTGTCAATTGTGCACTGCTGCATCTCTCTGAAATCTGGCATTAGAGCCGGGCACGGTGGCGCGTGCCTTTAATCCCAGCACCCAGGGAGGCAGAGGCAGGTGAATCACTGTGAGTCTAAGGCCAGCTTGGTCTACAAAGTGAGTCCAGGACAGCCAGGACTACATTCATGGCCAGCCCGGTCTACAAAGCGAGTCCAGGACAGCCAAGATTACACAGAGAAACCCTGTCTCGAAAAACCAAAAATAAATACATCTGGCATTGGTGTGAATTGTTATTTTCTGGGTACTGACCAGCTCTGATTGAGCAAACTTCCTAGAGGTTCTTATTGAAGATGTACTTTTTGTTATCCAGATGAATTAATCCCTGATTATGGAATTCCTGATTTGGCTCAAATAGTTTTAAAAATTAAAGTTAGTTTATGGCTGCAATAAATACCTTTGTGGACCTCCAGATGCCTCACTAGGATAGCCTACCAGCAGATTTGTGGCTTCAGATAAGCCTCCAAAGCAGATGGCACCACGAATCCTGGTATTTCACCATAAATATAGCCAACTTTGTTTAAACTCCATGTGAACCTATGTGGAATGAAGATACCTAGAGATGTCTGAATTTACTCTGTTTCTTAGAATGAAAGACAGACAAATTATTGTCCTGCGCTCATAACAAACTAAGAGATAGCTGGATAATGTATAGTCAGGTCCGTCCTAACTGATAAGTTGTATACTCTTGTAAGTTTCTGACCCTATTAACCTTAGACCCTGTCAATCTTTGTCATTCTGAACTCACCATGAACTTATGTAATGGATACATAGATAAGAAATGTTTAGATTTAAAGCATGTAACCTGTTGTATTTGAAGGAGAGAGAAAGAAGGGAAGGAGAGAAGGAGAGAGAAAGAAGGGAAGGAGAGAAGGAGAGAGAAGGAGAGAAGGAGAGTAGAGAGAGAGAAAAGGAGAGAGGAGAGAGAGAAGGAGAGCGAGAGAAAAGTTGAGGAGAAAAAATGAAGCAGCTCAACTTCAGTTGAAGTTAAGATGCCCGACTTCATTCACCTTTTCTCCTGATCCTCTTTTCTTGAATGTATGTGTGTGAGTGGTTTATTTTCTATCTCTCTCTTACTTCTTATTTCTCTATAGATTAGCAAATAAGTTAGCAGACTCAGAGCCATCAGCCTTCTATAGCTATCAAGCCTAAGTTTACACCAACTTATTGGAGATCTCCGTAAAGAGGCCTATCTACAGATCAAAGAGCCTCCTTTTACGACCCCGTGCAGTTTCTAGCCAGAAGCCGCTTTTACAGCCTCAGCCATAGGAAAAAAGGTGGTCAGTTTAAATTCTCCTCAGCCGCAGTACAGCCAGTCCCTAGAGAAGAAACCTTGGGCTCCTTTTCCCTTTCCTTCCTTTTTCTTCTTTCAATCCTGAACGGTTGCCTGGGCCATCAGCTCTGGCCACCCTAGAGATAAAGTGAACAAGAAGGGCACCCGCAATCCAACCCCAGAGTGAATCTACCCTGGACCCTCACCAGAGCACCAGAAGGGCATTAACAACTGGCGCCTTCGAACAGGGACCTCGGATAGGTAAGTTATTGTGGGTATGCCTTTCTTGGGAACCTAAAGAGGATAGATGAGCAAACAGAGAAAGAAGCATGAGTCTTGTTATAGAGAAAGAAATGTCAATCGCCAGTCTAACTGGCCCCAGAAAAGAAAAGAAAGAATTGTCAGCGATAGTCATTCAGATATAGAAAAAGAAATGTCGATCGCCAGTCTAACTGGCCTCTGAAATGAAAAGAGAGAATCATCAGTGTTAGACGTTCAGATATAGAAAAAGTAATGCTAGTCGCCAGTCCAACTGGCCCCAGAGAAGAAACAGTGGAAGAATCGTCAAGTCTTAGTAGTTCAGACATAGATAAACGCTAGTCGCCAGTCCAACTGGCCCCAGAGAAGAAAGAAACAGAGGAAGGATCGTCAAGTCTTAGTAGTTCAGATATAAAGAAACACTAGTCGCCAGTCTAACTGGCTCCAGAAAAGAGAGAAAGAAACAGGAAGAATCGTCAAGTCTTAGTAGTTCAGATATAGAGAAAGAAACTCCAGTCGCCAGTCTATCTGGCTCCAGAAAAAAGAAAGAAACAGAGAAAGAATCGTCAGTCTTAATCGTTCAGATATAGAGAAAGAAGCGTCAGTCGCCAGTTTAACTGGCCCCGAACAAGAGAGAAAGAAGAAAGAATAGATAGTCTCAGTTGCCAGTCTTAGAGTCGAATTCACCTGCTGCCATCAGCACAGGTCGATAAGCTACGTGCCATCAGCACCTAGCTGCATTCGTGGGTACCAGCAGTACCCGATTTCTGTCAGGTGCCACCAGCCCTGATTTTATTGTGTATATCTCTTGAATAGCCCTCAAGATGGGACAAGGTAAATCCACAGATAGACGGATTTTCGCCGATATTATCAAACGTACAGATAAACAGATTTTCACTGATATTATCAAACGTACTCTTAAGAAAAAGGATAAAATAGAAACAGATATTAAAAAACGGTTGAAGGAAACTGGAGGAAAAGGCATGCCAATGACAGTGCTTACTATATGGAATGTGCTCAGACAGACATTAACAGATGAAGGAAAAACCCCATGTAAATCAGGGTCTCTAGCCTCTTTTCCTCATGAGGGAACCCCTTTGTTGAAATCCCACGCAGGATCTAGGAACACTGTTTATGGTTTAGTAGAAAAGGACCAGGAAAGCAGTTCAGAAAAAGATAATGATGAATCAGGAGAGGAAACTTCAGCCTCAGAGGAGGAACTTGACTTAGAAAAGGAAACTAAAGTACATAACCCAAAGTGGTCTTCCTTGCAGCACTTGGTCATAAGCCACCCCCCAAGATTACCTAAAAAACGTAAAAGGAAGCCAAAAGGACCTGTGGGATTTGCTGCTGCTGTTAAGCAGGCCCAACGACAGGGTGAACCACTGAAGTGCTTTCCTGTGATTATGGGAAATGATGAATGGAATGAGGAGCCTTCATGGGAGCCTCTGCCATTTAAACTACTTAAGGAGATAAAACAGGCCACATCTGCCTATGGACCCACTTCTCCATACACTCTCACTCTTGTGGAAAGCTTAGCCTCTAGATGGATGACACCTTTTGATTGGTTCCAGGTGGCAAAAACCTGCTTAGGAGGAGGAAGTTTTTTACTTTGGAAAGTTGAGTATGAGGACTCAGTTCGTAGCAAATTGTCTAAGGTGACTGGAAAGAAGAGGGAAAGAAGAAAACTAGCATATGATATGCTTATGGGTGTGGGAGAATGGTTTGAAGCATCAGCTCAGCTAAAATTGCCTAGAGAAGCATTGCTGATAGTTACAGCCGCTGCTATAGAAGCATGGAAACGCATACCTGCAGGAGATACAGATACCAGACATCTCTCTAGTATAAAACAAAAGCCCTAGGAGCCTTTTGAGGAATTTATTGCTCGGCTAACAGAAACAGTGGAGAGAATGGTTCCTACCACTGAAGCAAAAGATATCCTTTTAAAACGATTGGCCTTTGAAAACGCTAACCCTACTTGTCAGTCATTGCTGAAGCCAATTAAAAAATCTGGAAATATTTCTGACTTTATTAAAGCCTGTGCTGATATTACACCCTCTTACCTCCAGACCATAGCAATTGCAGCAGCTCTGCAAAGTCAGACTACTCCTCGATTTCCAACTACCCAAGAAAGCAAAAAGTCTGATCAGGGAGGCATAATCTACAAATGCTATTCATGTGGTCAGCCTGGACATGTTAGCAGACAGTGTCCCAATAAGACAAAAGGTCTCACTAACCTTCATGCTCCTAATCCCACTCAAGGTACAAACCCAAACTTGCCTGGTTCATTCTGCCCTCGCTGCCAAAGAGGATATCATTGGCAAAGTGAATGTTATTCTCGTTTTCATAGAAGTGGCACTCCTTTACCTAATATTGCTGTATATCCTAATAATAAAAAAACACCATTGAATCCAGGAACCTGGGTGAGGGGCCTGCCCCAGGCCCCTCAAACAATTGGGGTAACTCAACTGCCTCAGACAAATCCCTTCGTCAACAGAGATCAATCCATCAGGTGCAATGAGCAACTTCAGACAGTACAGGACTGGACCTCAGTGCCACCTTTACAACAATATTAACTTCTGATAATTGATTCTGACTTTACAGGAGAAATTAAGATTATTGTACTGCCTCCTACAAAAACAGTTCAGATTCATTCAGAACAGAAAATTGGTCAATTGCTTTTACTCGGATATCAGGTTTCAGGTAGCCCAGCTACTCAGGCTCCATTCAGAGCTACAAGGTTTGCCTTAAGTGACAAAGCTTTTTGGGTTCAAGAAATTATACTACAGATTAACATGTTTTATCTTAAAGATCTAGAAATGTCAGCTTCAAAAGAGATTACTTTGATTGTTAGTATATGTATGGATACTTATTTTCATATATTCATATCTCTGCCTGATCTAGAGATGCTTTCAAGGCTATAGTACAGCATTTACTTTACTGTCTTAACATTTTGGATATGCCTAGAACTTTAAAGACTTTACTGATTGTATTTCAGAAGCTTTTAAAAACTTGTTATCTAACATTAACATGTCACATTCCACTATCTCCTCATCATACTTAAAATGATGCCTTATACCGCTTATGAAGTAAAATGATCACTAACCAAATGATAGAAAAGACTGGATGTCCATCCGGGGAGAAGTTTTGTTTATGTTTTCACAGGACACTGATCCACCTTCATGAGTTCCTGACCTGCTAATTGAACTTTATGGCAGACCAGTCCCAGACCAGATACGTCCCAAAAATGACCCTCTGCAGCTCAAAGACTTCCCCCTGTTGCCTTCTTTATGCCTACCTCATCCATCAACATTTCCAGTTTCTCTGCCTGCACTGGATACCCCAGCAAAAAAGGACACTGATAACACGGTTCCTGATCATCCTGATGGACTCTGATCCTGTGTTATTTCAACTTCTACTATTATATATCCAAGGAATATAAGACACATATATGGACCTACGTATAACATTTCTATAAAAATGCTATTTGACTATTGTATAAGTCTCACTATAAACCAACCCTAATGTGTTTTCTCATCTGTACTTCTACCACCTTACCTTATTCTCTTACAGCTTTGATGTAAAAACTTTACTACATATGCATTGTGTTGGGTTGCTAATGATCTTTTACAACCAAGTAGATCTATTACTACGTTTATTCTGGATAGTAGGATCTGTATGTCAGTCAGCTTCAGCTGCCTCTCTAGTTCAACAGATTTACTCTGCTAATTGTGTATTTTTTGATTCAAATGTTTCCTTAGCTCTGATTTCTCAAGATATATTGACCAAGGTTTTACAGATAAAAGTAATGCCTTAGATGAAGTCATAATCTAACTCAGATTCTATATCTTAAGACATGTCTAACTACCTCATGTCATGCTGATTATAGATAGCTGTTACTCCTCTGTCGTCTGTTAGGTCAGACATCTCCTGGGACCTGACACACCTTTGAGACATTTGGAAAGGTTCACAACTTGCTATTAATTGGAAACTCTACATTCTCAAATTAGTGCTATCAGTCATTTGTATTTACAGGGTTCCTGTGTTGAGGAACTGTCTAGCAATATATTTAGAAATAATCATGGGATTGATCGTCTAACTTCTGTTTATTCTCTCAGTCATCTTCAGACAACTAGGAACTATAGTCCATTCTGCCCAGAGAGAAATTCACACTCTTCTTTTAATTAATTCGAAAGGGAGAGATGCCAAGAGCCGCCCTGTTGAGGGGGCTCACTAGGCATGTGGGCTGTCTAGGAGGTGATCTGGTGTTTGCAAGGTCTTATACCATGATGTACCCTGAAACTACTTCCAGCCTCTGACATGCTGTCAGGAACCATTGATTTGGGAAAGTCCAGGAAGCATGAGAGATCTCTGGAGGTGATCCGATATTTGCAAGGTCTGTATCGTGATGTGCCCCAGAATTGCTTCCAACCTCTGACTACCCTGTCAATTGTGCACTGCTGCATCTCTCTGAAATCTGGCATTAGAGCCGGGCACGGTGGCGCGTGCCTTTAATCCCAGCACCCAGGGAGGCAGAGGCAGGTGAATCACTGTGAGTCTAAGGCCAGCTTGGTCTACAAAGTGAGTCCAGGACAGCCAGGACTACATTCATGGCCAGCCCGGTCTACAAAGCGAGTCCAGGACAGCCAAGATTACACAGAGAAACCCTGTCTCGAAAAACCAAAAATAAATACATCTGGCATTGGTGTGAATTGTTATTTTCTGGGTACTGACCAGCTCTGATTGAGCAAACTTCCTAGAGGTTCTTATTGAAGATGTACTTTTTGTTATCCAGATGAATTAATCCCTGATTATGGAATTCCTGATTTGGCTCAAATAGTTTTAAAAGTTAAAGTTAGTTTATGGCTGCAATAAATACCTTTGTGGACCTCCAGATGCCTCACTAGGATAGCCTACCAGCAGATTTGTGGCTTCAGATAAGCCTCCAACGCAGATGGCACCACGAATCCTGGTATTTCACCATAAATATAGCCAACTTTGTTTAAACTCCATGTGAACCTATGTGGAATGAAGATACCTAGAGATGTCTGAATTTACTCTGTTTCTTAGAATGAAAGACAGACAAATTATTGTCCTGCGCTCATAACAAACTAAGAGATAGCTGGATAATGTATAGTCAGGTCCGTCCTAACTGATAAGTTGTATACTCTTGTAAGTTTCTGACCCTATTAACCTTAGACCCTGTCAATCTTTGTCATTCTGAACTCACCATGAACTTATGTAATGGATACATAGATAAGAAATGTTTAGATTTAAAGCATGTAACCTGTTGTATTTGAAGGAGAGAGAAAGAAGGGAAGGAGAGAAGGAGAGAGAAAGAAGGGAAGGAGAGAAGGAGAGAGAAGGAGAGAAGGAGAGTAGAGAGAGAGAAAAGGAGAGAGGAGAGAGAGAAGGAGAGCGAGAGAAAAGTTGAGGAGAAAAAATGAAGCAGCTCAACTTCAGTTGAAGTTAAGATGCCCGACTTCATTCACCTTTTCTCCTGATCCTCTTTTCTTGAATGTATGTGTGTGAGTGGTTTATTTTCTATCTCTCTCTTACTTCTTATTTCTCTATAGATTAGCAAATAAGTTAGCAGACTCAGAGCCATCAGCCTTCTATAGCTATCAAGCCTAAGTTTACACCAACTTATTGGAGATCTCCGTAAAGAGGCCTATCTACAGATCAAAGAGCCTCCTTTTACGACCCCGTGCAGTTTCTAGCCAGAAGCCGCTTTTACAGCCTCAGCCATAGGAAAAAAGGTGGTCAGTTTAAATTCTCCTCAGCCGCAGTACAGCCAGTCCCTAGAGAAGAAACCTTGGGCTCCTTTTCCCTTTCCTTCCTTTTTCTTCTTTCAATCCTGAACGGTTGCCTGGGCCATCAGCTCTGGCCACCCTAGAGATAAAGTGAACAAGAAGGGCACCCGCAATCCAACCCCAGAGTGAATCTACCCTGGACCCTCACCAGAGCACCAAAGGGCATTAACACTGTGCGCTTTCACCGTTTAGCAAATACATGTGTAGAAGCACAGCGCTAGCAGAAACGAACGTTTCTCGACGTTTGTAACACAGGGAACAAGTAGCACACTTCTGAGATGCATTTGGGCAACTTTGTCAGAAATGAGTTTTTTGCCTACAGAGACATGCCTATTTGCGCAGTAGTACAGATTCTGAGTATGTAACTGGGCTTGATGAAATCAGCATTTCTCTTGCTTCCCTGTGCGTAGGGAAGCTCAGTTTTAGTCACAGTAGCTCCCACAAGTGTCTCCTCAGTGTGTTCCCATTTCCTTAGAAACATTGTATTTGCTGGGAGAAAAGTGCATTACTGTGCGCTTTCACCGTTCAGCAAATACATGTGTAGAAGCACAGCGCTAGCAGAAACGAACGTTTCTCGACGTTTTCTAACTCAGGGAACAAGTTGCACACTTCTGAGATGCATTTGGGCAACTTTGTCAGAAATGAGTTTTTTGCCTACAGAGACATGCCTATTTGCGCAGTAGTACAGATTCTGAGTAGGTAACTGGGCTTAATGAAATCAGCATTCTCTTGCTTCCCTGTGCGTAGGGAAGCTCAGTTTTAGTCACAGTAGCTCCCACAAGTGTCTCCTCAGTGTGTTCCCATTTCATTAGAAACAGTGTATTTGCTGGGAGAAAAGTGCATTACTGTGCGCTTTCACCGTTCAGCAAATACATGTGTAGAAGCACAGCGCTAGCAGAAACGAACGTTTCTCGATGTTTTATAACTCAGGGAACAAGTTGCACACTTCTGAGATGCATTTGGGTAACTTTCTCAAATATGAGTTTTTTTGCCTACAGAGA
The DNA here is from genome assembly GCF_964271855.1 of Acomys minous. Taxonomy (NCBI): domain Eukaryota; kingdom Metazoa; phylum Chordata; class Mammalia; order Rodentia; family Muridae; genus Acomys; species Acomys minous. Next base: position 66,821,097 of record NC_140494.1, read on the forward strand.
CATGCCTATTTGAGAAGTAGTACAGATTCTGAGTATGTAACTGGGCTTGATGAAATCAGCATTTCTCTTGCTTCCCTGTGCGTATGGAAGCTCAGTTTTAGTCACAGTAGCTCCCTAAGTGTCTCCTCAGTGTGTTCCCATTTCCTTAGAAACAGTGTATTTGCTGGGAGAAAAGTGCATCACTGTGCGCTTTGACCGTTCAGCAAATACATGTGTAGAAGCACAGCGCTAGCTAAAATGACCGTTTCTCGACGTTTTCTAACTCAGGGAACAAGTGGCACACTTCTGAGATGCATTTGGGCAACTTTGTCAGAAATGAGTTTTTTGCCTACAGAGACATGCCTATTTGCGCAGTAGTACAGGTTCTGAGTATGTAACTGGGCTTGATGAAATCAGCATTTCTCTTGCTTCCCTGTGCGTAGGGAAGATCAGTTTTAGTCACAGTAGCTCCCACAAGTGTCTCCTCAGTGTGTTCCCATTTCCTTAGAAACAGTGTATTTGCTGGGAGAAAAGTGCATTACTGTGCGCTTTCACCGTTCAGCAAATACATGTGTAGAAGCACAGCACTAGCTGAAACGACCGTTTCTCGACGTTTTCTAACTCAGGGAACAAGTGGCACACTTCTGAGATGCATTTGGGCAACTTTGTCAGAAATGAGTTTTTTGCCTACAGAGACATGCCTATTTGCGCAGTAGTACAGATTCTGAGTAGGTAACTGGGCTTAATGAAATCAGCATTCTCTTGCTTCCCAGTGCGTAGGGAAGCTCAGTTTTAGTCACAGTAGCTCCCACAAGTGTCTCCTCAGTGTGTTCCCATTTCCTTAGAAACAGTGTATTTGCTGGGAGAAAAGTGCATTACTGTGCGCTTTCACCGTTCAGCAAATACATGTGTAGAAGCACAGCGCTAGCAGAAACGAACGTTTCTCGACGTTTTCTAACTCAGGGAACAAGTTGCACACTTCTGAGATGCATTTGGGCAACTTTGTCAGAAATGAGTTTTTTGCCTAAAGAGACATGCCTATTTGCGCAGTAGTACAGATTCTGAGTATGTAACTGGGCTTGATGAAATCAGCATTTCTCTTGCTTCCCTGTGCGTAGGGAAGCTCAGTTTTAGTCACAGTAGCTCCCACAAGTGTCTCCTCAGTGTGTTCCCATTTCATTAGAAACAGTGTATTTGCTGGGAGAAAAGTGCATTACTGTGCGCTTTCACCGTTCAGCAAATACATGTGTAGAACCACAGCGCTAGCAGAAACGAACGTTTCTCGATGTTTTATAACTCAGGGAACAAGTTACACACTTCTGAGATGCATTTGGGTAACTTTCTCAAATATGAGTTTTTTGCCTACAGAGACATGCCTATTTGAGAAGTAGTACAGATTCTGAGTATGTACCTGGGCTTGATGAAATCAGCATTTCTCTTGCTTCCCTGTGCGTAGGGAAGCTCAGTTTTAGTCACAGTAGCTCCCACAAGTGTCTCCTCAGTGTGTTCCCATTTCCTTAGAAACAGTGTATTTGCTGGGAGAAA